>NW_028270183.1:101575938-101882051 GCF_037043375.1 Chiloscyllium plagiosum
TGGGTTTGTTTGTGCGGGTGTCCCAGAGGTGTTCTCTGAAACGTTCCGCAAGGAGGTGGTTGTCTCCCCAATGTATAGGTAACCACATCGGGTGCAGTGGATGCAGTAAATGATGTGTGTGGAGGTGCAGGTGAATTTGTGGCGGATATGGAAGGGTCCCTTGAAGCCTTGGAGGGAAGTGATGGGGCGGTGTGGGTGCAAGTTTTCGAGCAGAATAGTCAGGCATGACCTTGTCTTGATGAAACCATCCTGGCTTTGCCCTATTTTTTCAAACAGTTACAAATACTCTGAAATCTCATCCTTCACAATGGATTTCAGGATCTTACCCGTGACCAAGGTTAAGCTAATCACTGAGGTTTTTTTATATCATTTTCCGTACTCACTTGTTAAAATCACGTAAATGATTTTTTAGTGCTCTAGGATCCTTCCTAACTCTAGCAATTGTTGAAAGATCACCATTATCGCGCATCCAATACCTCTTCAGCTATCTCCTTTATAACACCAGAATGTTGTCCGTCTGGTCCAGGTTGCTTAAGCTACTTCAGGCCATACAGATTTATTTAACACCTTCGCTCTGGCGGTGGTCATCATATTCAGCTCTGCACCCTCACTCTTTTGAATGTTAAATATATTACTCGTGCCTTCGACCGTCAAGGCTGACACAAAGTAATTATTCAATTCTTGGGCATTTTCTTGTTCCCCAATGCTATCTCTCCTATGTCATTTTCTAGCAATCCAATATTCGCTTTTTCCTCTCTTTGGTACTTTATATATCTAAATAAACTCTTACAGTCTCCTTTATCTTCGTGGCTCGCTTATCCCATATTCAATTTTCTCCCTCTGTATTTATTTGTTGTTGACCTCTGCTGGTCTTTCCAATTTTCTCAATTTTCAGGTTTCCCACTGCTCTTAGCCACATGATCTGCTTTATCTTTTGCTTTTATGCTATATCTGACTTCCCTCGTCATACATGGTTGCCTCACCTTCCCTGTACCATGCCTGTATTTCCTCGGCATGAATCTCTGCAGCGTGTCCTGAGGTACTCCAAGAATCTCCTGCATTGCTGTTCCACAGTCTTTCTTTGCTGAGCCCTTGCCCAATCAATTCTACCCAGCTCCTCCGTCATGACTCTGTAATTGCCTTTATTCAGCTGTAACACCTTTACCACTGATTCTACCTTCACACTCTTAAATTTCAAAATAATTTCAATCATATTATGGTAACTGTCTCGTAAGGTTTTCTTGACCTTACGTTCCTTACCTTGTCTGTCTGCATATCCTTCTCCAAAAAGCCATCTCGTACACATTCCACAAAATCGTTTCCTTGCGAACCACAACCAAACTGATTTTCCCAGTCTACCTGCATATTGAATTCCCACATGATCAGTGTAACTTTGCCTTCCTCACAGATCTTTCGAGTTCCTGGTGTACCTTGCACCCCAGATCCTGACTACTGTTTGGAGACCTGTACATAACTCCAAATTTATTTTATTTTTACCTTTTTGATTCCTCATGGAAATGAAATCGACTCGACTCAACTGTTAGCAAGAACAAAGAAAAGAGCTTTATTCAGATTCTGCATAACCGACCCAATACATTTGGCAAGATGTCTCATGTAAGGGGCACCTGAGCATAATTCAGATACAGTTCTTATACAGTTATTATTACGTTGTCAAGGGCAAAGACAGGGAAAATTTAAGTTATTTTCTCATGCCCAGATCTTGGACATAACTGTTCTTATGCTTTCCTCAGCTTTCACTGAAATCGAATGTGGCAAGGTCAAATTTAATGTTTACAAAGTTCAAACAAAGACAAGCTGTCTCCTGGCTGCAGAAAGCAGCACTCAGCACAGCATTAAATTTAGAAAAGCATTCTCTTTCAGATGTCACAGTAAATGTTAAATTTGTTCATTGTCCATTATATTTCCCCCTTTCTGTCATTTTATGACAACAAGGAGAACTCCAGCAACAAAAATAACGAGAGCCAGATTAGCTATACATCTAAAAATGCTTAAGAAACACCAGGCGTTTCCTCAGACACCACCTACATGCAAGACAGCTTTGTGGTGGTATCGTCACTTGTTCTCGTGTGCCTTGTATACAGCTCATGTTCGCACGTCACACTCGTCAACGTCACGGCAGGGTGGGATCCCCGCAATCGGATTTTCCTGCCTGGGGCCACTGATAATTTTACCATTTTTATCCTGTGCCTTCATAAGCAAGTGGTGCAGGCAGGTACATAAGCGGGGTCCTATACAAAGCACTATGAATAAGATCAGTTCTACAACTAGTAGGACGTGTAGAATCTAATACCCCATCCTCCACAAAGGGAGGTGAGCCATCCGCACCAGGAGTCATCTACTGGGGGAGGTGGTCGTATCACTGCCTTCATATTATTTATTACAGCAATGATATTTTGGGACTCATCAGGAATATTAAAACAGCATGAGGCACCTAAAATTTTACAGACGCCCCCTCTCTCGACCGTCAGTATGTCTAGCACTAATCTATTTTGCAATCACTGCTTCCTTAATCGCCGTTAACTCAGTGTTAATGAGTAGTCGGACTTCCTCTGTTTCATTAGCTTACAGCAATACACTAAATGCAAGGCCATTATTCTTGTTTATAAGGACTGTTGTCCCTGCTCCCAAGAGAATGGAGCACCCAATATTCACTCCTGGTGAAGTCTGAGTGTCTGCGAGTGTGTACCCATTCCAACGCCGTGAAACGTCCCTTCGGGTGCATCTGTTACAGGCTCTTGGGACGAACACTGTTGTGGCAGTGGACTTTACCGCGGGGTAACAGCACCCCTTCAATCCCGGGAAGTTGAAGGTACTGTTCTCTCCACAGGCCCATATTATACCCACCATCATTGTCTGATTATTGATAAAGGAACAAGGAATAGTTATGATCGTACCATTTGCATAAGTTGCTGAACAAGAGTCTTGTTCAAATACAGTGTCGGAGTACACTGGGAGATCCTAAATGGAGTCTCCCCTGATTTGTGCAAATACACGTTTCTCACCTGCCTTCCCCTCTATGGAAGGCTGTCGTTCAAAACGTGGCAGCTTTTGGACTGCAGTTAGCCTTGAGTTCTGGAGGTGACGCGGGATTTGCCCTAATTGTTCCCAGGGTAGTCACCACCCGCATAAGCAGACCACTAACACTTCTCGCCAGGCTCTCTGTGATTGGTTCGGCAGTTCAGCATTGGGCTGTCTGCAAAAATATCCAACAAGGATAGCCAAAGCCTAATCTCCGGTGTAATATTAGGGCCAAAGCTCATGTTCTGTTCCCTTAACATCTAGCAAAGGCCCGACGCACCTCCCAACCTACTGGCGTCGCATTTACGCCATTTAACACTTGCAGGGGCCAACTCCATTATTGTGTTAGACTCGCTGTAGTGCACCGATCGACTCCCTTTGCGTTCAGGCGTGACATTAATGCCCTCTGACCTGCTTGGGGTTAGGTCCATGACCTGGTTTGATTGGCTGCCATGCCCCGGTGCTACTATCTTCTGTCGGACCTTCTGCACTGAATTTCGGGGAGGGGGGTTGGCTGAACGACTGTACCATTATATTCACCTGCCAACAGATGTCGGAGAAGGGTTTATCTATTCCAGACCACCAGACTCCCCTATCGCACTTCTGAGTCTTGGATATTATTACCCGTGCCCTGGAACCTCCTAACTTGATCATAGAATATCCATTTCCTGTGTCAGGTGTTCCTTTAGCTGTGGTGGCTACTACTAAGTGCCAGTCATTGGTGCCGCAAGGATCCCTGCTTAAATATTTATTGTCCTACATATAGTCGTCCTGGTTTCTAAACGGCCATGGGTCGTATGCGAAGGTGCCCTTATCAATCTCAGTTTAGATTTCCATTTGTGGCTGCATCCCAAATGCCCCTTCCCTTAAGACAATTCCTAGCAGGGCGCTTACTAACAGTGTGAGCTGTGGCAGCCCCATATTCGTATGAGGCTTCTAATAACTACTTGCACTTAATTCGTCCTGGTGTTTTTTGATGTCTCCTCAGGCCCCGCTACACGCTTGCAATGGCTGACGTGTATCCACGTAGCTCTTTCGGCGATCTTAACAGCTGTCTGTGTTGTAAGGAGCACTTGAAACGATGCCAGCCCCCTCTTCACATTGAAGTTTTTCCTCCTGAAGTCTTTCACCACTATCCAGTCTCCAGGTTCAAGATTATGCAGTTTCCCTCGGCTGGTTGAAGTCGTGCTGCTTTCACTTGATTCTGTATTTGAGACAAAAGTGCAGAGAGTTGTATACAGTAACACAACATTTCATCCTCATAGTGGTCTGTTATCTGTCTTACCTTAGGTCTTGGTCCAATTCCTGTGTTGGGTGGTCTACCAAACAAAATCTCAAACGGGCTAAGATTAGCTCTTCCTCTCCTCCTGGATCTCCATATACTTTAGCACATTCAGAAGTGTCTATGTCCACGTCACCCTCGTTCCTCACAATTTGTCAGTTTAATTTTTAAGGTAGCATTTTCTCTTTCCAATGACCCACCGCTCGCTGAGTGGTAGGCACAGTGTTGTCTTATGTTTATTCCCAAGTGATCACTGATCTGCTGTAAGGCATTACTGACAAATGGTGTCCCATTGTCGCAACCAAACCTTTCAGGGTTGCCCCATCTGGGAATTATCTCAGTTAGCAAAGTGTTGGCTACTGTACTGGCATCCTATTTAGACGTGGGGATCGCTTCCACCCATTTGGAAAACATATCAACTATTAGAAGACAATACCTTTTCCCTTCACTGGGCGTTAGTTCAATAAAATCCATCTGTAAAAGTTCAAAGATTTTTTAGGGTTGGGGGTGTGCTGCCTGACTCATCTGTATTCCCCTCCCCACGATATTAGTGGCGCAGATAACACAAAGTTCACAATATTTCTGGGAGTAATGAGTAAATCCATCAGGGTCATAATACGTTAATACATACCCCCGCGCCCCTTTTGACACATGGTCCTTACCGTGTGCCAGTCTGGCATAGAATGGAAATAATGATCGTGGCAGACAGGGTTTACCATTGGGACCACACCATACTCCTTCCCTCACACTGCATCCTGCTTTAGACCACTCACACTTTTCTTCCAGTGTGGCCTGTGACTAGAATTCCCATACATCTGCTTTTGGGGTACAAATTTTTGTCATACACATGTCAATCTGATCACGTGGCAGCTGCTGGGCTGCTAAGTCTGACCTCGCATTGCCTTGAGAAATAGAATCATTATTTTCTGTGGGGGCATCACATATACACACTGCGATTGATTTAGTCAATAGGCCCGGTTCCAGGAGGTCAGAAATCAGGCCACGGTGTGTGATGGGCTTTTTGGTAGAGGTCAAGAAGCCTCTGTGTTTCCACACGGTTCCAAAATCATGTACAACCCTGAATGTGTATCTGCTATCGGTGTAAATATTCACTGTGTTTCCCTCAGCCAATTTAAAGGCCTCAGTCAAGACAATCAGCTCCGCTGCTTGTGCTGAAAGAGGCTCGCAGGTGCACAGTGAAAATGACGAAGGGAACATTGTCATTTGGTAAGAGGTGGAAACACCAGATGAGGAGGGAGTTGTCTGGTTTGACTATCTCGTAGGTAGTCACTTCAGCATATCCAACACACTTCTGGCCTATCTCCTTGCTCCTGACTGCTGACCCATCCACCAAAAATCTCCATATCTGGATTCTGAAGTATTGACTCCTGCAAATCTGGTTTCGGGCTGCAAATTTCATTAGTTATAGCGACACAATCATGTGTGTCTCTGTCTCCTTCTGTGTGAGAAGGCTAGCAGGGTAAAGAACGTTACATTGCTTTATTGTAATGTTAGGCATCTCCAATAGCACAGTATTATATCTGAGCCAACGTGCTGCCTACATGTGTGCGGTATTTTGCTCCGAAAGCAGTAAGGATAACTCAGTATGTAGATTGTCCGACCAGAGGAGAGGCCATTTTGGATTTGGTACTCGGTAATGAACCGGGACAAGTGATGGGCTTGTTAGTGGGTGAATATTTTGGTGATGGTGACCACAATTCTGTGATTTTCACCTTGGTAATGGAGAGAGATAGGTGCGTGCAACAGGGTAGGTTTTACAATTGGGGGAAGGGTAATTACGATGCTGTAAGACAGGATCTTAGGAGCATAAGTTGGGAGCACAGGCTGTCAGGGAAGGATGTCGTGGAAATGTGGAACTTTTTCAAGGAACAGATACAACGTGTCCTTGATATAGATGTACCTGTCAGACAGGAAAGAAATGGTCGTGTGAGGGAACCTTGGTTGACGAGGGAGGTTGATTGTCTTGTAAAGAGGAAGAAGGAGGCTTACATAAGGTTGAGGAAACAGGGTTCACACAGAGCAGTGGAGGGATACAGGATAGCCAGAAGGGACCAGAAGAAATGGATTAGGAGAGCTAAGAGAGGGCACGAAAAATCTTTGGCGGATAGGATCAAGGATAACCCAAAGGCATTTTAGGCGTATATGAGAAACATAAGAATGACGAGAACGAGGGTAGGTCCGATCAAGGACAGTAGTGGGAAACTGTGTATTGAGTCGGAAGAGATAGGAGAGGTCTTGAATGAGTACTTTTCTTCAGTATTTACGAATGAGAGGGACCGTATTGTTGAAGAGGAGAGTGTGAAACGGACTGGTAAGCTAGAGGAGATACATGTTAGGAAGGAAGATGTGTTGGACATTTTGAACAACTTTAGGATAGACATGTCCCCCGGGCCTGATGGGATATATCCTAGGATTACGTGGGAAGCAAGAGAGGAAATTGCAGTACCGTTGACAATGATCTTTCAATCTTCACTGTCAACGGGGGTGGTACCAGGGGACTGGAGAGTGGCGACTGTTGTGCCCCTGTTCAAAAAAGGGAATAGGGATAACCCCGGAAATTACAGGCCAGTTAGTCTTACTTTGGTGGTAGGTAAAGTAATGGAAAGGGTACTGAGGGATAGGATTTATGAGTATCTGGAAAGGCACTGCTTGATTAGGGACAGCCAGCACGGATTTGTGAAGGGTAGGTCTTGCCTTACAAGTCTGATTGAATTCTTTGAGGAGGTGACCAAGCATGTGGATGAGGGTAGAGCAGTGGATGTAGTATACATGGATTTTAGTAAGGCATTTGATAAGGTTCCCCATGGTAGGCTTATGCGGAAAGTCAGGAGGCATGGGATAGAGGGAAATTTGGCCGAATTGAATAGAAAACTGGCTAACTGGTCTAAGTCAGAGAGTGGTGGTAGATGGTAAATATTCAGCCTGGAGCCCAGTTGCAAGTGGAGTTCCCCAGGGATCAGTTCTGGGTCCTCTGTTGTTCGTAATTTTTATTAATGACTTGGATGAGGGAGTCGAAGGGTGGGTCAGTAAATTTGCAGATAATACGAAGATTGGTGGAGTTGTGGATAGTGAGGAGGGCTGTTGTCGGCTTCAAAGGGACTTAGATATGATGCAAAGCTGGGCTGAGGAGTGGCAGATGGAGTTCAACCCTGCCAAGTGTGAGGCTGTCCATTTTGGAAAGACAAATAAGAATGCGGAATACAGGGTTAACGGTAGGGTTCTTAGTGAGGTGGAGGAACAGCGGGATCTTGGGGTCTATGTTCATAAATCTTTGAAAGTTGCCACTCAGGTGGATAGAGCTTGTAAGAAGGCCTATGGTGTATTCGCGTTCATTAGCAGAGGGATTGAATTCAAGAGTCGTGAAGTGATGTTGCAACTGTACAGGACTTTGGTTAGGCCACATTTGGAGTACTGTGTGCAGTTCTGGTCGCCTCACTTTAGGAAAGATGTGGAAGCTTTGGAGAGGGTGCAGAGAAGATTTACCAGGATGTTGCCTGGAATGGAGAATAGGTCGTACGAGGATAGGTTGAGAGTGCTAGGCCTTTTCTCGTTGGAACGGCGAAGGATGAGGGGTGACTTGATAGAGGTTTATAAGATGATCAGAGGAATAATAGAAGTAGACAGTCAGAAACCTTTTCCCCGGGTACAACAGAGTGTTACAAGGAGACATAAATTTAAGGTGAAGGGTGGAAGGCATAGGGGAGATGTCAGGGGTGGGTTCTTTACCCAGAGAGTGGTGGGGGCATGGAATGCGCTGCCTGGGGGAGTGTAGAGTCAGAATCTTTGGTGACCTTTAAGCGGCAATTGGATAGGTACATGGATGGGTGCTTAAGCTAGGACAAATGTTCGGCACAACATCGTGGGCCGAAGGGCCTGTTCTGTATTGTATTGTTCTATGTTCTGTGTTCTATGGATACTGCATGTGGGACCAGAAGAATAAATTCACCATAGCTGACTATATTCCTGGATGCTACAACAGCCTTTTCAGCTGAGGCCATGGCTCGCAGGCATTTAGGTAATCCTTCTGCTACGGGGTCTAGTTTTCGCTGAAAAATATGCTACTGGCCTCAACTTTCCCCCATGATCCTGTAACACTACACATGTCATGCAGCCACGCATCTCAACTACTGATTGTACAAAAGGCTTGTTTGGATTTGGAATTCGCAGTGCAGGTGCAGTTTGGACCACCTTTTTAAATTCAACAAAGGCGCTCTCGGCCTCTGTTGGTGCTGGTATTAAGCAATCGTCCACATGCTGCAGAAGCGCTGACCCCGGGGTTAAAGCTCGAGACTCCAGCCTCCTGCATAGAACGTGATTATATATGGTGGGTGACTCACAGTAACCTTGATAAAGTCGTGTGAAGGTATATGATTTTCCTTTGAATGATAAAGTGAACCAGAATTGATTACCTTTGTGGAAAGGTACACTAAAGAAGGCATTTGCTAAATCCACAACATTGTCCGGTGGAATTTGAACTAACATAACATAGGGGTTGGGAACATTTGGGGTGCGTGGGACTACAGCATCATTGACTACCTGCAGGTCTTGAACAATCCTCCATTCCTCCGGTTCACCGGAAATGTTTGCCTTTTTGACCAGAAAAATGGGGGTTCTCACCACTGAGTTTTCACAGGGGATTATCTCTCCAGCCTTTAGGACAGATTAAAAGACTGGAGTAATCCGTTATATGGTTCGGGTTTTAATTATTATTGTGCTCTCTAAGAACGATACTCAGATCTCGGAGTTATCCTTGTGGATTATCAGCCCCGTATGAGCCCCATATCATGTTTGCCTTTTGCCTACAACTCAGTAGGGACCGTTTTAAATCTTGGGTCCGAGATTTCTATCTTTGGGGAACATGCCAGGCTGCCCCTAAAAGCTTTTCAAGGCTGTCCTATCTGCCTGAGTTAGCCAATTAACTTTATTCTTATATGTTCACATATCTGCATTGAACCAGATACCAATCGTCCCTGAAGACCCAATCTTTTGTTCTTTGCGCATATAGACCCAATTCCTGCCACCTGTCACTGGGCGCCTTCGCCAGTGACACGTGGGGAGCGGAGCCTTCTGCATTAAAAAGACAGGGTCTGCTTGCTGTTACAGATACCTTAGATAAGTTCACACTGACTGTACATCTGTGATCATTCTGATAAAATCGCACAATAGGGGTGCAGTAAATCTCCCTCGTATCACGACTCCTGATGCACCCATTGAGTTCAGGAACCTTCCACTCATCTTTATTCGCGTTGACTCTCTGAACTGGCTTGATTTCAGGACTAAATATGTTGCCCCTGTATCTACCAAAAAGGTAAATTTTACCTTCCACATATAACATAGAGGTAGGCATTGACGTATATGCATCACTGATATACTTCGCAATCTCAGAGCTAAACAGAGAGGTGGGAAATGTCTCAGTGCCAGTATGGTTAATAGAAAAGATTAGCATAAGCGAGTCTTCGTTGTCAAGCATAAAGGAAAGAGGCTTACCTGTACATTGTGGGCTGCCCACCTCCACCTCAACCTTCCCTCTGAGTCACCCTGCAGCTCAGGCTCCAGGCTGATTGAAACTGTCTGTGCCGGCACTGCCTCGCCTAGTGGTCCATTTCTCCGCAAACAAATCAACCGCCAGTTATGCCTCTGGTAGTGCCTCTTCTGCGACCTCCAGCTCAGCCTCTGTCTCTTCCTGCAGCACCTTCCTTCAACGGCTGGGTGACCATTTGCATCATAGTAATGGAGTTTATGTGCTTTTTGTTCCATCTTGAGTTTCCGCTTATTCTTCTCGTGGGTAAGCAATTTTTCATCATGCATTGCATGTCGTTCTATCAAATTCAGCTTTCCCGTGTCCCAGGTAATACAAGTTTCTTCAACCTTTTTAGCTATTTCGTCCTTCATTCCATTGATGAAGCTGTTCCTGAGGTGTGCTTCATACAGCGTGATCTCTGCCGCCGTTACGTAGTCAGGTAGTCTCAGTCCATTGTGGGCGTTATGGACTTCAGTGAGGTGCGGAAGGTACTGGGACACTGTTTCACCTTTTCGTTGTTTGCACATTGCAATTTTGGTCATGTCCATTTGCACTGGGAATACCGCCCGACGGGCTGCTGCAACAAAAGCATCAAAGCTTGGGGTCGGCTGCCCTGGCATGGACGTTTACGACTCGCTATTTATACTTGATCTTGGTAATATAGGCATCCAGTTGTCATCTCATGAAACGTCTGATTCCATGTGACATGGGACAGAGCTCAGTACAGAACTTTGTCACGTCTTCAACGAACTTATTACCTCCAACCTCGTGTGGGTCAGGAAATTACCCATAGGCACTTTCCAGATCCTTCATGGTCCATGGACTGTGGACCACCACTGGATATCCTTCTGGACCTGCAACTTCAACCATTGGAGCTTGCAGAACTACCTGGCTGGACGATCGTACACCACTACTCTCACCGTCTGACTCGTCATCCGTTGGGGGCAATCGCGAGCAGGCCCGGGATCCCTTTCCATCTTGGAGTGGCCGCCCTTCTTTTGGGCTTCTTGCTTCAGTTGATTAGTGGGACGAAGTGTTACCATTGATTCAGCAGACCTTGAGGCGGCGCCGCTGACTGGGAACCTTCGCCAGGCGGATCTCGTAGGGGGGCTGTAGGAATTGGAGGGCAGTCATCAGTGTCAGGATCTGAAACAGACTTAAGACACTGCACAGCTCAGATCGGTTGTTTTCTGAGCCCGTCTCCATGTGTGCTCGTGTTTGTACGTGTATTTGATCTCCCTTTGACTTGAGATATCCTTTTTCTGATATCTGCCTCAGCCTTCCACATGTTATAAGCACTCCAATTCACAGGTACTATTTTCCCTTCCGTTTCTCCTTCTCTCTCTCCTTCAACCTCGACCTCAATATTTCCAACTGTTTTTTCGTAAAACTTCCTCCCGCCAGAAAACCAAATTCCTTGAACCACAATTCTAACTGCTTTACAGACTCTGGGCCGTAATTATTTCGCATGTATTTTAATTTTGGTTGGCCATTCCAAGTCCTCGGTGGACCCTCTTTTTGTTTGCTCTTGCCAGAGCCCATTATTAGCGTAACTGAAAAAGCGTTCAGCTCTCTCTCTCGCGCGGAGCAGCATATTTCTGCTTTGACGTGCTTTGTAACCTCTGCAGATCCCCTCAATGCCTTTGTTTTCGCAAACCAAGAAACCAAGTACCCGGTACGTGTTTGGCGATTCTAACTCAGCCAGTTGTGGCTCCAAGTCTAAAACCACACTTAAAATCACTGTCTCTTAAGCACTCCAGAAATGGCAATCCTTTCCCTTGAGTTTAGCTCAAATATCACGCGAGAGTTTACTGAACCCTTTTCCGGATTCATTTGTTCTCTTAGAATGAGTCTCTATGTGCGATTACTTAAGGCACGACTCGTAGCCCGAAATTATTCGATTTGAACCCCGGCGCTAGGGCGATCCACAGATTCCCAGTCCTCTCACGCAAAGGGGCCAATTCAGCGCTCGAGATAAAGTGATAGACTTTCAAGGCGCTGGCGCCTGCGCCTCTTGGGGATCTTCAGAATCCCACCCAGTTGCGGGGTGCCGGGACGAGCCCCCAAGTTTACTGTCGTGGAAATTAAATCGAGTCGACTCAACTGTTAGCACGAGCAAACAAAAGAGTTCTATTCAGGTTCGGCAGAACCGACCGAATACATTCGGCCAGATGCCTCATGTAAGGAGCACCTGAGCATAATTCAGATACTCTTAAAGACTGGGAAAAATTAAGTTGTTATTCGCTCATCCACTGGTCGTGGACATAACTGCTCCTATGCTTTCCTCAGATTTAGCTGAATTCGAATGTGGCAATGTCAAACTGAATGTTTACAAACTTCAAACAAAGACAAGCTGTCTCCTGGCTGCAGAACCCAGCACAGCATTAAATTTAGAAAAGCATTCACTTTCAGATTTCACAGTAAATGTTAAATTTGTTAATTTTCCATTAAACTACCGACACAGATTCTACACCATCTGACCTTACTTCATTTCTTATTATTGATTCATTTTCATTTCTTACCAATGAGGCAACCCTATTCCTCTGCCCACTTGCCTATCTTTTCGACAGGGTGAGTATCCTTGAATATTCACCTCCCAATCCTGATCCTTTTGCAGCGATGTCTCCATGATGGCCACCATGTTGTATCTGCCAGTTTGTGTTCGTGTCACAAGCTCATTTACTTTATTTCTGACACGGCATGCATTCAGATAGAACACTTCCGTCCTGTATTAACCGTCCCTCTTTTCATTGTCATTTGTTTGTCCTGTGTCCTTGAAGTTTGATTGTTAACACTTTGCATTCACTCTGTGTCTGAGTTGGAGATTTTAATAACTTCTGCTGAGTTCTGCACTTTTAGCTTCTCCTTTAATTCGGGTATTCTAATTTTCCGTATAACCGACCCCCACTCCCATTAAATTTAAAGTCCTGTTTATAACCCTAGTTATACGATTTGCTAAGACTCTGGTTCCAACACAGTTCATCAGAACAGTTCCCGTCTCCCACAGTGTTGATGTCAATGTCCCATAATTCAAACCCATTTCTCCCACACCAATATTTGAGTCATACATTTACTTGCTGACCCTGTGTCAATTAGCTCATGGCTCAGTCTGTAATCCAGAGATTATTTACTTTTTGCTTTGTAAGTTAGCTCCTAGCTGTGCATATCGCTAAGCAGAACCTCTGTCCGAGTTTTGTCTCTGTCGTTGGTACCTACACAGACCACGACCACTGGCTCATTTCCCTCTCACTCCAAGTTCCTCTGCAGCCCAATTGAGATATGACAATGTGAGCTCCAGGTAGGCACCACAATCTTCACGACTCCCAATCCCGGACACAGAAAACAGTGTCTATGCTTCTGACTATTCTATCCTCAGTTGCAACAACATGTCTCTTCTCCTCCCCCCCGCCCCACCCACCCTTGAAAGGTTCCCTAAACTTGGTGCTGGGGCCCATTGTCTCATCTTCGCTGCAGTGCCCATTCCCATCCATGCAGGGAACAAGATTTGGAACCTGTTCGACACGGACAGGGGCTGAGACTCCTGAAACTACCTCCTGGGTCCCTCTACTGCCTCACTCATAGCTATACACTCCTCTCTCTCTGACCACTGGCTGAAGTTGAGTTCGTTGATTTCCTGTACAACTCCATCCCCCATCACGAAGGCCTCAAAGCACTCCGCTTCTTCCTTTCCCGCCGAACCAAACTGTACCCTTCCACTGACACCCTCACACAGAAGTTGGAAAATTACAGAGTGCTTAGCCTAACCTTGGTTGAGGGAATCCATCGTGAAGGATGAGATTTCCGAATACTTGGATGTGTTTGATAAAATAGGAAAAAGCATGGTGTCATGAAGGGGGGTGGGGGGTCATGGCTGATAAACCTGCTAGAATTCTCTGATGAAGTAACGAGCAGATCAGACCAAGGAGAACCAATTGATGTTATCTCGCTGCACCTAAAGAATCCTTCGACAAGGTGCCGACAGGAGGCTAATGAGAAAGATAAGGGCCCATGGTGTTAGAGGCAAGAAGCATAGCTGTCTGACATAAAGCAGAGAGTTGGAATAGAAGGGTTGTTCTCAGGTTGGCTCAGAGAGCAGTGGTGTTTCAAAAGACTCAGTGTTGGGACCATTCTGTTACACTTTATGCATTAATGATCTAAATGAAGGAACTGAGGGCATTCTGCCTAAATTTTCAGACAGTACAAAGATCGATAGAGGGACAGGAAGCATTAAAGGTGTGGTTTGGCGGCAGCAGGTTGCTCTAGTGCATCTCCTCAATTTCCCGCAACTCCACCTTTGATCACCACCCTTCCAACCACAACAAGGATTTGAACACCACCCACCAACAACAGGATACAACCCATCATCCACCGCAATTTCCGCCACCAACAGTCAGACTACATCACCAGAGATATATTTCCCTCCCTACCCCATCAGCTTTCTGCAGAGACTATTCAATCCATGACTCCATCCTTCAGTCCACGCCACCTACCAACCTACCTTCCCTTGACACTGCAAGAGATATAAAACCTGTGCCAACACCTTCCCCTCACCTCCATCCAAGGCCCCAAATGATCCTTCCACATCGGGCAGACAACATCCCGTGCATCTATTCTGTCTGTTGCTCCAGGTTTCCTCTATATTGAGGAGACAGGGCATCAACTTGCGGAACAGTTCAGGGAACACTCTGAGACCCTCACGAACAACAACCACACTGCCCTGTGGCTGAACACTACAACTCCCAATCGCACTCCTCCAAGGATATGCAAGTTAGTGGCCTCCGCCACTGCCAACTTCTAGCTACCCGACCTCTAGATGAAAAACGGATGATCTTCCACCTTGGAACCCTCCAACCACACGGTATCAAGGCCAATTTCACCAGTTTCCTCAGCTCCCCACCCTCTACCTTATCCCAGATCTAACCCTCAAACTCAGCACCTCCCACTTGAACTGTCCTACCTGCCCATCTTCCTACCCATCTATCCACTCCACCTTCCACTCACAACTATCACTATCACCATCCACCTTCATCTACCTCTCGCCTTCCAAGCTACCTTTCCACTATCCCCACCCACTCCCATTTATCTCTCAGTCCCCTTCCTCCCAGCCCCCGCATTCCTGATGAAGGCTTTATGCCCGAAACGTCGAATCTCCTGGACTTCAGCTGGTGCGTGACTGGCTGTGCTTTTCGAGCATCACAGTTTTTGACACTGATATCCAGCATCTGCAGTCTTCACTTTCACCTGATGAAGTATTTGCACAGGTTCGGAGACTGAACAAAGAAATGGCAGATGGAGTATAACGTGGAAAAATGTGAGATCATGCAGTTTGCCACGAAGAATAGAGGCATGGACTATTTTCTAAATAGCAAGTCAATTGAGAATCTGAAATGCAAAAAGATACGGGGTTTCTAATCCAGGAGTCTCGAATGACAAACTTACAGGTTGTCAGTGGTTAACAAGGCAAATACAATGATGGCATTTATTTAAAGAAGGCTTGAATATAAAAAAAGGAAGTACTTCTGAGGCTCTATAAGGTTTTGTTCAGGCTACGTTTGGATTAGTGTGCGCAGGTTTGCGTAACATATCTCAGGAAGTACTGGTCCTGGAGCATTTTCAGAGCAGATTCACGAGAATGGTCCCTGAAATGAAAAGCATAAATATGAGGAAAGATTGGGGGCTCTGGGTCCATATTTAATAGGGTTCAGAAGGATGTTAGGAAATTTAATTGAAATATACAGAGTACTGAATGACGTGGACAACGTGTAT
Source organism: Chiloscyllium plagiosum (assembly GCF_037043375.1). Classification (NCBI taxonomy): domain Eukaryota; kingdom Metazoa; phylum Chordata; class Chondrichthyes; order Orectolobiformes; family Hemiscylliidae; genus Chiloscyllium; species Chiloscyllium plagiosum. The sequence goes on from NW_028270183.1 coordinate 101,591,568, forward strand.
TTTGTGAAGATATTTCCAATGGTAGGAGAGATTAGGACCCGAGGGTACAGAATGAAGAGAAGACATTTTAGAACAGAGTTAAGGAGGAGCTTCTTCAGCCAGAGAGTTGTGAATCTATGGAATTCACTGCCACAGAAGGCTGTTGAGGACAGGTCATGGAGTATATTTAGGACTGAAATAGAAAAACTCTTGATTTTAAAGGGGATCAAGGGGTAGGTGTAAAAAGCGGGAGAATGGGGTTGAGAAGCTTAACAGCCATCATTGAATGGCGGTGCAGGCTCAATGGGCTGAATGGCCAAATTTCTGCTCCAATTTCCTCTGGTCATATGGTTAATTTTTTGTTCGCCTCACTCCCCATTGTAGATGTATCCTGGAAATTTATCTTTATATCAGTTATAAAGAGCAATATACCGATGACTGGGCAATATCATGTTCCCTCCATCCAGTCTCATCAGCCATGCCCCCCAATTCCATGTGTGATTTGTCTCCTCCCAAATATCATAATCACACTGCAATTGAAGACCAGTGATTGGCACTTCATCACAGTTAATTGACATCAATGAAGTTAACAGCAAGATCTTCACCTGCCATCTCTGATCCTCGAATAACCATCTGAATTGCGTTTGTCACGTAATATCCTCTGTTAACACACCCATGCCATTTGTCTATTATTACCCATGTTGTCTTAAGCGCATTTTCCTGTCAGATAATGGACAATAAAAGTTCTCTCCGTGTTTTATTGACGTTGTAATCAATGATCAGTAACTACAGGCTGTACGCTTCCATTTATAAACAGAGAAACTTGTTTATGTTCTGACAATCCTATGACATTGCTCACACATATAAGAAGATTGAACGACTATACACAATCAATCTACCTCCTCCAATATTTCTTCCCTCAGTCACCCCCGCATATCACATGCTGAATGTGTAAATTTCAAACGTACTTTTGAATTTTAATAAAAACCCTATTTAATTTAAAGTGGTTAACTGAACCTGCTTGTTCAGTGACTGTGATTAATGTCAATCTCGATGAATTCTAATTATTCCAGTGCAGAGTTTCCATCGTTTAGTGATAAATGGGCTCAGTCAATGTGTTATCCCATAGTATGAGTGGGAGCATCGCCGACAGCACTAATAGGGATCAGCAGCTCGAGAGAAAGAGGGAGGAGAGATCAGAATCAGAGAACATTAGACGGGAATGTTGCAACAATGGTTCAGAATCTGAGAACAATAGACTGGAGTGTTCTAACAATGTATCAGAATCTGAGAACATTAGACTGGAGTGTTCTAACAATGGATCAGAATCTGAGAATGATAGTCTGGAATGTTATAGCAATAGATCGGAGTTTATCCCGGTGTCTTTATTATGTATCTCATTTTTGGATATCATAAACATCACAGATCAAGTATACTTTGGATTATTCAAGGTTTTTACTATCCCATCATCGCTATAGTTGTGTTCCTGGTAAGTCATTCCATTTATCTATTAAACCGGGTTCAACTGAATTCCTGCTCATGACAGGTAAACTTTGGAATAGCGGATGTCTTCAGTTCCAAACAAAAATTCCTTTCTGTATAAATTATAAGTATCAAACTACTATTTATACATCACTCACTGATATGCGACAAGGAACCAGACTGTTCTCAAGCTTCATAAACCTTTTTGCCCTTCACATATTTACATCTCCATGTCCTCCCCACTCACCAATCCTGTCCAATACCACCGTCATGATACCTCAGTCTCGTCCTCAGTCTCAGTGCAACTTCTGAATAAACCATGATTTTTGCCTTTGTTCAATCTGGATGAAACAGTTACAAGTCCCTTCTAACCACATGCCCATCACAAAATAATTGCTCTTGAGAATGTTTAACTTGTTCTCTGCAAAAACGGGAAGACAGTTTCTGGAGGCCAAATCATTGACTCATAATTAAGCGCCACAGAATAATCGTCTTTTGATAACTCATTAAGGAAATTGGTGCAATTTAAAAACAACCATTATCATTTGTTATAAAAGTCCATCTACTTGCCTCAAGTCGTTTAGGGAAGTCAATATGTCATCTTTCCCTGGTCAGGTTTCTGTGTGACTTCCGTGATGAAGATGTGGGCGTACTGTACCTTTAAGCAAATTAAAAAGGTAACTACTACCTGGCAGCCCCAAATGTTCTAAAAATGATAAAATGTAACACTTAGTGGAATAACTCAATTAGCTGGTTGCCTGGAGACAAAAACAAATTCAACTAATCAGTTTAAATTACACCCCAAAACGCACAGCTACAAACAAGTTTGAATTTAACATATTGACAATCTTATAAGACAATGACAGAATCCAATGCTTTCGGTTTGCAAGACCTGGGAAATAGAACAGTTGAGAGGAGAACTGCCAAGCTATTAGCATGTAAAGATTGCCTGAAAAATAGCTCTCATGAAAGTACCTTTATTAAACAGTAACTGTTGAAACAAAATCCCAAAGAACAAAAAGAAGACGGAATACGCAGAAGAACTGAAAGCATCCTGGTTTAGAGATAAAATGTTTTGTTTTGTGAATCTTAATTAGGACTCTAGTATTGTGGAGCAGGAAGGTAAAAGATAGGTGAGAGGACGAAGTTGGAATAGTCGTTGGTTTATTATTCGCTTTTATACTTTCAGAAGTAAAGTTGTTAATTTTTACTTTAAATAGGTTTGGACTCGAAATTTATCACAGATTACTGCAAAGAATAAATCTTTTTCTCTGTTGCTGGTTTTAAATTAAGCAGGAGAATGTATCCTGTGTTGTAACACTACAAACCCACAGCAATGCATTTCACTCGAACCCAGCCTGTATTTCACAATAACATTTTGCAACCCACACCAAACTGGGTGTGTCAGTCTTGAGGGACTGAATGAGATGCTGTATTACTGTGGACCAGGTATTTGGAACGTGTTCCCCCCATCTGCGCCTGTGCAGGAGGTTTCAGAGTCTGAATGGAACATATGAACAAAGGACTGAGGATCAAGAGTTGGTAATCAGACATTTAGTCATGGTTTCAGCAGGCACTAAGATCTTGTCTGATCTGATTGCGATCTCAGCAGCTCTTTTCTCACTGTATATATTTTCCTAAATTCACTTGCCTTTCAAACGTTTGAATACAATACAACTTTGAATAAGTGCAAACATCCAGGCACCACAAACGTCTGGGAAAGGGAATTCCCACTTGAACTGCCCGAAAGGAATTTCTCATTTGTGTTCCGATCAATGTTGGAGGGTCACCGTTTGCTTTTCCAGGCCTGCACTTCCACTGGTTACAAAAAAAATTAAATTTAACCAGTTTAGTGATATTGCCAATAGTGTAGGTCTCACACTGGCCATTTTCTGGAAAATTGTGAGACACAAAAATTTGAACACATCACAAGTGGTAAAATGGGAGAGTGTCCCAAATTGTTTTCTGCTTTTGAAGTTAGTCTGTTCACACAAGCTGCTGGAAGTGGGATTTCTTTCAAAGAAATTTGGATTTGGATCAACTCCCTTTGCTTCAGGCTGTGGAGAGATTCCAATGAATACTCATCAGGAATCCTTGAAAAGTGGTAAAGGTAACTCAGGAATTTTATGGTCTCACATTTTGCTATCAGTTGGAACAGAGTAAGAGAAATGGATCAATCGGCTGCTGCTAATTAGGCAGGGAAACGTTTTCGCCCTCTCTGTGTTAGAGCATAAAATAAATTCAACTGAACACCAAACTGGGCCATGTGCGCTCTCCATGAACATTCTCTGGAATGGATGATAATGAACTATATGCAGGTGCGTAGTTGCTGTTGTTGAGCACAGTGCTTTCATTCGCAAAAAGAAATGTCCCCGCTTTATAATTTGATGACACGTTTATAAGTGTCTGCATAATTTGCAAATATTAGTCGATGTGTTTATAATACGTGTGCTAAATCAATATTACTTATTCTTAAATTGCGTTTCTACTTTAATCTCCTTAACAAGAGAAAATACGCATTCAGCTGATACACTTTTCAGAAAGTCATGGATGGTTTAATAAGATTTATCATCTAAGATCGAAACTGATAATCCCCAATAAAAAAAGGCATTCATTCCGTGAATGAGTAAATGGGAACATGTTGGAAATCATCTGAAATAATTATTATTTTTTTTTTAGTTTAGGGGATCAAACCTTCACACAGTGTATCTGATGTGGTCTCAGCATTACCCTGTACAGATGCAGCGAAACATTCCTCACTAAACCTGATATCTTTTTGCCAGAAACAGCATCGTTCCACTTACCTTCCAAATCACTTGCTGCATCTGCAGACTGACTTAATATGACTCATTTACCAGGAACATGGAAACAGCATGTATCACAGAGTTCTGCAATCTCCCCATTAAAATTGATTACCATTGTTTTATCTTTCCTGCCAAAACAGACACCTCACCTTATGTTATTTCTGCTGAAGGTTTGCTCACTAATCTTGCCTGTCTATATCACAATAGAAACTCACTACCTCAATTTGTTGACACATTGAATGATCATATTGGTATACAAGCTAATTGAGCTTCAAGCCGTTCCCTCGTCTTCCTCCAGCTCTTTCATACAGATTATTGATCATTGACGATCCCAGAGTGATCTCTGAGACAATCTATCAGTTACAGCTTTGCAACCTGAAAATGAACATTTATCTCTACTCTCTATTTCCTGTTAAGTTGCTCAGGTAGTTTGAATGGTCTCCTCCTGGGCTGCGAAATGTACTCAACGAGCTGAATTACTTCATTCTATATTCCTTTGCAACTCCTTCGAGGTGCAGGATGGTTCCCTCCCATCTCATTGAAACGATCTTTTGTAGCTGAATGGGGTGGTCACCTACCCTTTAACAGCATCGAAGGTGGATTGAGCAAACAAAACATGGGTAGGGGCAGCAGTATATCTCTTTAGCAGCATTGTGGAGTTACTTGAGGGAACAACACGTGGGGTTGGGACATCAGTGTGTCTCTGCAACAGCGTCGAGAGTGGATTGAGGGAACAACACATGTGGTAGAGGCAGCAGTACATCCCTGTAATAGCCTCGAGGGGTGGATTAAGGGAACAACATGTCGGGTAGGGACGGCAGTTGGCCATTTAGCAGCACAATTCAGAATGGCCATGGCTGATCCGATTATGTCTGACAATCCGTCGCCTGTCTGTACTCAGTAAACATTGAATACCCTGCCCAGCAAAGATCAGTCGAGCTCAACCTTGAATATCTTAAATAACTGAGTCTTCACTGCTCCCTGAGGATGAGGACACCGCAGATATCACAACACTAAAGGGAAAGGGACGTCCTGATTTCATTGCAGGACCCGTTATTTTAAACTTAACTTAACATCAAATCGCCTCTTTTGAGACATAAGGAAACAATAATTAGGAAAAGACATAAACCATTCAGCCCTCTAAACCTGTCCCACATTCCTCCTGACTCTTTACGATCAACTATGTATCAAACCCAGCCTCTGCTGCTGTCTCAGCACGAGAATACCTGATCGAATAACACCACATAAGCATCAAAAAACGAGCGATATTAGGCCATTCGGATAATCGAGTCTAATATGCCGTTCAATAATTTCTTATCTGTTCCTCAACCTCATTCTCCTGCCTTCTTCCAAGAATCCTTGATCCCCTTATAAATCAAAAACTTATCTATTGGTGTCTTTAAGACACGAGTGTCTCGGTGTGTGTGTATGTGTGTGTGTGTCCATGTGCTTGTTATCTGAGTATTTGTATGCCTACTTCTGTCTGTATATCAACCGATGTGTATCTATCTGTGTTTGTGTCTATCTGTGTGTGACTGTATATGCCTCTGTGTGCTTCTACGTGTGTGTATGCCTATCTTCTTGTATGTTTTGTGCACGTCAGTACATTGGGGTATTTACCAATATTTATGTGTAATTCTGTGCCTGCATCTCTGCGTAATGTGGCATGTGTTTGTTTTGGGGGAGGGAGTGAGAGAGCTGACGTTGGAACTGCCAGTGGGTTCAAAGTGAGAATTGCCCTTCATTGAACATTGCTCCTTGCTCGGTTGGTGGGACATGGATGTTTCAGAATCTCTACACGAGGAGTACCGATCCTGCCCAGCTTGAACCAGGTCCTCCGCACATGGCGGTGGTGGGGAGGGGGTGAGGAATGGAGTACCGGATATCAGGCAATCCAACACCCAGCTTGGTCCTTTCTGTCCTATTTCAGGCAGTTTCTCCTCTAATCGGAGAAATGGAGGAAGGGAGTGAAGGTGGGAGTGGGTGGCCCTGCAGTTAGTGATGGTGTAGGTAGGGGTGGGGGAGATCGTGAGATGGCTGGAGGGAGACAGACCACAGTGCAGAATCCATGCAGTGTTATTCGTGCGGTGTATTGCATAGACCACAGACAAAATGATTGAAGGAAGGTGCTGAATTTAATAGAGTGGTAGTGCATGACCCTTATTTTCAGATAGAGCTTGAGCCTTGTTCGGGCATCGGTGCTATGACAGACACACAGTGAGTGTGAGAGAGCAGAGAGAAATCGATGACCATTACCCTGGCAAACTTGGGAGGACATTAATGCTTGTCCTGTATTGCTGGATATTTCTTCGGATCATCTCAGCGTTGAAGTGAGTCTCCCCGAATGTGTTGCCCATGTCTCTCACTAATAACGCCACAGACTCTGTCCCTCAGATCCCACAGTATCAGTTTGGGGAGATCTTACAAATAGCAAAGAGAAGCAAACATTGGAGTGTTATATATTTAAACCAAAACTGTAATGCAAATATTTTGCATCATATTCTCTGGAAATTAGATATGCAAGCATATGCACGGAAGAGCAATGGCCTGGCAGTATTATCGCTGGACTCTTAAACCAGAGATCCACGTAATGTTGTGGGCGCCTGGCCTGAATTTTTCCATGGCTGGTGGTGGAACTTGAATTCAATAAGTATCTGGAATCAAGGGTCTATGATGAGCAGGAATCTGTTATCGATTGTTGGGGAAAAAACTCATCTGTTTCACTGAATGCTCTTTAGGCAAGGGAACTGCTGTTCTTACCTGGTTTGGCCTACATGTGACTCCAGACCTGCGGCAACGCTGTTGACTCTTAATTGCCCTCCGACAGCAGCAGTAAATGCTGGCTATCCAGTGACGCCCACATCCTGTAAATGAGTAACAAATACTCGTGATTGCTGCAGTAATAATTGATGGTATCGAGTTGCATTGAAAACGCCTAAACTAAGTGACTGCTAATGTTGTGAAAAATAAATTCGAATGGTGTATTTGAGGTGGGTTGAAGACTATGTTGTGAACCAAACTAGAGAGCAGGTCATTTCAGATTTGGTGTTGTGTGGTCAGAACGACTAATTAATAACCTTGCTCTTAAGCAGCTTTTGAGGAATAATGTCATTAATATGTTGCATTTTACATGGCGTCTGCATACAATATAGCATGTGTGAGCATTCTGGTCAAACGTCATGGAAGCCTGGGGGCTAGAAGGTCACGTTCGCTCCAGTGAATTGAAAAACCACAATATAACAGTCAGTGGGAGACATGCAATGGTTGTTAGAGTCATAGAGTCCTACAACAAAGACACAGGCCCTTCGGTCAAAAGTGGTCCATTACTATCAAAATATCCATACACACTAACCACATTTCCCTGCCATTGTCCGTATCCTTCTCATCATTTATATCTGTGTATTTGTTCAATTGTCTTTTAAAATGTTGTGAACGTACCCACCTCAAACACTTCCACTGGCAGCTCATTCCATATGTGTACCATCCTGTGTGTAAAAGAAATGCTCCTCAGGTTCCCTTTTATTCTTTTCCCTCTGACCTTAAATTGATGTCTTCTAGTCCGTAATTACTCACCCCAGGGACAAATGACTCATTGCATTCACTTTATTCATGCCTCCCATGATCTTATTCGCTTCTATAAGATCCCCCCCCCCCCTCAGTTTGATACACTCTAAAGTAAAATGTACTATCTCGCCAGACCTATGACCATTGAGACCTTGGCAAAATCATTGTAAATTTCTTCTGAACTTTTTCACAATTTAATAACATCTGTCCCTTCGCAAAGTGAGCAAACGGAACATTAAGGTGCATGTATGCGCTCACCAGTGCATCCTGCAACATAATTCCCCAACTTCGATGTTCATCGCCATGACTGATGAATGCCAGAGTGCCACAAGCCTTCTTCACTGCCCTGTCTAACTCTGAATCAACTTTCAGAGAACCATGCTCCCGAATTCCAGGGTTCGTCTGTTCCACTCCACCTCTTAATGCCCAACCATGAAATTCCGACCTTGATTTGACTTTCCAAATGCTAGATCTCACATGCATCTATATTAAACTCTATTTGCCATTTCTCGGCCCATATCCCTAGCTGATCAGCGTCCTGCTGCAATTTGTGTTAACCTTTCTCACTGTCCACAATACCGCATATTTTAGTGTCATCTGCAATCTTAGTAATGATGTCTTGTACATTCGATTCTAAATAATTACACATATAACAAACAGAAATGGTCGCAGCACCGACCCCTGAGTCACTCCACTAGTGACAGACCTCCCATCCAACAAACATCCTTCCACTATTACACTCTGCTTCCTTCTATCAAGCCAAATTTGCATCCACATTGCAAGCTCCCACTCAATTCCATGCGATCTAATCTTCCAGTCCAGCGTACCATGTGGAATGTAATCTTTGTAGACTACGTATACCGCCCTGCCCTCGCCAACATTGATGGTCACTTCATCAAAGAATACTAACAAATCTGTGAGCCATGATCTCCTATGTACAAAAATTTGTTGACTGTTCCTAATCACACCCTGTCTTTCCAAATGCATGAATACCTTCTCTCTCAGAATCCTCTGAAGAACATTACATAATGCAGATGTTCGGCCTGTAGCCCTTCTTGAATAAGGACAAAGCCTTCACTGCCCTCCAGTCCTCTGGGACTTCACCCATGGCCAGCGATGATGCAAAAATATCAATCAACCCCCCCCCCCCCCCCCCCCTGCAATTTCCTCTATCTCCTTCTGCAGTGCTTTCGGATATTTCTGGTCAGAAATGGTAGATTTAAAGAAATACTGCAAAGTCTGAAGATGCGTCTATTTCTTGAAGGTAAAAACACCAAAGTATGTTAAAGTGACTGAATGATGGTTAACATAACAACTTATCGATTATATTAATCACAGGAATTGACTTCAGAAGAATTCCAGACATTTTGGAAAACTGAGAATTCTCAAAAAATTACAATCGAGAAGAGTGCCATGACACTGATATGGAAATCAAAAAGTGAACATGTATACTAACAAACAGAAACACAAAGACGGCATAAATCGAAAAACTATATTTCAAATAAAACAAGATAAAAGCACGGTCAAATGTAGGAGGTTTTAACCGGGAGAGGAGATTTTATTATGGTGAACAGGGAAATGGCCAAGAAAATAACCAGTTCCTTTGCATCTGTCTTCATGGACGAAGATCCCGAAAATCTCTGAGAAATACCAAGTGATCATCTCGGACATGTGGAACTAAAGACATAAAGTAAATTCATATCAGTAACAAGGTAGTACTTAACATTGTAGCTGGATTGAGAATTGCTAAGTCTGAGAGCCAGATGTACTTCATATCAAAATATTACAAATAAATCAGCAACAGAAGTATTAATTGCACAGTCGATTAATGTGTTTTATTTTCTTATGCATTCTGCAGACGATGGAAGCATTTCACGATGAATGGAAGGTAGTAAACGTGATACAAGCATGGTAGATGAATGGAATGTATCCAAGCATGTACAAAGGCAAGAAGAGATAGTGTGGAGAACTGCAGAACAAATAACTTGACATCTGTCGTTAAATTGTTGAAATCTATTACATAGGATGTGATATTGGACATTTAAAAATTAACAGCAACATTGGAGAGAATCTGTAAGCATTGCTGAAAGGGAAATCATACTTGATAAACTTCGAAATAGTTTGTAGGGTATTTGGAGGAATAGATGTAAGTGGAAAGTTAAAGTTAGGTTCGCCTTCATTTAAGGGAATCAGAATATTGATGGGAGGTCATGTTGAAGCAGACTGTGTCTGAAATATTGTGTACGGTTTTGGTGACCCAATCTGAGAAAAATATTCTGACGACAGAGGCAGTGCAATGGACATTCTCCAGATAAATGCATCAGGTGGTGAGATTGCCTGATGAGGAAACTCTACCTGTGTTCTCTCGAGTTTCAAAGAATAAGACGTAATCGCAGTGAAATTTAGAATATACATTAAACAGATGACAAGTTGGAAATAAACAGTACGTTTGTCTGGCTGTCTACTCTACAGTTAAGGCAACAATAGCATGAGAAGGGACAGGCCATTTAAGACCGCAATAAGGAGGAAATTATTCACTTGTTGGGGACTGACTAACATAGGGGCATGGAAACCTGCTGGAAGTGCAAGTTTCGGTAAATTCCCTAGGTAATCTACATGTATCAATAGGAACCGAATGACGAGGGAACAGTAGAACCCATCAGTGACTTGCTAAGTTGCATCCTAATAAACTTGAGAGGTAGGAGATAGATGGTGGTGGTAGAAGGCTGTTAGTGTAACTGCGAAGCAGTGTCCAATGGTACACCATAGGGATCAGTGCTGCGCCCCTTATTATTTGTGATTCGGAGGTGCCAATGTTGGACTGGGGTGGACAAAGTTAAAAATCACAAATCACCAGGTTACTGTGCAATAGGTTTATTCGGAATCACGAGCTTTCAAAGCGCACATTCATGTGATGAAGAAGCAGCGCTTCAAAAGCTAGTGCCTCTGAATAAACATGTTGCACTATAACCAGGTATTGTGTGATTTTTAACCTTATCATTTGTGGTATTCATAAATGATGTAGATGTGAATAGGAAGCGGTGTAGGGGGAGGGTGATAAGTAAGTGTATGTGTAACACAAAGTTTGGCAGGGTGGTTGGCAGTGGGGAGGAAGGCCTTATGTTACAGGACGATACAGTTAGAATGGTCAGATGGGTGAATCAATGGCAGATGGAATGTAACCCTGCTAAGTATGAGGTGATGCAGTTTTGAAGAAGGAACCAGATGTGGAGTACTCAATGAATAGTAGCACACGAGGAAGATCAGAGTGTGTGCTTCTCCACACATCCCAAAATGTGACTAAAAAGGTTAATGCACAAGTTGAGAACGTAAACATAGCCTCCTTTCATCGGCACATAGATTATAAGAGCTTTGCGGAACATTGGTGTGGCCAAGATGGAATACTGTGTGTCGTTCTGGGAGCCACATTACAGGAAGGATGCGATTGTTCTGGAGGGTGTGCAGAGGAGATTCACCATGATTTTCGGTTGAATGGAGCATATCAGCTGTGGAGAGTGGCTGGAAATGCTCGGGTTGTTTACTTTGGAGTAGAAAAAGCTGAGGGGTCGCGATACAGAAGGATAAGATTTCGATGTTAAACATCACAACACCAGGTTATAGTTCAACAGGTTTAATTGGAAACACACTAGCTTTCGGAGCGTCGCTCCTTCATCAGCTCCGAAAGCTAGTGTGTTTCCAATTAAACCTGTTGGACTATAACCTGGTGTTATGTGATTTTTAACTTTGTACATCCCAGTCCAACACCGGCATCTCCAAATCAAGATTTCGATGGACATGAATAGGGTGGAAAAAGGTCAAGAACAAGGGGGCACAATTTTAAAGTGAATGGTTTGAGGATGAGAGAGAATTAGAGGATTATTCTTCACCCAGAGGGTGTTGGGGTCTGGAATGTACTTCCTGAGAGGAGAGTTTTCATGGGTAACCTCACAACCGTAACAAAGTACTTGGACGAGCTCTTGAAGTGTCATAACATTCAAGGCTATGGGACTTGTGTAGGAAAGTGGGACTAATGTAGACCGTGCTGTATATATGATGGTACAAAGTCTCTGCTCCTGTGAGTGTATGGTGTGGAAGGACCTGGACATCCATGTACACCAGGTCACTGAAAGCTATATTGCAGGAATAGAGAGCAGTTAGGAAGATAAATTTGGTGCTGAGCTTGATATCAATGGAGTAGGCGTGTATTACTGCAGCTGTACAGGGCCCTTGGTGAGACTGCATCTCGAACATTGTGCAGTATTGTGTGCAGTTATGGTCTCCTTACATAATGAACGACATATCTGAGAGCAGTGAAGAATGACCAGACTGATCTGTAGGATGACAGGCTTGTTGTGCGAGCAGAGTTTGGGGATCTGGGCCTGTATTCCATGGGGTATAGGAAAATGAATCGAGATCTCAGTGAAATATATACAACTCTGACAGGGCGAGGCAGATTGGAAGCAGGGCTTAAAATTCCCCAGGCTGGGAAGTATATAACAAGGGGTCACAGTCTTAGGTACATGCATGCCACTCTGCAGTGAGATGAGAAGAAATGTCTGCACTCAGAGACTGTTGAACATGGGGAATTCTCTCTCGCATAAGGCTGTGGAAGCCGAGGCACTGAATATAAATAACAATTTCTGGAAACTAAAATAATGGAGAGAGAGCAGGAGAATGCTTTGGAGCTAGAGGGCCAGCCATCATGACAGGTCCAATAATGTGATAGCTGTGATCCTGTGGAACACTGTCTTATTGAAATCATAAATATTATTAAGGCGGTTTTAGAGGCAAACCGTTAAAGTATAACTACAAATCAAAACAAAAACAATTGTTAGTTGAATACAAATTATAGCTCAGACTTTAAATCTTATATTGTAATGAAATAGTGCTGTAAATGCAACAATTTAACACTACAGTGACAGACTGCAGCATGATTTGGAGATACCGGTGTTGGACTGGGTGTTACAAAGTTAAAAATCACACAACACCAGGTTATATTCCAACAGGTTTAATTGGAAGTGCACTAGCTTTCTGAGCGACGCCCCTTCATCAGGTGGTCGTATCTTCTCAATGTATACTACAATTCCTAGTTTCAGACTCAGGTTCAAGGCTTACAGAGCAGTTTGCATTTCTTTTATAGCTGAACACACCAAGGGCGCATTTCACAGACAGAGGACCCTGAGGCTGGGATTTGCTATTCAGCAGGTGCCGTGTAAGAAATTGTGTCACAGTGAACGGGAGATCCCTTTGTAAAGAAAGATCCGCAATTCATGAATCGTGTTGCAGCCAAATTGTGTTTAATAAACAAGCGTTATTGGTGAACTACTTGTATATTGAATGGAAGAGCAAAATTGATGGACCAAAGGGACTACAGCAGTTTTTACTTTATTTTTCACGATGTTTACACAAACTAAGGGATATGAAAACTGTGCGGGGGAAACTGCATTGAGGAGACTTTCTCCATGACCTATAATGGTGGAGGCTCAATGTGTTGTATGACCTCCACCTTTCCCAATATTTCTGTGCAGTCTGTGGGAAATCTCTGTAATGTTGTTACAAACTCTCAGATGTTAGGAAGGAGGTCTGTGCTGGGTCGTCAGGACTAAGTTTTCACATCCCTTTTTCCGATATTGAGGCTGGCGCTGGGTGTTCTGTCCGGTTTTTCCTTTAAGACCTCTGAGCAGTTTGATACAATTGAGTGTCTTGCTTGGCCGTTTCAGACACATTGAAAAGTTTATCACATGACTGTGTGCCTGGAGTCACTTTTAGGCCACACCAGGAAAGCACGGGAGATTCACTTCCTGAATGTACATTGGGGGAGGAGATCGATGTTTCCAATCGACATTGGCTTCAAGCTCACTGTTACTGACACCAGATTTTCCGACTCGATATGTTATTAATTGCCCTAAACTTCCAGAGCATTATCCTGGTATGGATTAGTAATCCATTACACTTCCAGAACAACACCGTCTCCACAATGGCGCCTACCTGAAACCACACAGAGCAGGTTATTTCTGTGCTGCGTGACAGCTCTGTCAAAAATAACTCCCACCAATATGACTTTCTTGATGGTACTGAGGGGCTGGTAATTGACAGATTGTAATTATTCCTCACTTCAGGGACTGGATATGGTTGAGTAATTTTCCACATCAGCACGAAGAGTTCGAGCAAGAAGGAAACAGCTTCCCCAGGGACACGGCTTGTTGTGCAGCACAAGTCTTCAGTCCTATTGCAGGAATGGGGTCAGGGCTAATTTCCATTGTTGTATCTATTTTTTTCTCTCTTTTTTCTTTTTCTTTTTCTTTTCTTTTTCTTTTTTTTTCTTTCTTTTTTTCGGGGTGTGTGTATATGTGTGAGACACAGTGAACCTTTGTTGTATCTACCGTGTTCAGCTGTTTATTCATGTCACGTGTAGCGAATCGATTTGATAGAATACTGGCGTCTGTGATTTTGTAGGCATCATGAGGAGTCTGGTGTAGATCCTCCACTCCACACTTTTGGCGGCGGATGGTGCAGATACTACATCCTTGTCTTTTACACTGATGTACAGGGATGTTCCGTTATTTAGGATATGGATATTTGTGGAGTCCACTCCTCCAGTAAGGTGTTTAAAATCCATCGAGATTTATTCCTGGATGTTGCAGGACTGCAGAGCTTAGATCTTATCTGTTAGACTTGGGATAATTTCTCGCTCACCACTAGATATTAGTTCTACTGTTTGGAATGTAACTGGTCAAGTGGGTTGTCAACAGATTGAGGTCCACATGATTCTGACCTTGGCAAGTGCACGCACACTCGCTACTGAACCATAGATCAGCTTGATGGTAATCGTAGACTGAAGGATTATTCTGGGGACAAGTTTACAGATTGTGTTTGAATGCAATTCTGCTGCTGCAGCTGCTGTGATCTACAGCACCACATGAATACCTAGTTTGAGCCGCATTATCCGCAATTCAATTCGACTGACTGCTCCCCAATTCACACCAAGTCCCCGATACCCATTAGGCCTGTACTCAGTTACCTGGTTTCTGCTGTGGGAACACTTCCATTTTTATATTCTCATTCTGCTAAGGGTCACTCCCTGGTGTTACGCCTCCAATTTGTTGCATTACTCAAATACTTTAACATATTCATCTGAATCTTTTCCATTACTGTAATGTCGTCTTCGCTGTTTGAAGTTAATGTGTTTCCCGCTGTTTCTCTCCCTGACCATGATTAATAACTCTTCAGTATCCGGGATTACCGCTTTATGTAGTTTCAGAACCAAGGAATTTGTAACCTTTGCATTATCATTCACTTCCCAGTGTATGGGGTTCCGTGTTGGACAGGGCTTTTGAGCATCTTTGATGAACATTGTTGGAACTCGTTCAAAAATAGGAATTGCTGAAAAAACTAAGCAGGTTTGGCAGCATCTTGTGGAGTGAGAGCAGAGTTAATCTTTCGGGCCCAGTGTCCCTTCTACAAAGCTCCCAATTTCTCCAGCATTTTTGTTTTGAATTTTGTCTCCAGTATCCACCGTTATTAGTTTAATTGAAAACTTGTGCTGTGCTATTCATTTCTGGAGAACTCAGCAGGTCTGGCAGCATCTGCAGAGTCACAGAAACAGAGCTAGCGTTTCAAGCCCAGTGTGACACTTCTACTGAACTGAAAAGTCTTGGAATCTGGGCGTTTGAATCCCTTGGCATAGGTGGAGGATGGGTGACAGGGAAAAGAGGGCGTGGCGAAGGATAAACCGGCTTTTAGCAATGATGAATGAGAAGATGACGTAAATTAGTTTCAAATTAAGATGTGAATGGGGGAAATGGGGTTTCCTCTGCTGAGAGTAAGATAAAGAATACGCAAACACGCAACGTCATAGGGAGGCCAGGAGGAAGAATGTTGAACATGTGGTATCATACTGATCTGGCCAGAAACACATTTTCACTGTAGAAATCATCACCCCTTCAGACAAACGATTTCAGATTTTTGACGTCTTACTGGTACTAGTCAGAGTTTCATGCTACATCAGTATTGTAACATGAAGAAAAACAAATCACAGTATGAAGTTTTGGGTTGAGTGTTGTTTTCCTGTCATTTTTAATATTGTTTCAAATTTGCTGTGGTTATGCTTAAATGATTATTCTTGAAGTTACTATCAGATGGAGTGCAGGAAGTTGAGAGGTGACATTGTAGAAGTTTATAAAATCATGGGAGGCATGGATAGGGAGAATAGCCAAAGTCTTTTCCAAAGGATAGGGGAATACAAATAAAGAGGGCACAGCTTTAAGATGAAAGGGGATGATATAAAAGGGACAAGGGGCAACTATTTCACGGAGAGGGTGATATGTGTATGGAATGAGCTGCCAGTAGTTGATGCAAGTGCAGTTACGACATTTCAAAGACATTTGTACAAATATGTGATTGGGAGATATTTTGAGGCATATGGGCAAATGCAAGGAGATGGGACTTGTTTAGATTGGACAACCTGGTCAGCATGAACAAGTTGAAACAAAGGTTCTGTATGTGTGCTAAATCACTGCATGAATCTAGAAAGTGAAGGAAAAGGAAGAAAACGTATGACGTAAGCAAATTGGCAAAAAAAATAAAAACAGGCATCACGAGCTTTTTGGAGTATATTAAAAATTCGTT
This sequence comes from Chiloscyllium plagiosum, assembly GCF_037043375.1. Taxonomy (NCBI): domain Eukaryota; kingdom Metazoa; phylum Chordata; class Chondrichthyes; order Orectolobiformes; family Hemiscylliidae; genus Chiloscyllium; species Chiloscyllium plagiosum. The sequence goes on from NW_028270183.1 coordinate 101,608,025, forward strand.
CAGAATGAGTGTGTAACCTTTGGTAGAAATGAAGTGAGGAACGTGTATTGAGCATATTTGGATGGTGTGACTGGAGAATTGGCCAGAGGTGAAAATGTGTTGCTGGAAAAGCGCAGCAGGTCAGGCAGCATCCAAGGAACAGGAGAATCGACGTTTCGGGCATAAGCCTTCCTCAGGAATTGGCCAGAGGGAACAGGCAGATCATTTACACAAGTATTTTACATCATCCTTCACAGGGTAAGGCACTGTAAGCATTTCAGTGATATGAACAAAATGGTAATAGGAAGGAAGGTCATGAACTGCCTCTATCAAAAGGAATAAGGTTTTTAACAAACAGATAAGATTAAGGGTAGACAGGTCAGCAGTAATTCATAGTTGGTTTTAAAATAAATGGTTACAGAGTGACTAGTGGCTCTGTGAGATGTATTCCATAACTCTTTGGATTACAGGGGTAGTCCAGTGAAATTGGAGAATCTCCAATGTGGCGCCTATCTTCAACAAAGGAGCGAGACTGAAAGCTGGAACCATTTAGCCTCAACATTATTGCTGGGAATGTGTTAGAGTCTGTTATTAAGGAAAGAATTGCTGGACATTTAGAAAAGCTTCACGCAGAGTCAGCATGGTTTTGTGAATGTGCATCTATATTTTGCCCTGTAAAATCATGCAAAGTTTTTTTCTGGAGATCCCTGAGAATGTAACATGCGCACTTGCTGGTAGACACGAGGCTTTCCAGAGATTTTCCACGAGATAGCACAAATTAAACATTCTTACACAAGACAGAGGGTCATAGGATGATGGAATATGTATTCGCATGAAATAACGATTGGTTAACACAAAAATCGGACAGTCAGGATTCATCGATCTTTCTGATAAAAAAAATATCTACTGGAGTACCACAGATATCATTACGACGGTTTCAGTCGTACAACCTATACTGACAGCGTGACGGCAGGAGTTGAGTGCAATATCCATCCAAGTTTGAGGATGACACTGAGAAGCAAAAGGCAGATATTTTTATTTAATAAAGAGGACTCCCAAACTAAAGAGCAGTGCAAATAGATTGGAGTGTTCTTGTATATGAAAGATAACGTCAGCACACGATGCAGCAAGTAACTCGGCTGGTTCATTCGGCGCAATCCTGGGATGAAAGGATTGAATTATTGCGTTCATCTAAAATGGTGAGGCATTATTTTTTGTAGTTGAACTGAAATAGAGTGATATTACTGAAACGTACAAGATACAGTGGAGGCTTGACAAGGTAAATTCTGAGAATATGGTTCCACTCCTGGGCAGATTTTCGAACACGGGGACATATATACAGAATAAGGGATATCGATTTCCAACTGAGATGTAGAGAAGTGTATTCTTTCAGACGGCAGTGAATGTCTGGATGTCCCTAAGCCACGTTGTGTAGTCTGAGTCACTGCATGCATTTGGATTGGTTTTTGACGTATCAGCAAGTTGAGGGATACGAGGGGTTAGCAGGACATTGGAGGTGAGCATTGGATTCGATAAGCCATGTTCTTAATGAATAACAGGGCAGACTTGAGGGGGCGAATAGCCTGCTCCTCTTCCTATTTCTTACATTTTTATGCATTGCTTTTGGAAAGAAACTGGTTATTTTCTTGGAAGTCGTGTTTCACAATGTTTCATTCAGGGAGAGAAATGGATTTGTTTGAGTTAACCCTCTGTGGGGTGTAGGGGTTGTATACAAAGTGAATCTGGGTCTGCAACATGACCCACATCTAGAGCAGAAGTTACAAGCAGATGGAAAAGCCTGGAAAGAGGGATTAGGTTTGCAAGTCACTTCCTGACCGATCCCGAATTTTCCAAGTACATTTTTCAAAACTGCACCGAACCATCGGTGTGGCCTCGATCTACCCCTGTGTAGCAGGTCCGAAGGGCTGATTGGAACAACAGAATAGAGGGCTGAGGGACACGAGCAGGCCGTTCGGCCCTTTGACACTACTCCACCAGTAAATAACGTCGTGTCTCATCTCCTTGTGGTCCCAGCTGCACTTTTTTCTCCATGCACCGTTATCCCTGATTCACCTGTCTATGGGCAATCAGACGAAGCCAGCCTCGATATAATATAAAGGTTCAGCCATCCCAAACTTCTGCTTGACTTTCTGTTCGTGACTTTCTCCTCACTCCGGTTCTGAGATTGGAGGGTGTCACTGTTTCCTTTACCAGTCCCACTCCTCCACTGTCGACAACAAATTTGAAATGTAACCAGACTGCCGATATGGCTGATGGCAAAATTCTCAGACTGGGTCAGTTTGATTGATAGTACCAAGTCAGGCCGATTTTTTTAGTCAGACACAAGTAACTAATATATCTAATGGAGGAGCATGGTTGATCTGTGGTTAGCTCTGCTGCCTCACATCACCAAGGAGCTGAGCTCAATTCCAAACTCGGGCAAGCCTGTATGTGGAATTTGAACATTCTCCCGGTGTCAGTGTGGGGTTTCCTCGAAATGCTCCAGTTTCATCCCACAGTCCAAAAATATGTAGCTTAGAGAGGATTTGCCATGCTAGATTGCCCATAGTGCGCATGGATGTGTAGGTTAGGTGGATTAGTCATGGGAAATACAGGGTTACATCGGTCAGGTTTGGGTTTTTAGATTAGATTACTTACATTGTGGAAACAGGCCCTTCGACCTAACAAGTCCACACCGACCCGCCGAAGCGCAACCCACCCAGAACCATTCCCCCACATTTCACCCATTCACCTAACGCTACGGGCAAATTAGCATGGCCAATTCACCTAACCTGCACATTTTTAGACTGTGCGCCCGGAGGAAACCCACGCAGACACAGGGAGAATGTGCAAACTCCACACAGTCAGTCGCCTGAGGCGGGAATTGAACCCGGGTTTGTGGCACTTTGAGGCAACAGTGCGAACCACTCGCTGGATGCTATTCAATTGGTTGGTATGGACTCAGTTGGGGAGCTGTCCTGCTTCCACATTGTCGAGGTTCTATAACAATGACAACAAGTTTGGACTATACAAACACCCAGTAGTTATCTACCTGATCCACTCTCCTCAAGGTTTTGAATGTTTCAATAAGATCACCTCTAATTCCAAGATTCACCTGTTAAAGCCTCCATAATGTAAGCCTTTCATCACTGGAATACACCAACTGTAATATATCTGAACATCTTCCATTGTAACTCTCTCCTTTCTCAAGTCAGGCGACAAAAATTAATCTTACACTCAGATGATTTTTTTTTATGTTAGTTTCCTCAGCGTTGTGAGTCCTGGAGCTCTCTTTCCCGCAGAGTATTGGAGACAGACAAATTGAATATTTTGAGGCACAGAGAGAAGGTTCATCAATTACAACACAGTCAAGGATTATTTGGCAGGTATGTGCAGTGTGGGGGAAATGCTGACAGTGGAACAAATGACACTGTTCCAGGACATTCAGGAACATTATGGAAAACAAAATGATCATATTGATAACAATTTAAAATGCGAACAGTAATAGAATAGAATTCCAAAGGACCATGGAGCTGCTCTGTCATTACAGAGAGACTAGGCGTGGTGGTTTACCCTGCGGGTCACCACACGTCGGGGATGGGATGAGGTTGAGAGCATGTCCCCTTCATGGTAACCTCTGTCATTGTGAGGGAACTGAACCTGGGATGTTGGCCTCCCTCTGCATCACAAACCAGCCCTCCAGCCAACTGAGTGGGAGACTGTGGAACAGTTACAGGCAGAAGCAGTCACAGACTAAGGGCAAGAGAAAATTCCAAAAGTCGGAAAAAGGTACAATTCAGATCATGGTCAAGATAACGGCTGAGGATAAAAACGATCTTCGCTCGAAATAGTACTTTATAACGAGACAAGTGTTTCGAAGCCGTTTTTGGATGAATACAATATGGTGAGGCAAGTGAAATAACCGAAATGAGTAATTGTGATTGGTTGCGAAAGCCATAAAATAAGTCTAGATTTTTTATTGGTCATTGTAAAATGTGTTTACCATTACAGAGACGTATAAAGCAAATGGAATATATTGTTAGGAGAGTCCGACCCGGGGACGCACCATCGAACAGGCGCTTGAAAAATACCGGGGTAAAAGTGCCTGAGTGTAGGCCGGTCAGTGACAGGAACCCAGGGGGTTGAATGTCTGCAAGTTCCTGTAACATGGAGATGAGAAAATCATCAGAGCAGACGCGATATTATTAAATACTAGAGCACATTAGAAAGGCTGAATAGCCTCCTGATGGATTTGAAGTGTATGTGATTTGAAAAACATACATATTTACTCCTTCCCCTTATGTGTTACATACTGGGGCATTGACATTTTCATGAAAATGGAAATTATTTGGAACATTATCTGGAAAATTCCATAATCAGAATTGTCTGGAATATTTTACCACCGTGTGGGAGGATTCCAATGGTGTGTTGTCTGTGTGAGAGAGAGAGGGAAGGGGAGGGAGAGAGGGAGGGAGAGAGAGAGTGTGTGTGAGAGAGAAGGAAGGTGTGGCATGCAGCAGTTGAACCATACGACTTGTTCGGAGGTAAATACTGTAACAGAAATACAGTGTCTGTCATGGAGCAGACAGAATAAGGTAACCCTTATCCTAACAGAGCGGGGAAGATTATTGATGCTTGCCTTGTATTGCTGGGCATTTCTTCAGACTGCAGATACTGCACTGTGGTGGGTGGAGAGCTCAGACCATGTTCGGTGGTTTTGGTGGTGTGCACCACACCCCCCCTCCCCCCCCCCCGGCAAGTGAATGGTTCCCCCTCAGTACTAGCCCATTCATTAGGACCTCCATGCCCCTGTCGACAAACCGTAGTATGATTGCCCCTTATCTGCCACGCTCGGGGTAAACTGTGCAGAGCAGCTCCAAACTGAGAAAGCTCAACCATGTGCACAGTGGCCTTTTAAAAATGGCACCAGTGCCTGGGATCACGGAATATCCAGGTGTATCCTGGCGATGGTGAGTACTTCCAGCCATCATGGATGGGAGAATCGGGCTGGCATTGAATGAGAGGGGTAAAATGGCGTGAGGTGGATAGTTAATAAGGTGAGTTTGATAAGATAGCACCAGGAAACTAGTTCAGCCTCGTGCAGACAATCCGTCTGTCACACTCAATGTATACTGACTCATGTTGCAGGATGCAATCAAAATTTCTGCATTTCAGCATTCTGAAATATATTTTTCCATAACATGTCTTTCGATCTTCCCCTCTATGTCTATACCCAAATATGGTGTCATTTAAACTGATTCGTCCGCAATCTCTCTCTCTGTCAGTGAGTTTTATTCCCACAGCAACCCTGTGTCATTGCACCACGGAGATATGGAGCTGTAAATGGATGGGAACTGCACATCCTGTCACTTTCCCCTGCAAGTTTCCCCACCCTGGGCAGTGATCTACGAGAGAGTTACTGAGCAATGCACTTGGGTGGTGGACACAGCACTACATGCAGGTAGGGCAATTGCTCCTGGTTTACAGTTCAATGCACTGGGGTCGTGTACACAGCTCTACATCCTGCGAGGGTAACTGCTCCTGGTTTACAGATCTATTCTCCAGTGATCACTGCACAACTCTCTGTGCTAGTCAAAATATCTGATTGAGTTTTCTAGATCAATGAACTGCTGTGGTCTGCAAGCTCACCGTGCTGGACATATATCTAGTCCGTGTTTATCGATCAATGTTCTTCTGTGGTCTGCACAGCTCCGCGTGCTGGACAGATATCTAGTCCGGGTTTTTAGATCAATGCACTGCTGTGGTCTGCGCAGCTCACCGTGCTGGACAGATATCTGGTCCAGGTTTATAGATCAACGCTCTGATATGATCTATGCAGTGTTTCACTCCGGACAGATTGCTGGATTTTATTGACCAGTGCAAAGAATGAATCTGCACACAATGTTCCAATCTGGACTGATTGCTGGGTTGTACTGAGCAGTACACTAGCCTGGTTTACACAATGTTCCACTGTGAGCATATATCTCCTTTAGTTTTATTGTGTCTGGGCTGGTTCTGGAGGTGGATTGAGATTGTGATACAACTACCATTTCTGCTGATCTGGCAATGCCTTTCGTTCCCATTTTTGTGATTGGACCCTTCATCTCTCACCCCATTGACGTTACAGTGTTCCCATGCACAGTACATCATATTGGTTAATATCCACTGTCCTGGCAGCAGTCACAGCCTCTTCATTCAGAAACAGTCACCCAATCCCATTGTCTTCGTCTCTGTGGGGAAAGAAAGGGTGGCCTCCCAAAAGAAGGCCGTCACCTTAGTCCACGACTCAAAGCACACTTCCCCGGACCACTCTCCACTGCCAAACAGCCACATCAAAATATTCCGTGTGCACTGAGAGCAATGGGGCCTCTGAAACATCAGGGAGCAAACCATCAGGGAGGTGGAACAATACTTCTGAACGGATCAGTACGGAGTGTTTCATTAAGTCTTGAAATCCCTCTCCATTCCGGTAATACACAACCTTTTATTCTTCCTGAAAAAGAAAACCACAGGTTCACGGTTACCCACGTTATATTCGATCTACCAAGTTATTGTCCATTGCATAGACATTTACAGATTCTCTACGTCCTCTTGATAATTTCAGTCCCTGCCTAACCTGGTGTAAATTTAAATTTAGTTAGAACACATTTGTTCCATTTCTGGACACCGTTGATATATTTTGCAAATAGTTGATGGCCCAGCACTGGTCTCTGTGTCATAGCAGTCGTAAATTTGTGTTAAACTGATAGAGACTGATTGCTCCCTAATTTATCCCTGCTCCTGGCTCAATAACCAGCGCTCCCTGTATTCCTGTGCAGCAGCTTTGAAAGGCTGAATGTTCCCTTCCATTTCCTGTGTAACAGGTATGAGAGATTAAAAGATCTGCTCCAATTGCTGAGTAACAGCCTCCAATGGCCAAATGGCCTCATTCTGTTCCTGTTTAAAACTCTTGATGGGCTGAATAGCCTGCTTCAGTACAGGTGTAGTTGGGAATGGTGCAGAACATTTCGGAACCATCAGTGAACAGCCCACTTCTGACATTACGATGCAGGGAAGGCCATTGATGCTACAGCTGCTGATAACCCACAGTGCCTCATGAATGTCCACCTTCCATTTGCTCAATCCTTTAGATGCATAAACTACTTCACAAGAGACAGTGTCACGTAACACAGTGGACAATATCTTCAATTTGAGGCTCAGACTTCCCCTCTGCCAGGACTGTGTGCTGGCTGCTCATACAGATACTGTCAGGGACAGATTCATCTGGGATAATGAGTTTGGTGAGAATGTTTCCCTCTTGTTGGTTCCCCCATCACTTCCCCCAGTCGGGATGCTGTATATTAGAGGCCTCTCCGTGTTCACTCAGTGGTGGGCCTGTGGAGACACTCTTGGTAATGAACAATGAAGTCCCACACACAGAGTACGCTTTGTGTTTTTGTCACCCTCAGTGCTACCTCCGAATTGTTTTCAACATTGAGGGGAACTGAGTTATCGCCAAGGCGTGGAGTTGGCGGCAGGAGATTTCCATCCTCAGGTGATTTCTTTGACCATCTGTGACCTGTTACCATGAGTTACACGGGTTATGGAATTTATGTTGAGGAATTCCAGGATAGCTCTTTCCCTGACTGTATCCCAGGGTGTCTCCACCACTGGTGAGTATGTCCTGCTAGTGGGTCTGGATAAAGCCAGGGATGGTGACGGGGCTTCATGAAACATTACTCATCAGGCCTGATTCTGTGAATATGATGGTGTCAGACTGTTTCCTGACCGGGACCGTGTTGCTGGAAAACCACAGCAGGTCAGGCAGCATCCGAGGAGCAGGGAATCAACGTTTCGAGCATAACCATTTCATCAGGAATGAGGCTTCTGGGCCGGGCGTCTAAGAGGAAAATGGGAGGAGGGCGGAATGGAGAGAAGGCAGCTGAGAATATAAGTGGCAGATGGAGGTGGAGGTGATGGTGATAGGTCCGACAGGAGGGTAGAGCGGATTGGTGGGAAAGGCGATGAACAGTTCAAGATGGTGGTGCCGATTTGGAGGCTTTAGACTGGGATATGACGGGGCGAGGAGAAATGAGGAAACCAGTGAAATCCACATTAATATTGTGTGGTTACATGGTGCCAGGACGGAATATGAGGCACTGTTCTTCCAGGCATTGGGTGGTAATGGTTTTGCGACGGAGGAGGCCCAGGACCTGCATGTCCTCGGCAGATTGGGAGGGGGAGCTGAAGTGTTCAGCTACGGGGCTGTTTGGTGCAGGTATCCCAGAGATGTTCTCTGAAACAATCTGCAAGTTGGTGTCCGGCCTTCCGATGTATAGGAGAGCACAATTGGTGCAATGGATACAGTCAATGACATTAGTGGAGGTACAGGTAAATTGCTGACCGATGTGGAAGGACGCTTTGGGATGACAGACAGAGGTCGGGGGAAGGTTTGGGAACAGGCTTTGCACTTCTAGCGGTGGCAGGGAAAGGTGTTGGGATTGAGGTGAGGGCTGGTGTGAGGCACAGTGTGAGTCATGGAAGAAATCGTCTCTCTGGAATGCTGACAGGTGTGCGGATGGAAACATATCCCTCATGGTGGGGTCTGTTAGTAGGTGGTGGAAATACCGGAGGTTGATATGGTGTATATGAAGGTTGGTGGGTGATATGTGAGGACGAGGAGGTTCTGTCCTTGTTGCATTGTGAAGGGTACGGTTAGAGGGAGGAGCTACAGGAAGTGGAGGAGATGTGCTGGAGGGCCTGATGGACCACGTGGGTGGGAAAATTGCCACCTTAGATGAAGAATGCCATCTGGGATGTTCTCAGTTGGAATTGGATCTCCTGGGGGCAGGTGCAGTGGTGGCCGAGCAATTGGGATTAAGGGATGTTGCTTTTACAGGAGTTAGGATCAGTAGGTGTAGTACAGGTAGTTGTAGGAGTCGGTGGGTGTGTAGTAGAATTCTGTCGTTAGTCCGTCGCCAGAGATGGATATGGAGACGTCCAGGAAGGGGAGGGCGGTGTCCGAGATTGTCCAAGTGAACTAGAGGTCAGAGTGGAATGTGTTGGTGAAGTTGATTAACTGTTCAAGCTCCGCATGGGAGCACGAGGAATCGATACAGTCACCAATATAATGGAAGAAAAGGTGGGGGTGGGGGTGGATGGTGCTGATGTCGCTGGGGGAAATTCCCCAGAACATTCTATCTCCAACTGACATTCCCCGGAACACTGACATTGTTTGTGAACGACCAATTGAACAAACGATAAAATTCCGAAAGAAGAGATCCCGTTCCAGGGAGAAGGAAACACTCTTCAGATGTTACCTCAGGCATTTCAAGGGGTGAATACATTTAACCTGTGTTTACATTTTTCACGAAACAGGATCGACCACAATTTAGACCAAAATACAGAAATTCCTAAACTCTGTTTATCTTCAGTTACCTGGGAGAGAATCCTTCAGGACAGCAACGTTTTCACCCTCCGTATTAGGAACTGGAAAGAAGTGGCCTGTGTCTACTCTCGAGTAATTGTGTATGTGGGAATGTTTTAGAAACCATCTGTCCTTATGCATCTGTCTCTGTGTGTTTGGGGAGGGAGAGTTTCTTGTGGTTTATGTCACATTTTTGTCAGTAATTCAGATTCTCTCGTTTGTTATTTCAGCTCCAATTATTTTAATAAATCCCTGAATGCAGGGACACATTTGAAAATTTCACTGGGTCCCCAATCAAACGGGTCCCTTTGCCTCCAGGCTGATGGATAATGGGTTTGTCTTCCTTCCTCACAGTTAACGTAGTGACCATCTACGTCCTGCTTTATAAAGATTGTGGATTGTCTCCATGTGTCAGACGTTACCTGGGGGCCATGGCAGCGGCGGATCTCCTGGTCATTATCCTCGACCTGTTCCTGAGACACATTCCCATTGTTTATGAGAAACAGTTTTATTTCCTTCGGCACTCCATCCCCGTGTGTAATATCCACGCCGTCCTGCTTTATGCAGCCACTGACTGTTCTGTCTGGTTCACCGTCACTTTCACCTTTGATCGGTTTGTGGCCATTTGTTGCCAGAAGCTGAAAAGTAAATATTGCAGTGAGAAAACGGCGGCTGTGGTTCTGGGAGCAGTGACTGTGCTGAGCTGTTTAATGAATATTTTCTGGTATTTTATGCTCTTACCTCATTATCGGCTAGGGAACATCCCCTGGTTTTGTAACGTAACAAGCACTGTTTTTTTCTCCAGTGTCTGGGCCTCAATCGAGTTCCTCCATAACATTCTAACCCCGTGTGTCCCATTTCTCCTGATTCTGCTGATCAATGTTCTCACCGTCAGACACATTTTAGTGACCAGCAGAGCCCGAAAGAGACTCCGGGCGAACACTAATGGGGACGCTCAGTCTGACACTGAAATGAGAAACCGAAAAAAATCCATCATTTTACTGTTTGTAATCACGGCCAATTTCATGCTGTTATGGTCCGCGTTAATGGCGTATTCTATATGGTACCGAATGTATTGGATTGGGTATCAGTCTGCAGAACTCCATCCCTTTGTGCAGGAATTGGGCCTCATGCTGCAGCTCCTCAGTTGCTGCACAAACACCGCGATTTACGCCGTGACCCAGACTAAGTTCAGGCAGCAGCTGAAGAATGTGCTGAAATATCCCTTCAACCAAATCCATTCATCAATCAAATTCCCTCATTAATCAATCCATCCGGGATTTTCTCATTTCAGATCAGAGTTCCAGCGATGAAGCAGACAGTCGCTATGCTAACAGATTGAGGGCAGCGTTGGTTTGTCCATTCTTATCCCACAGTGGGGAGGGGGTGGGGGAGTCGGTTACAGGGGGACATTTCAATGTTTCCAACAACTCAGGGGCCAGTGAGAAAATACATCATCCCACTGACTGTATCCATCACTTCAATTTGTAATAAATAAAAATGTTCATTAAAAAGTGCTGAGCAGCAGAGTGACCGATGTCATTGTGTGTCTTTGTGTTGGAGAAGCTGAGCTGGAGAGAGACAGACTTAGCCCCAAGTCCTGGTCCTCAGTGAAGTGGAGGGGACTGGACCCTGAGCTGAGGAGTTGGTTTTAACCCCTTTCTGCCTTTGTTTTTATATTTGGGTCCCCCCACTCCAACCTGGCCTCCCCATTTCCTCTCCCCCTTTCTTTCTCCTAATTTCTCTCCCTCTCTCTCTTGCACACTCTCTTTCACTCTCCTTCTTCCCCCCGCCTTTCTATCTCTCATTCAACCACCGGTTTGTCCACCGTACTCCACTCTTTTCTCTCCCCCTCCCCTTCACTCTCACCCTTCTGCTGTCCCTGTCTCCCTCCCGCAACTCCGTTTCTACACCATTTTCCTCCTTATCTAACGTCCCACATCTCTCTAACCTCTCAACCCCCGCACATGCAGCCTCACCACCAAAATGCTAGTCTATGGTGCGGGAGAGGGAAGGATCAGGGAGACAGGGTGTGTCAGATAGAGAGTAAGGAAGGGAGAGGAGGGAGGGAGATTCAGTCAACGAGAAATGGGGGAAGCTGGGGAGGGAGAGAGGTAGTCAAAGAGCGAGGCCGGGAAGGGGCGAGGTATAGAGAGAGAGAGGAGAGGTAGAGTGTGAGAAAGAGTGAGAGAGGCGGAGGAGAGATGGGGTGAAAGACAGAGAGTCAGATAGAGGGAAAGAGTGAGGGATGCGAGAGACAGAGAGTGGGCGAGACAGGGATAGAGTGAGAGACTGGGCGAGGGAGGGGGCGAGAGAGAGAGAGACAAAGTGGGGCAGAAAAAGAGAGGAAGAGAGAGGGCGGCGACAGAGAGTGGGGTGAGGGCAAGAGAGTGAGGGGGTGAGAGAGAGGTTGAAAGGGGCGCAAGAAAGAGAAAGGTGTTGACAAGAGAGATAGAGGGGGCACGACAGAGCGAGGGGGCGAAAGAGAGTGATTAAAAGTGGGAGGCTAGAGAGAGAAGAAGCGAGAGAGAGAGAGAGAGCGAGACAGAGAGAGAGAGTGGCCAGAGAGAGAGAGAGAGAGAGAGAGAGAGAGAGCGGCTAGATGGAGTGGGGGGGTGGAGGGGGGGAAGAGAGAGAGAGAGAGAGATAGAGACAGAGATGGAGCCAGAGAGACAGAGGTGCGGAGAGAGAGAAAGGGGCAGGAGAGTGAGGGTGGGGGACGAGAGAGAGAGTGAGGCGGGCCAAACGAGAAAGTGTATGATAGGGAGAGAGAAGGCAGGGCAACAGAGAGAGTACATGAGTGAGTCAAAGATGGAGGCCGAAAGAGAGAGAGGGCGTCGAGACAGAGTGAGGGCGCAAGAGGGGTTTAGAGAGGAAGGGGGCGAGAGAGGGAGAGTGAGAGAAAGTGCGAGAGGGGGCTGGAGACGAAAAGAGGGTCAAGAGAGGGAGGGATGAGAAAGGGATACGAGAGGAGAGAGCACGAGAGCGAGACTGAGAGAGTGAGAGAGAGGGAGAGAAATGCTGCTAGAGAGAGGGGACGGGAGAGAGAATCACAGAGAGGAAGCAATCGATGGAGAGAGGCGGTGAGCGTGAGAGAGGGTGAGGAATCAGAGATAAAGACAGAGTTGGTGAGAGACAAAGGTTGGGCTAGAGAGTGATAGAGATACAGAGAGGGTGTGAGCGAGAGGGGGAGAGAGAGATGGGGCAAGAGAGCGATAGAGGGGTGAAAGAGAGGTTGTGAGTGAGAGAAGAGAGAGGGAGGCGAGACAGAGAGAAGGGGCGAAGATGGTGCAAGAGATAGAGGGTGAGGGCGAGAGCGAGATAGAGCGAGAGAGTCGGAGAGAGGATTAGAGAGAAAGAGAGAGAGAAAGTGCGTGAGAGCGAGAGAGTGAGAACGAGACAGAATGACAGAGGGTGAGAGAGAGGGTGAGAGGAAGAGAGAGGGCGAGAGACGGCTAGAGTGGAAGTGATGGGGCGAGAGAGCGAGAAAGAGAGGTTGAGAGGGAGAGACAGAAACAGGAAAAGAAAGGGCAAGAGAGAGAGAGTGAGAGAGTGGGCAAGAGAGATAGCAAGAGAGAGAGATTGCGAGAGGATGCAGAGAGACAGACAGACGGGGGGGGCGAGAGAGGGACAGAGAGAGGGCAAGAGAGATGGCGAGAGATAAGGGCGAGAGAGAGAGAGCAAAGGAGACAATGAGCGGGGGGAGAGAGAGATAGGAGCAAAGAGGAGAGAGGGCGAGGGTGAATGTGAGAGAGATGGGGTGAGAAAGAGAGGGAGGGGTTGAGAGAGGGGCAAGAAAGAGAGAGAGGATGAGAGAGAGAGCGAATGTGAGAGAGAGCGAGTGGGAGCGAGCGTGATCGTGAGAGAGAGGGGACAGCGAGAGGGAGAGGGTGAGCGAGAAACCGAGAGAGGGCATGCCAGTGAGAGAGAGAGGGGCGAGTGAGAGTGAGGGGAAGAGCGAGAGAGAGCGAGAAAGCGAGTGAGGGGGCATGCAAGGAAGAGGGGTGCGTGAGTGAGAGACAAAGATGGCGACCGAGAGAGTGCCGGGGCGAGCGAGAGAGAGAGTGAGACGCAAATGAGACTGAGAGATATGGTGTGAGTGAGAGAGAGAAGAAGTGCGAGAGTGAGCGAGCATGGGGGGAGCGAGATACAGTGGTGGCAAACGAGAGAGATTGAGAGAGAGGGGAGTGTATGGGATAGAGAAAGGCTTGAGCGATTTGGGGGTTGAGGAAGAGTTACAGAGGGTGGAGCAACACGGGGGTTTGAGGGAAAGAGCAGGGTGCTGAGGAATGTTATAGAGGGGACAAGTGAGAGAGAGAGATGGAGTGAGATCGAGAGATAGGGGTTAAGGGAGAGTTATAGAGGTGGTGAGCGAGAGTTATAGAAGGGCGAGAGAGAAAGGCTCGAGAGAGAGAGGGATGTTGAGGGAGAGCTATAGAGGAGGTGAGCGAGAGAGGGATAAACTAGAGAGAGGGATGTTGAAGGATCGTTATAGAGGGTGCGAATGACAGAGCGGGGTGTGCGAGAGAAACGGAGGTGAGCAAGAGAAGGGGTGAGGGAAATTATAGAGGGGAAGAGTAAGAGAGAGAAAGAGTTGGTGAGTGAGTCAACGAGGTTGGGCGAGAGAGAAAGAATGGCGACCGAGAGAGAGAATGAGTGTGTGAAAGAGAGAGGAGTAAGGGAGGGAGACTGAAAAAGAGTGAAAAACAGATTGCGCGAGACAGCAAGGGAGAGAAAGTTTGTGAGAGAGAAGGAGGCGAGACACAGGGGGCAGTGTAGAGAGAAGGGACAACAGAGGGGAGAGAGATGGAGAGAAAGTGTGCAAGAGAGAGAGGTTGCGGGGGTTGCAAAACAGAGAGAGAGAGCAAGGGTTTGGGTGTGAGTAAAAGATGGAGCGGTCAACAGCGAAAGTGTGAATGCGAGAGACAGAAAAAGAACAAGAGAGAGAGAGAGACCGCGAGGGGGCGAGCGAGACAGGGGATAAGAGAGGGGCGGGCAAAAGAGAGAGGGTGTGCAGAGAGAGACAAGGTGCAATCAAGGCACAGGGTGCGCATGAGAGAGAGAGAGGGCGAGAGCAAAACAGAGAGAGAGTGAGAGAGATGGAGGGCGAGACTGAGACTGAGAGAGCGGTGGCAGAGAGAGAGGTTTGTGTGAGAGAGAGAGATGGAGAGAAAGAGAAAAAGGCAGTTCGAGAGAAGAGAGAATGGGCGAGAGATGGCGACAGTGAGAGAGACAAAAAGAGAGAGACAGAGAGAAAGCGAGACAGAGAAGGTGAGGGAGAGGGTGCGAGAGAGAGGGGCAGAGAGAGAAAGGCGGTTCGAGAGAGAGGGAGAGAGAGAATGGGCGAGAGATGGCGAGAGAGAGAGAGACAGAGAGAGAGACGGAGAAAAAGCGAGAGAGAGGGTGAGGGAGGGGGGTTGAGAGTGAGGGACAGAGACAGATACAGAGACAAAGCGAGAGAGAGATAGGCGGTGAGGGGGGCGAGAGAGAGGGGCAGAGTGAGAGGGCTGAGAGTGAGAGAGTGTGCGAGAGCGAGAGTGGATGAAATGGGGCGAGAGAGAGACAGAGACTGCGAGAGAGAGTGGGCTCGAGAGTGAGAGAAGGCGTGTGCAAGAGAGACAGAGAGACAAGGGGTCAGATAGAGAGAGGGAGAAAGAGAGAGGGAGAGAGAGAGAGGCGAGCGAAGAAAGAGTTTGCAGGCGAGAGAGAGGAAGAGGAGAGAGAGGGTGAGGGAGTAGAAGAAAGACAGAAAGAGAGGGTGCGTGAGACAGAGACAGCGAGAGGGGGCCACACAGGAAGCGGGGGTGACACAGTGAGGGCAAGAGAGAGTGAGAGGGCGAGCGGGGGCGAGGCAGGGAGAGAAGGCGAGACTGACATAGAAAGGGTGAGAGAGAGAGAGCGCAAGTAGGGACGAGAGACAAACAGAGGGGGCGAGAGAGTGAGAGAGGTTTTTAGAAAGGTGCAAAGGGACGAGGGACCGAGAGCGAGACAGAGAGAGAGAAGTTGACAGAGTGTGCGAGAGATAGAGGGTGTGAGACAAAGAGGGTGAAAGACATGGCGAGATGGGGCTAGAGAGAAAGCGAGAAGGCAACAGAGCGGGAGAAGGTGAGGGAGAGATAGAGAGAAAGAGAGGGCAAGAGCGAGAGAGAGGGGTGAGCATGAGCGAGAGAGGGTGGGCGAACGAGATAGAGAGAGGCGGGCAAGAGAAAGAGGGTGAGCGAGAGAGGGAGATAGAGCGGGGGTGCGAGAGAGGGAGACCAGCGAGAGATAGAGAGACAGAGGGGCAAATGAGAGAGAGAGAGAGCGCGGGGACGATTGAGAGAGAGGAAATGAGAGAGGGAGGAGTGAGAGGGAGAGTGAGAGGGCAAGAGAGAGCCAGTGAGAGAGAGAAAGACAGAGAGAGAGTGAAAGCGAGAGAGACAGAGAGAGAGAGAGAGAGAGACAGATGGAGAGTGCGCGAAAGAGCGAGAGCTAGTGGACAAGGGAGAGAGATAGGAAGCAAGAGAGATAGAGGGTGTAAGACAGAGAGGAGATGAGAGTGAGAGGGGGCAAGAGAGAGGGAGAGTGGGAGAAAAAGATTGCGAGAGAGAGATGGTTGAGAGAGACAGAGAGTGGGGTGAGAGAGAGAACGAGGGGGTGAGAGACAGTGAGCGAGACAGGGAGAGTGTGGTTGAGACAGAGATTGAGAGAGAGATGAAACGAGAGAGAGAGTGGGCGATAGAGAGGGGGTGACACAGAGAGAGACAGAGAGTCTGTCCGAGAGCGCGAGGGAAAGTAAGTGCATGAGAGTGAGGGAGGGCGGAGATTATGAAGATCAAGAAGAAGAAGCAAGAGAGATGGAGAGAGGGAGAGGGAGAGAGAGGGGGGGGGGAAGAAAGTGTGGAAGAGAGCGTGGATGAGAGGTCAGAGAGAGCGAGGATGTGGGCAAGAGGAAGAGATAGAGACAGGGCAAGAGCGAGAGTGTTAGTGAGAGGGGGCAGAGAGAGAGGGGATGAGAGAGAGCGAGAGGGAGACAGAACGCGAGTCAGGGAGAGAGATGAGGACTCTGTATGTGTGTGTGTAAGAGAGAGCGAGAGAGAATGGGCAAGAGATGCCGAGACACAGAGAGACAGAGAGAGAGAGAGAGAGAGAGAGAGAGAGACGGCGACAGAGAGAGGGAGAGACAAAGAAAGCAAGAGAGGGAAAGAGAAGCCGAGGTGGCAAGAGACAGAGGGGGATGAAAGAGAGGGGTTGACAGAGAGCGTGCGTGAGAGCGGGCAAGAGCGAGAGAGAAAGGTCGACAGCGAGAGAGCAAGAGCAGGAGAGGGTGAAAGCGGGCGAGAGAGAAAGAGAGGGAGAGAGAAAGACAGCGAGAGGCGAGAGGGAGATGGGGAGAGGGAGAGAGAGAGTGAAAGAAGGAGAGGTGGGTTTAGCGAGAGAGCGAGATAAAGAGGTGAGGAAAGAGAGAAGAAGAAGTCAGATAGGGCGAGAGAGAGCGAGACAGAGCAAGACTGAGAGTGATGGACCGAGAGGGAGGCAGCGAGATAGAGAGAGAGAGTGAAGAAGAGAGATAGGGAGAGAAAGGGATCAAGAGAGAGAGAGAGTGAGAGAGCGAGTGTGCGAGAGAGAAGGGTGTGTGAGAGAGGGATTAATAGAGAGGGAGTGAGAGAGATGGGGTGGGAGTGAGAAAGAGGGTGTCTGAGAGAGAGAGACGGGCTAAGAGAGAAGGGGTGAGAGAGAGAGGAGCGAGAGTGAGAGAGTGGGTTACTGACAGAGGCGAGAGAAAGATGAGAAGAGAGTTATAGAGAGGGAATGAGAGAGTGAGAGACGGCGAAGGAGAGCGAGGCAGCCAGCGTGAGGGAACGAGAGCGAGAGGAGTTGAGAAAGAGTGTGTAAGAGAGAGAATAGAGCAAGAAAGACGGAGTGAGAAAGAGAGAGAGAGGGAGATCGAGAGAGGGGATGCAAAATAGAGAGTGGGGGCAAGAGAGAGAGGGAAGTGGGCGAGAGAAAGAGAGAGAGCAAGAGCGAGAGATTGAGACTGAGAAAGGGGGCAGCGAGAGAGGGGGACAGAGAGAGAGGGGGAGTGAGAGAGGGTGAGAGAGCAGGTAAGAGTCAGTGGGTGTATGTGAGAGAGAGGGTCGAGAGAGATGGGGAGAGCAAGAGTGAGAGCGAGAAAGGGGTGAGAGAGAGTTGGAGAGGGAACAAGGTACTAGAGAGGAGGTCAGAGAGAGCGAAAATGTCGGCAAGAGGAAGACATAGAAATAGGGCAAGAGCGAGAGTGTGAGCGAGAGAGGGAGCAGAGAGAGAGGGGGGATGAGAGACAGCGAGTGCGAGAGAGAGTGAGACGGAACGGGGGCAGAGAGAATGAGAGGAGGACTGTGTGTGGGAGAGAGAGTGGGAATGGGCAAGAGATGGCGAGAGAGAGCGAAAGAAACGGGGAGAGAGAGAGAGGAAGCGAGAGAGAGAGGGAGAGACAGAAAGAAGGCAAGAGAGAGAGAAGGCGAGGTAACAAGAGGGGGGGGATGAAAGAGAAGGGTTGAGAGAGAGCGCGTGAGAGAGGATAGAGTGAGAGGGAGAGGGCGAGAGCGAGAGGGCAAGATCGGGAGAGGGTGAAAGGGGGCGAGAGAGAGAGAGAGAGAAGGAGTCCGAGGGAGAGAGAGTGAGATAGCGAGAGGTGAGAGGGAGATGGGGAGAGGGAGTGAAAGAAGGAGAGGTAGGGTTAGAGAGCAAGCGAGAGAGAGAGAGAAAGGGGTGGCGAAAGTGAGAGGGGGAGGAAGTCAGAAAAGGCGAGACAAAGCAAGATGGAGCAAGAGCGAGAGTGATGGACCAAGAGAAGGCGGCGAGATAGAGAGGAGGGGGAGAGAGATTGTGAGGAATAGAGAGGGAGCAAGAGAGAGAGTGAGAGAGAGACGGGGACTAGAGAGGGGTGAGAGAGCGAGAGGCAGAGAGAGTGATAGAGCGACAGCAAGGGTGGCGAGGCAAAGAGAGAGGCTGCGAGAGAGGGGGTAAGCGCGCGAGAGAAAGGGAGAGACAGAGGGAGACAGAGAGAGAGAGCTAGAGAGAGAGAAGGGGCGAGAGAGGGGGGATAAGAGCGGGTGAAAACAGTAGAGAGAGGAGAAGGCCGAGAGGAGGAGGCTGAGTGAGAGATATAGAGGGAGAACGAGGGAGAGAAGCAGTCGAGAGCACGAGAGACATGGTGTGACAGAGAGAGAGAGGGTACAGAGTGAGATTGGGAGAGGGGGTAGAGGGGGCGAGAGCGAGAGGGGATAAGAGAAATGGATGAGAGAGAGCAGGAGAGACAGTGAGAGGGACAGCGAGAGAGGAAGAAACAGGGCGAGAAAGAAAGAGGAATAGGCCGGGAGGCAGAGGCAGAGAGAGAGAGAGAGTGGGCACAAGAGAGCAAGGGAGAGAAAATGTGTGATAATAAGTAAGGGCAAAAGAGGGAGAGACAGATGGGTGAGAGTCCAAGAGAAAGGGGCGAGAGGGAGAAAAGGGCAGGAAAAAGAGAGAGAGAGAGAGGGTGCGAGAAACGGTCAACAGAGCAAGAGAGAGAGCGGGAGCGAGATTGGGTTGCGCAAGTGAGAGACGCAGAAGGTTAAGCCATGGTTATAGAGAGGGTTAGAAAGCAATGGGGTGAGCTAGATTGAGAGAGAGGGATGAGGCACGTGAGAGAGAGAAAAAGAGATGGGGCGAGCGAGAGAGAGAAATAGATGGGGTGAGCGAGAGAGCGGGAGCTTGAGCGAGTGAGAGAGAGATGGGGTGAGCAACAGAGAACGGACTGGCGAGCAAGAGATGGGAGTCGAGTGAAAGAGAGGGATTGGGGTGAGCGAAATAGAGAGAGTGGGCGAGAGAGGGAGAGATGGTGGGTGAGGGAGAGAGAGGAAAGAGAGAGAAAGAGGGGTGTGAGAAAGGGGGGTGAGCGAGATAGAGGGGGCGTGAGGTAGAGTTATAGGGGGCGAGGGGGGAGAGAAAGTGGGCGTGCGAGAGCGAGGAGGCGAGAACGTGAGGGAGAGGGAGGGAGAGTGAGAGAAAGGGGGCAAGTGAGAGAGAGAGGAGTAACAGAAGGGGCGAGCAAAAGAGAGAGTGCTCGTGGGAGAGAGGGTCGACAGACAGAGAGGCAGTCTGCCAGAGAGAGCGGAGGAAGCGAGAGATTGAGAGAAAGAGTGAGTGAGAGTGTGGAGGTCAATCGAGACTGAGAAAAAGATTGGATGAGAGAGAGCAAGAGAAAGCGGGTGTGCGAGAGAGAGAGAGAGGAGGCGAGCGAGAATATGAAGGAGGGAGCAAGCAAGAGTTGGCGAGAGAGACAGGCAGCGAGTGAAAGAGAGGGAACGTTGCGAGTGAGAGAGACAGGGGCTGAGAGACAGTGGGCTAGAGAGAGAGTGGGCGCGAGAGAGCAAGGGAGAAAAAGTGGGTGAGAGTGAGAGTTGGCGAGACAGAGAGAGAGGGTCGAGAGAGAGAAGAGCACGACAGAGATAGACAGAGAGAGCGAGGGGGTGAGTGAGAGACAGAGCGAGATGGAGCAAGCAAGAGAGAGAGGTGTCGAGCGAGAGAGGGAGAGAGGGGCGAGTCAGGGAATGTAGCGAGCGAGAGAGAGAATGGTGTCAAGCAAGAGAGAGAGTTAGCGAGAGAGAGGAGTTGAGAGAGAGTAAGAGCGAGACAGAGAGTGGGTGTGAGAGAGCAAGGGAGAGAAAATGTGTGACAGAGTGTGGGGGCAAGAGAGAGAGATGTGAGAGACTGAGAGAAAAGTGGAGATTGAGGGAAGGGTGCGAAAGAAATACAGAGAGAAAAACAGAGAGAGAGGGGGGTGAGACAGAGAGCGAGAGAGAGAAGGGCCGAGTGAGAAACAGAGAAGCGGTGAACAGGAGCTATGGAGGAGTCGAGCAAGAGAGAGGGCTCGAGCAAGAGAGAAAGTGACAGATCTGCGGCGATGAAGAGAGAAAGCATTGGTAAGCGAGAGAGGGGAGTCGAGTGAGTGAGAGGGAATGGTGAGAGGGAGAGAGAGAGAGGGTGATAGAAAGATTGGGTCCAAGAGAGAGAGAATGAGCGAGAGAGAGAGAAGGTTAGGGAGATTTTTACGGGGGCAAGATAGAGAGAGAAAGGGGGCGAGCGAGAGAGAAAGGGCATGCAAGAGGGAGAGAAATAGGGAAAGGGGTGAGCAAGAGAGAGATGTCGCGAGAGAGAGGGGTGCGATAAACAGAGAAGGTGAGAGAAAGGGCAAGAGGAGGAGAGAGCGAGAGGGAGAGAGTACACGACAGGGAGGGTGTGAAAGAGAGAGTGGGGTGTGCAAGAGTGAGAGGAAGCGAGGGGTGAGCAAGAGAGAGAGGGCACGAGAGAAAGAGGGTGCGAGAGCGAGAGAGAGAGAAGAATGAGAGAAACAGGGTGCAAGAGAGAGGGTGAAAGAGGGGGAAAGAGGAGGTGAGAGCGAGCGAGAGAGAATCCGAAAGAGAGAGGGGAAGAATCGCGGCGAGAGAGAGCTAGAGAGAGGGGGCAAGCGAGAGAGATGGGCGGAGCGAGAGAGCGAGGGATGCATGTGAGTAAAAGGGAGCGAGACGAACGAGAGGAAGAAAGAGTGGGAGAGTTGGGGACGGAGATAACGGTGAGAGAGACAGGGTGAGAAGGAGTGAGAGAGAAATAGAGAGAGAGAGGAGAAACCGAGAGGGAGGAGAGGGAGAGTAGGGAGCGAAAGAGAGACACAGTGAGAAGATGAGAAAGAGAGTGGGCGCGAGACCAATACAGAGTGGCAAGAGAGTGAGAGGGTGCAAGAGAAGAGAGGGGATGAGAGATAGCGATCAGGGGAGAGAGAGAGAGAGAGAAAGAGAGGGAGCATGAAAGAGGGAGAGGAAGAGAGCCAGGAGGTGAGCAACAGAGAGAGATGGTGCGAAAGAGAGAGATAGAGAGATTAGAGAAGCAGAGAAATGAGAGAGAGAGAGTGTGTGAGTACGAGAGTGATAGTGGGCGACAGAGAGAGAGTGGGTGCGAGAAAGAGAGACAGAGAGGGTGAGCGAGAGAGAGAGAGGGGAGGGAGAGTTGAGAGGAGGTGAACGAGCGAGAGTGAAGGCGTGCACGAGGGAAATAAAGAGAGAGAGGGTGAGCAAGGAAAGAGAGGGCGCAAGAGAGAGAGAGAGAATTTGCAACAGAGAGAGAAAAGGGTATGAGAGAGAGGATGAGAGAGAGGGAAAGAGGAGATGAGAGCAAGAGAGCGAGGAAATCCGAGAGAGAGAGCATGAGAGCAAGAGGGAGAGAGTCAAGGCGAGAGTGAGTGAGAGGATGAAGTGAGAGAGAGTTGTGAGCAAGACGGGGGGGGCGTGCAAGAGGGAGAGAAAGAGAGAGGGATTGAGCAAGAGAGAGAGAGGGCACGCAAGAGAGAGGGTGCGAGAGACAAAGAGTTTGAGAGAGCCGGATATAAAAGAGAGTGAGAGCGAAGGAAAGAAGAGGCGAGGTGAGAAAGACAGAGAGAGTCCGCGAGAGAGAGGATGGATGAGAGCTAGAGAGAAGGAGTGAGCGAAATAGAGGGGTGGAGCGAGTTAGACAGAGATGAGAGAGAGGGAGAAAGAGAGACAGAGAGAGGGAATGAGCACGAGAGAGATAATGTGACGAGCGAGAGAGAGAGTGATCGAGATAGAGTGGGTGAGACAGAGCGTGTGTGTGTGTGTGTGAGTGAGAGAGTGGGTGAGAGAAAGGGGTGTGCGAGAGAGAGACAGCAAGAGAGGGGGCAAGACAGAGCTAAAAAGAGGGGGCAAGTGAGCGAGATAGGCGGAGCGAGAGAGGGGTATGCGAGTAAGGGAGAGAAAAGTGAGTGGGTGAAAAAGGGGGCAAACAAGAAAGAAAGAGTTAGAGAGCGAGAGAGAGAAGGAATGTGGAGAGCGAGAGAGAGAAAAGTGGCAGGCGAGAGAGTAGGTGACAGATGGGGTGAGAATGTGAGAGAGAGAGTGGTGGCGAGAGAGAGCTAGAGACAGGGGGCATGCGAGAGAAATGGGTGAAGTGTGAGAGAGAAAGGGAGTATGCGAGCGAGAGAGAGACGAGTGAGAGGAAGAAAGAGGGGGCAAGCAAGAGAGACAGTTAGGGAGCGAGAGACTGAGATGGAGCGAGAGAGAAAGAGGGAATGTGGCGAGTGAGAGGTAGAAAGTTGGTAAGCGAAAGATATAGTGGAAGAGTGAGAGGGGGTGAGAGAGATCGCGAGAGAGGGGGCGTGAGTGGGCAAGGGAGGGAAAGTTTGAGAGAGAGTGGGGGTGAGAGAGTGAGAGAGAGAGGGGCGAGACGGATAAGAGAGAGGTAAGGGTGCGAAAGGTGCAGAGAAAGAGTTGGGGACGTGAGAGAGGAGGGCGTGCAGGAGGGAGAGAAAGAGAGGAGTGAGCAAGAGAGAGAGTGAGAAGGTGCAAGAGAGAGGGTGAGAAAGAGACGGATGAAGTGAGAGAGAGCAGTGGAGCAAGGGAGAGTGAGGGGGTGGCAAGAGATAGAGACAAGTGATATGAAGTAAGAGGGGAGGCTAAAGAGAGAGAGTTGGGGGCGAGAGAGAGAGGGAGCGAGTGGGAGAGGGAATATGGCGAGTGAGAGAGAAAAAAGTGGCAAGAGAGAGAGAGGGCGAGAGACAGAGTTTAGAGAGAGAGAGTGGGAGAGAGTGGCCATGAGAGAGCAAGGGAGAGAAATTGCATGAGAGCGAGTGAGGGCGAGACAGTGAGAGAAAGAGAGAGGCGAGAGTGACGACAGTCCAAGAGAGTGGGGGGGGGAGAGAGAGAGAGAAGGGTGCGTAAGACATAGAGCGCGAGAGAGACAGAGATTGTTTTGAGAGAGAATGAGAGGGACTGTGAAGGAGAGAGCGAGAAAGTGTGGGCGTGAGACAGAGAGAGTGGAGACAGGAGA
Source organism: Chiloscyllium plagiosum (assembly GCF_037043375.1). Classification (NCBI taxonomy): domain Eukaryota; kingdom Metazoa; phylum Chordata; class Chondrichthyes; order Orectolobiformes; family Hemiscylliidae; genus Chiloscyllium; species Chiloscyllium plagiosum. The sequence continues at coordinate 101,631,249 of NW_028270183.1, forward strand.
GAGGGGCGAGAAAGAAAGTGTGCAAGAGTGGGTACGAGAGACAGTGGGTGAAAGTGAGGGGGCAAGTGGGAAGGGAGAAAAGGTGAGCGAGAGTTATAGAGGGTGTGTGTGAGAGAGAGAGCACTAGCGAGGGAGAGAGAGAAAAGCCAAGCGAGAGAGAGGTAGAGAGATGTGGCAAGCAAGACAGAGAGAAAGAATTGGCGAGCGAAAGAGAGGAGTCGAGCGAGAGAGAGGGAAAGAGGTGAGCAAGAAAGAGAGTGGGAGAGAAAGAGTGGGTGCAATAGAGAGAGAGGGCAAGAGATTGAGAGGAGCCGTGAGACCGAGAACAGAATGAGAGAAAGTTGGACACGTGAGAGAAAGAGTGAGATGGACTGAGCAAGAGAGAGAGAGATTTGGCGAGCGAGAGAGGGGGTCGAGCGAGCGGGAAAGGATGTGGTGAGCGAGACAGCGAGAGTGTCGAGAGAAAGAGTTGCTGCAAGAGAGAGCAGAGTGAGAGAGACGGAGTTAGCAAGCGAGAGGGAGTCGAGCGAGCGAGAGAGAGACAGTAGGCAAGATAAACTGTGGGGTGGGAGAGAGAGAGTTGGCGAGGGAGAGAGGAGTGTCGAGCGAGAGAGAGGAAAAATGGCAGGACGGAGAGAGAGTGAGCAAGACAAAGACTGAGCGTGAGAGAGAGAGAAAGAGGGGATTCGAGCGAAAAAGAGGGAATGGAGAGACAGAGAGAGAGAGAGAGAGTAGGCAAGAGGAAGTATGAGGTGCAAGAGACAGAGAGGAGCGAGCAAGAGAGCAGGTGCGAGTGAGAGAGACAGGGGCAAGCAAGAGAGAGAGAGCGGCCGAAAGAGAAATTGGGAAGAGAGAGAGTGTGATAGTGAGGGACGTGAGAGAGAGGAAGACAGAGAGAGAGGGCGCGAGCGTGAGTGTTACGGAGTGGACAAGTGTTTGGGGAGTGAGAGAGACAGGGCAAGGTAGAGTAAGGAAGCAAGAGATAGAGGGTCGGGAGAGAGATAGATTGCAGAGGAGAGAGAGCGAGGGAGGGGGCGAGAGGGAGGAGACAGAGAGGAAATGCGTTAGGGAGAGAGAGAGAAAAGGAGAGAGGGCGAGAGAGAGAGCACGAGAGGCTGCCAGAAAGGAACAGATGGGGCGACAGAGTGAGAGAGCGGGGGAGGGGAGTTTGAGAGAGAGAGAAAGCAAGCTTGACAGAGAGACAGAGAAGCCGAAAGATAGAATGAGAGAGTGGACACGAGAGATAAAAGGGGAAAGGGGCGAGTGAGAGACAGTGAATGGGGTGGGCATGGGAGAGGGGGTGAGCGAAAAGTAGGGTGGCAATTGAGAGAGGACAATGAGAGGGAGAGGGGCAAGCGAGAGAGTAAGGAAGAGAGAGAAAGAGGGAGAGAGAGGGGAGGGAGAGAATGATTGCAGACGAGAGAGAACGGCGGAGCGATAAGCACGAGACAGAGAGAGTGAGACAGAGAGAAGTGTTAAAAAGACAGTGAGAAAGGAGAGAGGGCGAGAGAGAGAGCGCAAGAGGGTGCTAGAAAGGAAGAGAGGGGGAGACACAGAAAGACAACGAGAGAGAAGGTGCGAGAGCGAGAGAAAGATAATGAGGGGGCGGGGGAGAGAGAGTGACAGAGAGATATAGAAGGGGCGAGAGATGGAGATAAAGAGAGGAGGGACGAGAGACAGACAGAGTGCGTGAGAGCGACAGGGCGAGAGAGGGGAGCGAGAGAGAACGAGGGCAAGAGAGAGAGATAAAGAGAGGAGGGACGAGAGAGAGACAGAGTGAGAGAGAGAGAGGGTGAGAGTGTGGAAAAGAGAGGAGGGGTGAGAGAGACACAGAGCCAGAGAATGAAGGGTGAGAGAGAGCGACAGAACGAAGAGAGACAGAGACAGGGTGCGAGAGAGTGGGGGCGAGAGAGATAGAGGGCAAGAGTGGGCTGAAGAGGAAGAGAGGGGTCGGGAGACTCAGAGTGAGAGGGTGTGCAAGAGACAGAGAGAAGGACTGAGAGGTAGAGGGTGACGGGACAAGACATGGGGCGACAGAGTAAGAGGGGGGAGAGAGAGCGAGCAAGGGAGAACAGAGTGTGGGGCCAAACGAGACTGTGAGAGAGAGGGTGCGACCGAGAGAGGGAGAGCAAACGAGTGAGAGAGAGAGAGGGAGGGGGACAAACGAGGGAGGGAGAGCAAACGAGCAAGAGAGAGAGAGAGACAGAGAAAGAAGGCAAGGGGGATGCGGTGAGAGACAGAGAGAGAGCAGGGGTGAGCGAAAAAGAGAGAGAGGTGGCAACGACAGCAAGAGATGAGTTGTGTGAAAGAGGGGGTGCAAGAAAGAGAGCGAGAGAGCCAGGGTGGGCGAGAGGGAGAGAGAAGGACAGACGTAAGGAGAGGAAGAGAAAGGGTGTGTGCATGAGAGAGAGGGAGGGTGTGAGAGAGGGACAGAAGGAGAGAGAAGGCAAGCGAGAGAGAGAATGAAAAACAGAGAGTAAGGGGTGAGCGAGGGGGTGAGAGAGCGAGAGAAAGGTAAGTGAGAGAGAGAGGAGAGCATGGCGCGACTGAGAGGTAGAGAGAGCAAGCGAGAGAGGAGATAGAGAATGGGAGTGAGTGAAAGGGGGTGAGAGAGAGTGGGTGAGGCAAGGGAGAGAGAGACCGTGGGACATTGAGAGAGAGAGAACGGGAGAGAGAGGGCGAGTGCGAGATAGAGCAAAAGAGTCAGCGACAGTGCATGCGTGAGACCGAGAGCGAGAACGAGAGAGGCAGAAAGTGATAGAGAGAGGGTGAGAGAGAGAGAGAAGGCAAGAGAGAGAGAGATAGCGGGACGTGAGAGAGAAAGAGGCACGATGATAAAGATAGCGAGAGGGGATGGCGATAGAGAGAGAAGGTGTAGGCGAGCGCACGATAGAGAGGGGTGAGCGACAGAGAGAGATGAGGCAAGCGAGAGAGGCAGGGTCAAGCGAGAGACAGAAAGAGAGAAAGGGGGAGGGAAAGGGGAGAGAGAGATGGAGAGAAAGGTTGAGAGAGACAGAGACAGAGAGAATAGACAAGTGTAAGAGAGAGGGGTTCGAGTGAGAAAAAGAAAGGGAGTTGAGAGAGGGGGAGATCGAGGAGGCGAGGAAGTGAGAGAGGGGGAGAGAGAAAGGGTGTACGAGAGAGTGACAGCATGCGAGAGAGAGCGTTCAAGAAAGGGTGGAGGCAAGAGACATACAAAGAAAGAGGAAGAGTGAGAGCGAGAGAGAGTGAGAGCAAGACAGAGAGAGAGAGGGAGAGAGATAAGGTGAGAGGGGGAGAGAGAGGGCGGGAAAGAGGTAGCGAGAGAGTGACAGGATGACAGAGAGAGTGGGGGCGAGATTGAGAAGGAACGCGAGAGTGAGAGAGTGCAAGAGACAGATAGAGGTGACGAGAGAGAAGGCAAGACCGAGATAGCATGCGAGAGACGGTGCGAGAAAGAGGGCAAGAGTGAGAGAGAGAGGGGGCGAGAGCGAGATAGAGCAGGAGAGTGTGCGAGAGCGAGAGCGAGAGTGAAAGCGAGACCAAGACCAAGAGTGAGAGAGGGGGCGAATGAGAAATGGAGAGGATTTGAGAGACAGAGAGAGAGAGAGAAAGAGAGTGGAGGCAAGAGAGGGGGAAAGAGAGAGAAAGCGGGGCGTGAGAGAGAAAGAGAGCACGGAGAGAGATCGACAGAAGGGCGTGGGGAGAGAGAGAGGAGGCCAGCGAGAGGGAGTGGGTGCACAAGAGAGAGAGATGAGACAAGCGAGGGAGAGAGAAAGGGAGAGAAGGGATGGGCGAGAGAGAATGGGCTAGAAGGAAAGATGAATAGAAATGGCGTGAGAGAGAGGCAGAGAGGGAGTCGGAAAGTGTGGGAGAAAGAGGGGTGAACGGGAGAAAGAGGGGTGAACGGGTTAGAGGGAGCGTTGAGTGAGGAAAAGAGACTGGGGGCGAATTAGAGAGATGGGGCCGTCGAGAGAGAGAGAGGGATGAGAAACTGAGAGAGAGAGAGAGTGGTAGAGAAATCGTGTAAGAGAGAGATATGGGATGTGAGAGAGAGAGACAGTGCTCAAGAGAGACAGAGAGAGACAGCGTGAGAGAGAGAGACAACGTGAGAGTGCGAGCGTATTGGCGAGTGAGAGAGAGATAGACAGCATGTCTGAGAGTGAGAGCGAGAGATAGAGACAGAGCGAGACCAAGACAGAGAGCAAGACAAAATGTGTCCAACAGAGAGAAAGAGAGAGATAGAGGGTGACAGAGAAAGGGGGCGATAGAGAGAGGGGGCACAAGAGAGGTAGCGAGAAAGGCAGAATGAGTGAGAGAAAGACAGTGGCAAGTGAGTCGACGAGAGAGACAGAGAAGGGCCAAGAAAGCGGGCGAGAAAGAGAGAAATGGGTGGAGAGGGGGTGCGAGACAGAGTGAGTGTTGGCAAGAGAGTAGGCGAGAGACCAGTAGAGAGATTGAGATAGAGAGGGCGCGAGTGAGAGAGGGAATGCGAGAGGGTGCAACAGAGAGATACAGGGAATGAGAGAGGGGGCAAGAGAGGTAGAGAGAGAGGGGCGAGAGAGAGAGGGTTGAGAGAGGGAGAGTTGGCAGGAGCGCGAGCGAGGGAGAGAGAGAGTGAGAGGGAGAGAGGGGCGAGAAAGAGTGAGAGATGACAAGAAAGTGGGCAATAAGACAAAGAGAGATGGAGCAAGTGAGAGATGGGTTGAGCGAGAAAGAGAGAGAGACTAGAGAGAGGGAGAGCGCGAGATGGAGAGAATGTGTGCGAGAGAGAGCGACAGAGAGAGAGATGGTAAACAAGTGTGTGAGAGAGAGGGCGCGAGCAGGAGAGCGGAAGGAGGTCGAGTGATATATACAGAGAGGGAGGTAGTGAGAGAGAGAGGGGTGAGAAACTGAGAGAGGGAGAGAGAGAGAAGGTTTAAGAGAGAGGGGTGTGATACAGGGAGAGAGAAAGGGAGAGAGAGACCGAGTGTGAGAGCGAGAGCTAGAGAGGGAAAGAGAGACAGAGAGAAAGCGAGACAAAGCGAGCGAGACATGGTGTCCAAACAGAAAGTGAGGGGTAGAGAGAGGAGGCAAGAGAGAAAGAGAGAGAATAAAGCACGAGGGAGAAAGAGAGAGAGGGCCAGAGAGAGAGAGAGAGGTAGCGAGCAACAGAGATTTAGAAGGGTCGAACGAAAGAGCAAGAGACGCTCAAGAAAGAGAGAGAGAGAGACCGGGACGAGAGAGAGAAGGAGAGAGAGAAAGTGTCCGAGAGAGAGAAGGAAGACGAGAGAGAGATTGAGACAGAAACAGAGAGGAGGCAAGCAACAGAGTGATAGAGGGATCGAGTGAGGGAGACAGAGTCATGGGGGAGAGCGAGAGAGAGAGAGAAAGGGTACAGGCGACCGGAGTGAGAAAGAGAATGAAGAAGGGAAGATCGAGAGAGGGTGTGAGAGAGCGAGAGACATTCAGAGAGAGAAGAGACCGAGAGAAAATGAGGGAGGCCAGAGAGAGGGGTGCGAGAGATGGTGCAAAAGAGAGATAGAGCAAGAGAGAGAGACGGAAGCGAGAAAGACAATGAGGGAGGCACGAGAAAGACAGGGTACGAGAGATGGTGCGAGAGAGAGAGGGTGGGAGAGATGGTGTGAAAGAGAGAGAGCGAACGTGAGAGCAAGTTAGAGCGAGAGAGCGGGCAAGTGAGCAAGAGCGAGACTAAGGTCAAGAACGGCAGAAAGCGGGCAAGTGACAGAGATCGAGACAGAGACAGAAACGGAGAGTGCAAGAGACAGAGAGAGAGATGAGGTGAGGGAGAAAAACACAGCGGGGTGCGAGAGAAAGGGGTGGCAAGAGGTAGAGCAGAGGCGAATGAGCGAGAGAGGAGAAGATCCAGAGAGAAAGAGAAAAATGAGGTAAACGAGAGAGAGTGGGTCGAGTGAAAGAGAGCGAAAGATAGAGTGTGAGCGAGAGAGAGGGGAGAGAGACTGATGGAGAGAAAGGGCGTGCACGAGAGAGAGAGACAGAGAGAGTAGGCAAGTCTGAGAGAGAGGTTTGAGCGAGAGGGGGCAATTAAGAGAGAGAGGTAACAAGAAATTGACAGAAGGAGAGAGAGCAAGGGTGTAAGGGAGAATGGGCGAGAGAGAGGGAGAGAGAGGGTGAAAGAGAGAGTGGGGGCAACGGGGGAGACATAGAAATGGGACACAAAAGTGAGAGATGGGGCGAGTGAAAGAGTGGGGTTTGAGAGTGAGACAGAGATGGCAGAGAAAGAGAGAAAAAGATAGTGAGGACGTGTGAGAGAGGGAGAGAGAGAGAGAGAGTTATTCTATATATAAACCGTCCTGAATCATTTGGTTAGATTCCAGTCTGGAACTAAGAACATAGGAACTAGGAGCAGGAGTAGGCCATCTGGCTCCTAGAGCCTGCTCCATCATGCAGTAAGATCATGGCTGAGTGAGGGGGAGATAGAGGGGTGAGAGAGAAGGCGGAAGAAAGAGAGAGAGGACGAGAGAGAGAGAGAGGGGGAGTGCGAGAGAGAGTGAGAGAGAGTGAGAGGGCTAGAGGAAGAGCGAGAGTGAGAGGGGGGCAGGACATAGAGATTTGCCTATATACAAACTGTTCTTGTCCGATTCGAGAGAGAGAGATTGAGAGAGAGAAAGAGAGAATGAGGGCGAGAGTGAGATAGAATGGGAGAGTGGCTGAGAGAGCGAGAACGTGACCAAGACCAAGAGCGGCAGAGAGGGGGCGAGAGAGAGAGAGAGAGAGAGAGAGAGAGAGAGAGAGAGAGAGAGAGAGAGAGAGAGGAAGGGAAGAGAGAGTGTGTGAGAGAGATGGTGTGAGAGCGAGTGGGGCGAGAGAGAGGACGAGAAAGAGAGGGCGAGAGAGAGAGGGGGTGACAGAGCAAGGGCAACAGAGAGAGGGGACGACAGGGGTAGAGACAGAAATGGGACTAGAAAGTGAGAGATGTGGCAAGTGACAGAGACGGGTCTGAGAGTGTGCGAGGGGGCGAGAGACAGAGGGTGGGAGAGATGGCACGCGAGAGAGAGTGAGAGATTGAGAGAGAGAGCGAGGGCATGAGCGAGATAGAGTGGGACAGTGGGCGTAAAACCGAGAGTGAGACTGAGACCAAGAATGGCAGAGAGGGTGTGAGAAACTGCGTGTGAGAGAGAGAGTGGTGGTGTGCTAGAGAGAGGGGATGAGATGGAGAGATAGAGGGGTAGGCAAGAGAGCACGCAGGTGTGAGAGACTGAGAGAGAGGGGTGAGGGAGAGATGGAGGGAGAGGGGAGAGAAAGTGAGGAAGGCAAGAGCGAGGATGGGTGGAAGAGACGGTGCGAGAGAGCAAGAGAGCGGGTGCAAGAGAGCAAGAAGAGTGTGGATTCAATAGGCAGTGCAAGACAGAAAGTGCGAGAGTGAGAGTGAAAGAGAGAGAATGAGCGAGAGAGAGAGAGAGACAGAGAAAGAGACAGAGAGAGAGAAAGAGAGATAGAGAGACAAGGGGCTGAGAGACAGAGAGAAGGAGTAAGAGAGTGAGAGAATGACCGGTTGGGAGGGGTGGTATAACGAGACAGAGTGGGGGAATGAGAGGGGACGCGAGAGAGCGAGAGAAGGGAGAGGGAGAGAAAGTGAGTGTAAGAGAGAGAGACGAGGCGAGGGAGAGAGAGAGAGAGTGGGGCGCGAGAGATATAGAGGGAGGATGGCAAGAGGGATAGCAGAGGCGAATGAGAGAGAGAGAGGGGCGTGATCGAGACAGAGAGAGAAAGAGAGAGATGAGGCAATTGAGAGGGAGAGAGGGTCGAGTGAAAGAGAGATACCGAGATAGGGTGAGAGGGAGACAGAGTGAGACAGACAGATGGAGAGAAAGGGCGTGAGAGAGACAGAGAGTGTAGGCAAGTGTGAGAGAGAGGACGAGTGAACGAGAGAGGGGGGAAATCAAGAGACAGAGGTGGCTAGAAAGTTAGAGAGAGGGAGAGAGAGAGAGCAAGGGTGTAGGAGAGAGAGGGAGGGAGACAGGGTACACGCCAGAGATACTGCAAAGTTGCAAAAGAGTGGGAGCGAGAGAGAGGGTGACAGAGAGAGAGATAAGGGGGCCTGAGAGATCAAAAAAGAGAGTGCGTGTGAGAGAGAGAGCGAGAGAAAGAGAGAGAGAGAGAGAGAGAAAGGGAGAGGGGGACAAGGAAGTGAGAGAATGACCCGAAACATAAACAGTCCTGAATCCATTGGTTAGATTCGAGTCTGTAACTGAGATCATAGGAACTAGGAGCAGAGGGAGGTCGTTTGGGTCCTGAAGCCTGCTCCACTATGCAATATGATCATGGCTGAGTGAAGAAGAGAGAGAGAGTCGGGGTGGGGTGGGGGGGGGGGGGTAAGAGAGAGAGAGAGAGAGAGAGAGAGCCGAGAGACAGGGAGAAGGAGTAAGAGAGAGAGAGGGTGACCAGGTGACAGAGGGGGCGAGCGAGAGGAAGATGGGGACTGTGAGAGGGCGCGAGAGAGCGAGAGGAGGTAGAGAGAAGGGGAGGAGATTATGGGGGCTATAGAGTGAGAGAGAGAGATTTAAAGAGACAGAGGGCGAGAGAGAGACGGCAAGAGAGAGGGTGAGAGAGAGACGGCAAGAGAGAGAGAGGCTTGCGCTATATATAAACCGTCCTGAATTCTTTGATTAGATTCCAATCTGTAAATAAGATCATAGGAGATAGGAACATGAGTAGGCCATCTGGCTCCTGCAGTCTGCTCCTCCATGCAATAAGATCATGGCTGAGTGAGGGATAGAGAGAGAGGGCGAGAGAGAGAGAGAAAGCGAGAGAGAGAATTAATCGATATAAAAACCATCCTGAAACCATTGATTAGATTCCAGTCTGTAACTAAGAACATAGGAACTAGGAGCATGAGTTGGCCATCTGGCTCCTGGAGCATTCTCCACCATGCAACAAGATCATGGTTGAGAGCGGGGAGAGAGAGAGGGTAAGAGAGAGAGTGTGTAAGAGAGGGAGAGGGAGAGAGAGGTAGGGCGACAGAGAGAGAGGGAGAAGGAAAAAGAGAGTGTCTGAGAGAGGCGGCGAGTGACAGAGAGAGAGAGAGAGAATTAATGTATAAAAAAACGCCTGGAATCCTTTGGTTAGATTCCAGTCTGTAACTAATAACGTAGGAACTAGGAGCAGGAGTAGTCAATCTGGATCCTGGAGCCTGCTCTAACATGCAATAAGATCATGGCGAAGTGATGGAGAGAGAGAGAGAGCGAGAGAGAGAGAGAACGAGAGGATGTGTGTGTGTGTGTGTGTGGGTGTGTGTGTGTGAAAGAGAGAGAGAGAGAGAGAATCGTATGGCAAGATACTAGTACATGGAGAGGAGCAACTATTCCAAGCACTAAGACCCCACTAATTCTCACTACCACTCACCTTTGTCTAACACATAGGGGAATTCATTTTTTCCAACTATTAAAGTCGATTGATCATACACTATGTCCTTATCTGAAACATCCTGCTGGCTGCGTTTCTTCCCCATATTAAAGCGGCGATGTCTCTCTGATGGCAGAAGGTAATGGGAAGATTTAACTTCAATCTCATCTTCAGTCATTGAGTCGTCGAACTTTAGGAACTACTCAGTGGCAACAGAAGCGGAGTTTGGAGAGACAATAAATGAATTACATTGTTCTTTGTCATTTTCCGTTTCTCACTGAAGAATTCAGAAGTTGATCTTGAAGTTAAGAGGTGAGATAGAATCCTTGGATTAATTATCTGCTCAAGAAGCAGAGTTGTGTTAGAATTATTGATTCAACATAACTTTTGTATTGAATCACACATCGTTTAAGTTTCCTTATGCACAACCACCGATCCACGGGAAACACAAGGAAGTTTGATTGAATAGCTTAAGATAACGACTGAATAAAGGATTCTTGTAATAAATCAGTGAAAAACATGGGACTATTTGACCCACATATCCTTTGGGAAGGGAAGGAGTGCTAACGTGGAAACAGATTTGATTGATTCGAATAATCTAACTGAAGAGACACATTTCCCCATTTAAGTCATGAGATAAGCGGAAGGACAAAACATCATTTTTGGTTAAAGAATTCACCTTTCTCACCAGGTTATGAAGGCAACACTGTCACTGCGGCTCGAGTCGTCGGCTGCTGTTTGCACCATCTCTTCAGTGGAGCTATTTCTCTTAGCATGGTGGGAGTTCCTGCTTTTCTCTGAGAATAGTGAGGATGGGCTGTCTTGTTTACTGCTGCCGCCACTGCCGCTAAAGAAATGTCAAGAATCAACACAGATGCATAGTTTCTGAACTCAATAATAGGTTCTCAGTATGTTTGATTTGCACGTGTCTCCTTCTGTATCTCTCCAGCATAGTTTTCTTCGATCTCCTGCATTCCAAACTCCTCCTTGAATTCATTTGTTATTTACTTCAATTGTTCCTAATGAGGTAAGTTTTACATTCTAACCCCTTTCTGGGTAAATACTTTGACCCGTCCCCGCTGCAAATTCCTTGTTGGATCCAATAGTGACTACAATTATATCCACAAATTCAGCGGGTTCTGAAATTCAGAAGCAGAAAGACCTTTTCTATATCTTTAATGGCCTCGACCATGTCACTCGTTTTCAACGAGACAGGTCTGTCCAATCTTGCTTGATGGATTCAAATTCAGTTTTGATATAATTCCAGTAAATATTCGTAATCTACTCCCGACTGCCTATTCATGAATATTACAGTGCGAAGATCTGAACTGTTTGCAGTGCTCCAAGGTGATCTGTTCATGCTTCGACCCATATCTAACACGTTTCATTCTGTAGTCCCAGACATAAACCCATGCTCTAATTTTCTTTATAATCTTACGAACCGGCACCATTTATGAGTGGTTCATTTCTATCTCCAGATCCGTCTGCCCTATTTAAGTACATATTTCCAAAGAGAAAGTAGTCTCTTTACTCCTTACAGTGTACTACCTCACACTTGAGTGGACATTAGCCTTCCAAAGCTTTGACTGGAATATTCTCTGAAACAAATCTTCCCAACAGTAAGTCTTTCTAAAAGCAAAACTCCAATATGTTGATTCGCTTCACTACATTGTGAAACAGACCCTTCAGCCCAACAAATCCACACCAACCTTCTGAACAGTATCCCAACCAAACCTATTCCTCAACAATTACCGCTGGTTAATGCACCGAAGCTGTGCGTCGGTGAACGCTCTGGGCAATTTAGTAGGACGACTTCACCTAACCTGCACATCTTTGGATTGTGGGAGGAAACCAGAGCCTTCAGGAAACCCACATAGACACGGGAGAAGGTGCGATCTCCACAGAAAGTCGCCCAAGCCTGGAATTGAACCTGGGACCCTTGTGCGGTGCGGTAGCAGTGCTAACCACTGAGCCGCCCCCTTTTTTCTTAAAAGATTGAGTGCATTCATCCAGCTTTTCCTGATCATAGATGACAGCAAAACCATCACAAACTGTGCAATGACCGACAAACCTCAGTTTATTAAGCCGTGAAGTTTAATATTACTGATCAGACTGGGGCAGTGTAAAAATCTTACCTGTCAAGTTCAGCGCTGGTTCACAATTGTTTCATGAAGCTGAATGCTGCTGCCTCTGATGGTCCAACAGCACGGTCACTGGCACAGGAGCTGCTGCAACCTGTGCACTTGCCATCATCTCAATCAGAAAGAATTAGTACAGCACAGATTAGATGACAACTTGGATCACATTTTGCTTTCGAAATCAGAGGCCCCTATTCAACCCATCACAACTCTGCCTCCTGATCGAAATAGCTATTTGGCAAGACTACTGCTCTCATAGTAAGGCAAATAACTTATTTTTGAAACTATTCAAATTAATTTTTGGAAAATAATATTGAATCAGCTGTCTTTCCAGGTGATCTCAGCTCTTCTTTGAAAAAGGAAAAATTAATGTGAACATCGAAGCATCCAGTGTTAAAAAATCACATGCTCAGTCACTGTGATATGATTTGTTTTTAACGCTTAGCAAAATGTTACTTGAGGTGAGAAGGTGAACTCTAAGGAAAAAGATGAACCACCGCAGATATCAAAGGCAGTAAAGGACAGTATTCACAGGAAAAGATTGACACAGCAGCAGATGACTTAAAAGAAAGAGAATTGATCATGAAAATAAATTGACAAAAAAACTAAACATGAACAGCAAAAGTTTCAGTGGGTATATAAAAAGTGAGTAGCTAAAGTGAGCATCGATACCTTGGAAGTTCTGACTCAGAAATTGTTAACGGGTACAGGGAAATAGCAAACAATTTAAACCGATATTTTACATTGGTCTTCACGGAAGAGGATACCGTTATCATTCCAAAGATGGCAAATAAGCAAGGTAATGATGGGAGGAAAATGTTATAAAGTCTTTATCACAAGGGACAAAGTAATGACAAACTAATAGGGCTAAAGGCAGACAGAACCTAATGGCCTGTATCAAACATTTTTAAGGTAACTGGCTGAAGAGATATTGGAGGCATCAATTAAAATATTCCAGAATCAGTGGATACAGGGAGCATCCAGTGGATTGATGTGCCTGTTCAAGAAGGGAAGGGAGACAGAATTCAGGAAACTACAGTCTAGTTTGTTTAATATCTGTTTTGATAAAAAGGCAGAGTCGATTATTAAAGGAAGAAATAACAAGATATTTTAAAAAGCTTACCATTAACATGGTATACTGGGTTTTGTGAAAGGGAAGCCATATTTGACAAATTTGTGAGAGTTCGTTGAGGAGATAACAAGTAGGGCTGATAAATGGAAATCCGATAGTGTTCTGTATATGGATTGTAGAAACGCATTTGATAAGGTGCTACATAAATGTTAATTGCATAAGATAGGATCTCACTGTATCGGGAGTAATGTATTAGAATAGACTGAGGATTGGTTACCCACACCGGCTGTTGCTAAGGCCTCTCTTGGAGTACTATATACAACGTAAGCTCCAAAATTAAAAAAGGATAAACCGGCATTGGAGGTTCACTTAGCTGCTTCGAGGATGAACAGGTTGACCTATCATGAGTAGATAGAGTTTGTCCCTTACTCTTGTAATGATGAATTAACTCCTTCAGTCCATTATCTTTAATCGCGGCAAAGATTCACTGGACACATGCGCGGCCGCTACCTTTATAGGGGGTAAGGTTCAGCCAGACGTATGGGCAGCTTTCCCTGGTCGAGAGTCATAGGGTAGGATTTGCACAGAGCCAGTGAAATGAATGCTTAATTAAGGATTTGTTTCGTCATTCATTTGAATGATTTGGATGCCAACATCGGAGGTATAGTTAATGAATTTGTAGGTGATCTAAAATTGTAGGTATTGTGGACAGCAAAGAAGGTTACTTAAGAGAGCAATGGGATATTGATCAGATGTGGTTTAATTTAGATAAATACTACGTGCAGCATTTTGTAGAGGCAAATCAGGGCATCACTTATACACTTAATGGTAAGGTCCTGGAGAGTCTTGCCGAACAAAGAGACCTTGGAGTGCAGGTTCACAGCTCTTTGCAAGTCGAGTCGCAGGTAGATAGGTTAGTGAAGTAGGTGTTCAGTATGTTTTCCTTTTTGTCAGAGCATTGAATACAGGAGTTGGGAGGTCATGTTGCTGCTATAAAGGGCATTGTTTCGGCCACTTTTGGAATATCATGTGCAATTCTGGCTTCCATTTTTCAGAAGGTTGCTGTGAATCTTGAAAGGTTTCAGAAAAGATTTACAAGGATGTTACCAGGGTTGGAGGAATTGAGCTACAGGGAGAGACATAAAAGGCGGGAGCTGTTTTCCTTTGAGTCCCATAGCCTGAGTGGTGATGTTAGAGAGATTTTTAAATTCATGAGGGGCATGGATTGGGTAAATAGACAAGGTGTATTCCCTGGAGTGGAGGTGTCCAGAAGTGGAGGGCATTGGGTTAGGGTGAAAGTGGAAATAATCAAAGGGACCTTAAGGGCAACTCTTTCATGCATTGAGTGGAATGAGCTGCCAGAGGAAGTGGTGGGGGCTGGTACAATTAAAACATATAAAAGGCATCTAAGAGGAAGCATTTACAGGGATATGGGGCAAGTGCTGGCAAATGGAAATAGATTAAGTTGGGATATCTGTTTGGCATGGATGAGTTGGACGGAAGGGTCTGTTTTGGTGCTATGCATCTCTATCATTATGGAATTGAAACAGCTAATAGTGCTCTGGTTCACCTCTGGGCTCCCTAATAATAACTTTCTTAATAGCTAGCTTCCTCGGTCTCGAACAATGGGTGTGTTATTGACATGTTTAGTATTTTACGATTACTTTTACAGACCATTTTGTAAATGAATTTTTCACTTGCGCCCAGCCCCTGACCATGTGCTGCTCTGAGAAAGTCAACAGTCTGAAAACTTGTCTTTAAACATTTAGACTAAAATGTAATACTGAATTATAGAACACATTTACTGCATTAGAAAATAGACAGACAAGCAGGAAGGTTCAGAAAAAGGGGGTAATCTCGAGGAATGCAGAAGATAGGGACATCTGGGCTCAGCAAGTGATAACAGAATGCTGTAAGGCAATTAAGAACATTTACCTGTGCGAACAGGACACCAAGTGATAACACTCACAGGTACTATCAAAAACTTTGTAATTAACGGTTGGATCTTGTTCACTATAATGGTTTCTTATTACCCCTTACCAGCAGGGCAGACACAGAGAGAGAATAAACTTCGCTGACTTGAGAGTTCAATATGACGAGAGAGAGAGAGAGAGAAAGAGAGAGACCATTTTAGTGCTGAGGCTGTTGAATCCAGTAGAAAATTAACTCTTAGTGCTTATCTGTTTTGGTTTGTATTCCATTGCATTTTGAGACTTTCTGATGATTTTGAGTAGCCATTATGAAATGCAAACTCAATAAAACGAAATATTGTTAAAGCTTTAACTTGCTTTAACTTACAGCGCTGTCAATTCTAACCAATTAGATCCTGTGTCTTGTTTGAATTTGAATCACAAACTTGAAAAGAAGGCATGTTTAAGTCAAGACTAATTAATCGTTTTAAATATAACCTTGCAGTAACATTTTAGCATTAGGTACAGATGATTCTGTGTTTAAGATAATAAAGCAGGAATCTGCTCCTAGCTTAAATTTATTCTGATACTAAAATTGAAGAGGTTCTGGCACAATCTGTCTGGAAGCCATTTTATGGTCAAACGTTTGCCCTCCTTGCCACGAAGCCATTTTGTAAAGCAATGATATCAGACATGCGAGCTGTGCAAAGTGCATCTCCCACTTAATTTAGACTGGTACTTCTTTATAGGAACTTATCTCGCCAGCAGAAGCCTAAATCGGCCGGAATTGCTTTTCCCACTTGATGGATAGCGCAACGCCTGTAGGAGTGATCAGTCAAGTGCACACAGACCTGTCAGCTAACATTTTTCTTCCCTATGAATTATTGTCTT
Source organism: Chiloscyllium plagiosum (assembly GCF_037043375.1). Taxonomy (NCBI): domain Eukaryota; kingdom Metazoa; phylum Chordata; class Chondrichthyes; order Orectolobiformes; family Hemiscylliidae; genus Chiloscyllium; species Chiloscyllium plagiosum. The sequence continues at coordinate 101,646,605 of NW_028270183.1, forward strand.
TCTCTGTTATCTGTCTAATTAAGAACATGCAATGATTTTGTAAATTTTTATACGAAGGAAACCATTTTGTATCAGTACATCGGATTAACCTGCTGGCATAATTGAAGACCTGTTACCCTACTCTCCTAGGTTATTAAAATCTAGATAGTTTAGCTTGTAGGTATCAATGTTATATTGTAACAGTGATGCTATTAGTGAATAAAGGGGATGACTAAAATTAAACTAAACTGTCTGTAAGTGGCTTTTATTCCATTCTTCAAAGAGTACGATCTCCAGGATGAACCAAGAGAGAGGCTTTACAGGTTTGAGTGCACAAGGGATTCCCTGGGCCATCTCAACTCTGTACTTTAGCAGCTCTATTATCAGATTAATATTTGCCAGAATACCTTTGACAGTAAAGAATTCTTTTTTTGTCCAACAAGCAAGTATATTTTTCTTCCATTTCTGACTGTCAAATTCTGCAATATTTTCATTACCTGTAATCCATTTTTCACTCCCTGAAGCATCAACTATGTTTCTCCTCACATAGATACCAGTGATTAATGTCAAAGTCCTGTTGCTTGTGGAGAGGGTGATGTTTGACTTTCTTGTACTGCTGCAGTATGTGTGGTGAAGGTGCTCCCACAATGCAGTTGGGTAAGAGGCATTGCAGATCATTCACTTAACGACAGTGAAGATTTGAAGATAATGTCCCAATTAACAACAGTTTTCATTTTTATTAGCATGCATATAATTTCATAAAAATATTATTAACAACTTGGAACATAAGGTCAGACATGGAGATATTAGGTCAGTTGGCCAAAAGCATTGCCAAATAAGCAGGTTTTCAGGAATACCTTAAAGGAGGAAAACAGACTAGTGACGTTTTGGCTGTGAATTTCAGACCTTGTTGCTTTGACAGCTGGAGGTACAGCCACACAGGTGAAGTAATGAATTGACACATCGTTGGGAGTCTCGAACACATTGGGTTGTCGAGGTGTCAAATGGTGTGTGGTGCAGGGAGCTCGGGATGATCACAGCCAGGAAATAAATCAAGGGAGAGAGCTTTAAATTGTTGTCTCTTATAAATGGGAGATCTTTAATGAATGAATATGTTTTGGTAGAACTGAATACTTGGGCGGCAGAGTTTTAGATTTTCTTGAGATTACAGTGAGGTTGACTGTGGGAGGCTGGCCGGGAGTGTGTTTGCATAAATAAGTCTGAAGTTAACACGAGCATGGATGAGAGTTTCAGTATATAAGCTGAGACAAGGGTGGAAGCAGCGGGAAATAGTGGTTTTGGAGTGGAACTGGCCTGTCACCCTCACCTCACCTCTGGGATTCAGCTGATTGTCAGGTTGTGAGTCAAGGTGGTAACGCAATCGGGAGCTGAGTGGGCCTGGTGGAACCTAAAATGAGTGTCTCTCAGCTGTTTGTTTCTGAACAGCTGCTGCTTGATAGCCCTTTTCATGACACCTTCCATCACTTTACTGCTGATTGAGTGTGGACTGAAGGAGTTAAATTATCTGGGTTGGATTGCCCTGTGTTTTTGTGTTGAACATCCCTGGGCAATGTTCCACATTGCTTGTAGATGCCAGTACTGGAGCACTACTAGGCTTGGTGGGTGGCAACTCCTGGAGCACAGGCCATTGGTATTATTTCCTGAATGATATCAGGGCCCATAGCCTTTGCACTGTTTAACCATTTCTTGATGTTATTCGAACTGAATCGAACTGGCTTAAAACTCACATCTGCAATGTGAGGAACCACTGGAAAAGGCTGAGATGATCATCCCACTTTGCACTTCTGGCTGCAGATTGCTGCAAATGCTGTTGTCTTTTCTGGTGCATGGATGTGTGAGGCCCCTCCATCAGTCAGGGTGGGGATATCTGTGATGCTTCCTCCAGTGAGGTGTTTAATTGTCCAGCACCATTCATGACTGCGTGTGGCAAAACTACATAGCTCAGAAGTGATCCACTGGTTGTAGAATCATTGAGCTCTATTAGATGCTGGTCATGCTGTTTCATAATCAAGTAGTCCTGTTTGGTAGCTTCACTAGGTTATTTCTCATTTTTTAGATATGCCTGTTTCTGCTCATGGCATGTCCTGCTTTCTTGTCCATTGTGATGAGTGAATGCGGGACATACAAACCCATGAGATTGCAAATTGTGCTGAAGTACAATTCTACTGCTGTTGATGTCCCACACTGCCTCATAGATACCCTGCTTGAGTTCCTACATCTGTTCGAAATCTATCCCATTTAACACAGTGATAGGGTATTCAACGCAAAGGAGGTTTTTCTCAACTTTAAGGCGAGACTTTGACAGCAAAAGCCAAAGTGTGAAGATCGCTCTTACTGATATTGTCATGGACAGATGTATCTGAAGCTGGTCAATTCATAACAATGAGCTCAATTACGTTTTTCCCTCTTGTTGATTCCCTCACCACTCGCTGCAGACTCAGTTGAGCAACTATACCTTTAGGACCTGACCAGCTCAATTAATAATTCTGTTGCTGAGCTCGTCTCGATGGTGGACAATGAAATCCTGTGCCCAGAGTACATTTGACACCATTTTACTTCGTCAGTGCTTCCCCCAAACGTTCTTCAACAAGAAGGAGAACTGATTCATCAGCCGAGAGAGGACGGTACGTGGTAATTAGCAGGAGCCATGAGACTTCCTGGTGTCCGGACTTAATGCTGAGTACTCCCAGGACTTCAGTTGTACGTTTTAATGTTCTGGATGAAAAGTTAAACATCAGGTTTGTTTGCTCATTTTAAATATCTCTAACCCAGGTTTTATTTCTTTGTGAAACACTGTCAATCATCCAGTCTCGTCCACACTCCCCTCCAACAACAACAGCTTGGAGCACATGGAGTTTCTCTGTCACTAACATTGAGATAATCCGATCAGCTGCCTCTGCTGCTTCCCTCCCTCCCACAAGCCCACCGGGCCAAACTGCCTCACGTGGTATTCCTGGTTTTTGTCTTAAAATTATGTCTTTCTCCATTCTCTTGTCATGCCTTCTCAGAGCTCATCTTGACCCTTCAGACATTCCAACTGTCTGTTTCCTCCTCCTCCTCATTACTCCCCCTTGCCGATTCACAGATATTGTTCCTTGTTCTGTCTGTCTGTCTTTCCTGGTTATGTCCTTCTCACCCATTCTGTAAAAAACTAATATTTGACCTCATTGTCGTTGGAAAATCCTGTTCAATCTCTACTCTCCCTTTTCTTTCTGAATTCCCTGTATTTGGTGTCCTGCCAGGATCTATCCTTGGTTCCTCCTGTTTCCTACCTACATACTGCCAGGAGAGGAGCTCAATCTCCTCAATGACGGTGAGGCTCTTGCTCTCTGTAACTTCAATTACCGGGAGCTTTTGGCACCATATAAACTTCAAATACCGGGAGCCTCTTGCTTTCAATCAACCTAAAATAGCAGGCGCCTCTTGCTTCCTATAAACTCCAAATACCAGCATCCTTTGGATGCCAATGAACTTCAAATACCGGGAGCCTCTTGGTCCCGATAACCTTCATATACCAGGCGCCTCTTGCTCACTATAAACTTCAAATACCAGGAGCCTCTTGTTCTCTGTAACTTCAAATACCAGGAGCCTCTTGTTCTCTGTAACTTCAAATGCCAGGTGCCTCTTGCTCCCTGTCAACTTCAAATACCGGGATCCTCTTGCCCCCTATAAACTTCAAATATCAAGAGACTCTTGATCTCAATTAACTCCAAATACTGGGAACCTCTTAGTCCTTATAAAATTCAAATACCAGGAGACTATTGCTTTCTAAAAACTTCAAAAGGCAGGAGCCTCTTTGTCACTATAAACTACAAATACCGGGAGCCTCTTGCTCCATATGAACGGCAAATACCGGGAGCCTTTGCTCCCTGTAATCTTCAAATACAAGAAGCCTCTTGCTCCCTACAACTTGAAATTCCGGGAGCCTCTTGCTCCCTATAAATTTCAAACACCAGGATCCACTTGCAATTTATAACTTCGAATGACAGGTGCCTCGTGTTCCTCGTAAACTTCAAATGCCAGGAGCTGTTTTCTCCCGAATGCTTCAAATACGGGGGCCTTTTGCTCCCTATATCTTCAAATACCAGCGCCTCTTGTTGCCTATAAACGACAAATACAAGGAGCTTCATGCTCCCTACAAACTTTAAATACCGGGAGCATCTTGCTTTCTAAACTCTTCAAATAGTAGGAGCCACTTGTACCCTATGAACTTCAATACGAGGAGCCTCTTGCTCCGTATAAACTGCTCATACCAGGAGCCTCTTTCTCAGTATTATTTCAAATACCTTTTGCCTTTTGCCCCTAAAAACTTCAAATACCAGAAGCCACTGGCTCCCTATAAACTTCAAATACAATGACCATTTGCTCCCTATAAACTCCAAATAACGGGATCTTCTTGCTCCCGATAACTTGAAATACCAGGGGCCTCTTGCTCCCTATAAACGTCAAATACCAGAAGCCTCTTCCTCCCTGTAACTTCAAATACCGGGGGCCTCCGCTGCCAATAAACTTCATATACCAGAACCCTCTTGCTCTCTATAAAATTCAAATACCCGGAGCGTCTTGCTCTCTATAAAATTCAAATACCAGGAACCCCTTGCTCCCTATAACTTCAAGTACCAGGACACTCTTGCGCCCTATATCTTCAAATACCAGAAGCCTCTTGCTCCCAATAAACTTGAAATACCGGGAGCCTCTTGCTTCTTGTAAACTTCAACTACCGGAAGCCTCTTGCTTTCTATAAACTACAAATACCAAAAGCCTCTTGCTCCATTTAAACTTTAAATACCAGGAGCCTCTTGCTTCCTTTAAACTTCAAATACCGGGACCCTCATCATAATTATAACTTCAAAGACCACGCGAATCTTGCTTCACGTAAACTTCAAATGCCAGAACCCTCTTGCTCTCTGGAAACGTCACCTACTGGGGGCCTCTTGTTCCCTAGAAACTTCAAATACCAGGAGCCCCTTGATCCCAATAAACTTCAAATACCGGAATCCTCTTGCTCCCTATAAAATTCAAATACCGGCTAGCCTTTTGCTCCCTATAAACTCAAGTACGAGAAGTCTGTTGCTCCCGATAACTTCAAATACCAGGAACCTCTTGCTCCCAAAAACTTGAAATTCTGGGAGTCTGTTGCTCCCTATAAACTTCAAATACACGGAGCCCCTTGCTCCCCGTAAACTTCAAATATCGGGAGCCTCTTGCTCCCTATATAATTCAAATACCGGGAGCTTCTTGCTTCCTGTAAACATCAAATACCGGGAGCCTCTTGCTTCCTATAAACTACAAACACCAGGAGGCTCTTACTCCCTTTAAACTTCAAATACCAGGACCCTCATTCTTACTTTTACTTCAAAGACCACGTGTATCTTGCTTCACACAAACTTCAAATACTAGAAGCCTCTTGCTCTCTGTTATCTTCAAATACCGGGGACCTCTTGCTCCCTAGAAACTTCAAATACCAGGGCCGTTTGGTCCCAATAAACTTCAAATACCGGAAGCCTCTTACTCCCAATAAAATTCAAATACCGGCTAGCCTCTTGCTCCCTATAAACTCAAGTACCAGAAGCCTCTTGTTCCCGATAACTTCAAATACCATAAACCTCTTGCTCCCTACAAACTTCAAAGCTAAGCAGCCTCTTGTTCCTTATAAATTCCAATGCCAGGCGCCTCTTGATCTATAAAAAATTCAATTACCGGGAGCCTCTTCCTCCGTATCAACTCAAATACCAGAAGACTTTTGCTCCCGATAACTTCAAATACCAGCAGCCACTTGCTCCCTATTAACATCAAATACCGGGAACTCTTGCTCTCACGAATTTCAAATACCGAGAGCATCTTGCACCCTATCAAATTCAAATATCTGGAGCTGCTTACTCTCTATAAACTTCAAATACCAGGACCTTCTTGATCGCTACAAACTTCAAATATCAGGGGCCTCTTGCTCCATGGAAACTTCAATTGCCGGGGCCCTCTTGCTCCCTATGACCTCAAATACCGGGATCCACTTGTTCCCTGTAAACATCAAATACCAGGAGCCTCTTGCTCCCTACAAAACTTAAACTGCCGGGGCCCTCTTGCACCCTGTAACTTCAAATACCAGGAGCCTCTTACTCCATAGAAACGTCAACTGCCGGGGCCCTCTTGCTCCCCATGACATAAAATACCAGGAGTCACTTTTACCCTGTAAACATCAAATACCAGGAGCCTCTTGCTCCCTCTAACTTCAAATACCAGGGACCGCGCGCTACCCATAATCTTCAAATACCAGGAGCCTCTTGCTCCCTATAACTTCAAATACCGGGTACTTCTTGCTCACTATAAGCTTCCAAAGCCAGGAGCCTCTTCCTCCCTACAAACTTCAAAGTTAAGCAGCCTCTTGCTCCCTATAACTTCCAGTGCCAGGCGCTTCTTGCTCCATATAAATTTCAATTACTGGGAGTCTCTTCCTCCCTATATACTCAAATACCAGAAGGCTCTTGCTCCCGACAGCATCATATACCAGGAGCCTCTTACTCCCTATTAACTTCAAATACCAGGAGCCAATTGCTCCCTATCACCTTCAAATACCAAGAGGCTCTTACTCCCAGTAAACTTCTAAGACCGAAAGCCTCTTGCTCCCTACAAATTATAAAGATAAGGAGCCTCTTGCTCCCTATAACTCCCATTACCAAGCGCCTCTTGCTCCCTGTAAACTTCAAATACCAGGAGCCTCTTGCTCCCTATAAAAGTCAAATACTGGGAGCCACATGCTCCCAACAAATACCCGGGCATTCATCCTACCTATAACATCAAATACCACGCGATTCTTGCTCCTTGCAATCTTCAAACACCAGGAGCCTCTTGCTCCTTATTGACATCAACTACTGGGGGCCTCTTGCTCCCTATAAACTTCAAATACCAGGAGACATTTGATCCCAATAAAGTTCAAATATCATGAGACTCTTGATTCCTATACAATTCAAATATCGGCTAGCCTCTTGATCCCTATTAGCTCAAATACCAGAGGGCTCTTGCTCCCGATAACTTCAAATACCAGCAGCCACTTGCTCCCTATTAACATCAAATACCAGGACCCTCTTGATCCCTATAAACTGCAAATACTGGGAGCGTCTTGCTTTCAATGACAGGAGCCCCTCTCTCCCGATAAACTACAAATACCGGGATCATCTGCCTACTTATAAACTTCAAATACCAGGAGCCTCTTGCATCCTATAACCATAAATATCGGGAGACACTTGTTCGCTATAAACATTAATTACCAGGAGCCTCTTGCTCCCTAGATCTTCAAATACCGTGGGACTCTTGCTCAATCTAAATTCAAATACCGGGTGCCCCTTGGTCCCTATAAACTTGAAATACCAGGATCCTCCTGCTCCTTATAACCTCAAATACCAGGAGTCTCTTGCTCTCTACAACTTCAAAAGCCGGGGGTCTCTTGATCCCTACAAACTTGAAATACCAGGAGCCTCTTGTTCCCGGTAAACGTCAAATACCGGGAGCCTCTTACTCCCTATAAGCGTCAAATACCAGAAGCCTGGCAGTTTATCCATAGCACACGATAGCTCCACAAAGAACTTCAATAATCTGGTTAAATCTGACTACCCTTTCGCAAAGTATCTTGAATTTGCATCATACCCTTGATTATCTTTCTCTACGTGACTTGCTCAACAACTTTAACAAAAAAATTGAGAAGATTTGATGTGACAGATGTTAAGCTAACTGCCTGCCCTTTCCTCCTTGACTTCCCTTCTGTTCTGACTAAATAAAACTCACTGATCTGCACTGGTTCCCAGGATGCCTCTCCACTGATTTTGTAATTCTCAGATTTGCTGTCAAATCCATCCATGTTCTTACACCCCATTAATCCACCACTGCTTCTAGCCGTACATTCCTCTGGGTTCTTCCCACTCCTCTACTTTTGCTCTCTGTATTCGAACGTTGCTTACTCCCCCACTGACAGATATGGATTTTACACTGAATAAAAGTGTCTGAAGCAGGGTTGTAGTTCACTAAACACTGCAGGCTACTGCTCTTGGCATTACTATGTAGTTCTACCACATCACCATGTTATCTAAAAAAATTAGATCAATTCATCCTCATACCTATGATTTAGATTCCTGCAAAATACTTGACTACTTTTTGTGTGCTGGCAAGTACAGTACCTTTCTCTATCCCCTGTTTCATTTTGACTGTGACATGGCACATTTTACTGCTGAAAATGTGTTGCTGGAAAAGCGCAGCAGGTCAGGCAGCATCCAAGGAGCAGGAGAATCGACACTTCGGGCATGAGCCCTTCTTTTGAAATGGCTCATGCCCGAAACGTCGATTTTCCTCCTCCTTGGATGCTGCCTGAGCTGCAGCGCTTTTCCAACAACACATTTTCAGCTCTGATCTCCAGCATCTGCAGTCCTCACTTTCTCTACATTTTACTGCTCCTTCATTCACTAATAACTGTCCTTTATTTGACGTCTCTATTTCTGGTTTTGTGTGTGGTGGGCCAGTGACAGCCTGATGTGGAATTCCAGATTGTTGTGAAGTTGAAAGTGTGTACTGTATCTTTAAGAGAGATAGAATGTTGTTCAGCACTGAGAGCTTATGAGGGCAGTGTCAGAGTTTACTGGAATATTGAAAATATATAACATTTGGCTGTGAAAAGGTACCTGAGATGGTTGCTATTTTGACGACAATTCAAATTTAACCAACGAGTTTCAATTACGTCTCAGTGAACTAAAAGCCAATTGATTCGAATTTATTATTCTGCCAAAATCGAACCAATGAGATAATCCGATTTGGGAGTATAAGAAAGGCAGGCATTTTGAACGTCAGACAAAGTTACTGTCATCCAGGGAGAACTATAGGAGAAAAAGACAAGCCGGAAACAAAAATGACAAATTTTGAAATGAAGTGGAATGACGCTGGCATTTTGTGCAGCTAACACCAAATAAATGTTAGCATGAAAGCTGCTGGGTTGCGCTGTTGGATCTTATCATTACCTCGATCATATGTGCCCCACATGCTGACAATTGATAACTCGACCGAACCTCAGTTCATCTGCTGCAGAAGCTCTCACTTTTTCCCCCTTTGATATCACTGGAAGTGACTTTAAATGAAAAGGCTGGCGATTTTGATCGAATGACAAATTGTAGTTCTGAGAAAAGATGCTTTAAAATGAACATCAAACGCGACTGTAAAAATTCAGCGAAGGAACAAAAAATGCAGTGACACTGCTGGAAGAGTGCCACATAGCCCCGAACAACTTGGTGGTATAGTGGAGCTAATGGCAGTTAATCTCTCAATAATGATCAAATAAAAGGGTAGGAATAATTGGATTTTTTCACAACTACAAAGCATGTGTCATTGTAATGCGAAATGGTTTTTGAAGTGATTTCAAGAGCGCTGTTTTGATCAGTCATTACAAGACAAACAAGAGCAGCACAATAGGAGGAATGGCGTCGGGAGAGCATCTTGGTAGCAGAGATCACAAACCAGTCAACTTAACGTCAGACTGAAATCCACCTAGAACAAGAATTAGACTAGTATGGTTGACAAGGTGTGTGTTTATTTTACTGTGGCAAACTGGTTAACAGATAAACGTCTGTGGCATTAATGGAAACGTAGCAAGTGAGGTGCCATACTGGCTTGATGGCAAGAAATCAAGACGAATTGTTAACAGATAATCTCTGGTCCATGACAGTAAAGGCTCCGACATGATGATTGATTTCACAACCACCGGGATTGAAATGGATCGAGTGGTTTCATGTTCCCGATGATGGGATGGGACACGTTTACCCATCAAGAGTGAAAGCAGCAGCACAGACAGAATGGTGCCGATGTGCACGTGAGATTATGGAATGCCTCAGTGAAATGAGAGGAGCGATGTAAAGGAGGGTTAGTGACCATGTAAGGAGGGAAATCTCTGAAAGTGCGTTGGTTTGAAAATTTATTTATGAAATGGAGAAGTGTGATATTCCGCAGAAGTAACCAGTGTTGCGGAATATCATGTAATTTCGTGTTCCCAGGGCTAAACTAAGAGAGACTGAGTGGCACAGCAGTGAAGATCAAACTGGAAATGGGCATGAGGATGAGCCCGCTGTGACGGTATAAAGGTGCATGAAATGCCGGGGCTGGGACTCCACACTCACCTGTAGTACCTTCTATTGACATGGAGCAAGGAGCATTGTGATATCAGATTGGGACCTCCAACTTCTATGGAGCAGCTTCTGTTGGCATAAAGCAGGGGGCATTGTGGCAGCAGGCTGGAATTTCCAATCTCCCCTGGAGCAGATTGTATTGATAAGGAGCACGGAGCAATGAGACATCAAGTTCGAGAAAGGATACTCAATGATTTTAATCTGAATTAAAGTAGGATTTAGCAGGACCAATGTTGTAGATTGAGTGAATATCTGTCCCAAGGAAATCTCCCAAAAATAAGGGAAAATGTGGCAAAGATTCAGCTCGTGGAGGAGAATCTGTGCGGAAAGAAACGCAGGTAATATTTTCTTTTTCTGTCTTTTATCATAAGACTGACTGCGTATTTGGTTAAATTGCAGCAAGTGATTTTCAACTAGTATCATGATATTAAATTACCAGAAAACCCACACAAGTCATTAAAGCAAACTAAAAATCCAAACATTAACGGTATATAACTACCTCAAAGGGAGAGGACAGAGAGTGGTGCTGTAGTGCTCTTTTTCAGACTGGAGTCCTGTGACCAGTGGAGTGCTCCAAGGAACAGTGCTGGGCCCCCAATTTTTTTCATTTAATTGGAGGTGTAGTGGACAGCGAAGAGAGTTACCACAGATTAGAACAGGATCTTGACCAGTTCGGCCAATTGGCTGAGAAGTGGCAGATGGAGTTTAATTCAGATAAATGTGTGGTGCTGCATTTTGGGAAAGCAAATCATAACAGGACTTCCACACTTAATGGTAACGTCCGAGAGAGTGTTGCTGAAGAAAGCGACCTTGGAGTGCCGGTTCATAGAATTCTGATATTTGAAATTTAACATGAAAGTGTAGTTGCAGGTAGATAGGTTAGTGAAGAAGGCGTTTGGTATGCTTTCCTTTATTGATGAAAGTATTGAGTACATGAGTTGGGAGGTCATGTTGCGGATGTACAGGACATTGGTTAGGCCACTGTTGGAATATTGCATGCAGATCTGCTCTCCTTCCTATCGGAAACAAGTTACGAAACTTGAAAAGGTTCAGAAAACAATTGAGGATTTTGCCAAAGGTTGGAGGATTTGCGATATAGGGAGAGGCTGAACAGGCTGAGGCTGTTTCCATGGCGCTTCGGAGGCTGAGGCGTGACTTGTTAGAGGTTTTCAAAATTATGAGGGTTAAAGATATGGTAAATAGTCTTTTCCCTGGGGTCTGTGAGTCCAAATTTGAGGGCATAGTTTTAGGGTGAAAGGGGAAAGATATACATGAGACCAACTGGGCAACGTTTTCACACACAGAGTGATAAGTGTATGGAATGTGCTGCCAGAGGAAGTGGTGGAGGCTGGTACAATTGCAATATTTAAGAGGCATTTGGATGGATATACGAATAGAAAGGATTTGGCGGGATATGGACGGGGTGATGGCAGGTGGGACTAGATTGGGTTAGAATGGGTGGTACGGTGGCACAGTGGTTAGTGCTGGAGCCTCACAGCGCCAGAGACCCAGGTTCAGTTCCCGCCTCAGGCGACTGACTGTGTGGAGTTTGCACGTTCTCCCAGTGTCTGTGTGTGTTTCCTCCGGGTACTCCAGCATCCTCCCACACTCCAAAGATGTGCAGATCAGGTGAATTGGCCATGTTAAATTGCCCATAGTGTTAGGTAAGGGGTAAATGTATGGGTGGGTGGCGGGTCGGAGTGGACTTGTTGTGCCGAAGGGCCTGTTTCCACACTGTAATGTACTGTAATCTAATCTAATATCTGTTCAGTATAGACAAGTAGGACCAAAGGGTCTGTTTCCATGCTGTGCAGCTCTCTGACTCTATTTGATGTTGACATTATGCTCGAGTTTATCTTGATATATGGAGGAAAAGCAGGAAACTAATGTTGAAATTTATAGGATCAGCGATGATCCCATTCAATGACTGAACAGACAAGAGGCTGAATGGAAGCTTCATCATGACAGATATGTTTTCATTATGAAGCGCGCTGAAACACGAAGTGGGGAGGATTGGACTGAAGCAGTGGTGGTGATTTTCTTTCCTGGTTAAATTTTTGAATATGACTGCTATTTCTCCTGTCCATGTTAACATCACAACTCTGAAGCATGAAAGCGTGAAGAACATATGGGGCAAGTGGCGCAAAGTCTAACGTGCCTGACTCCAGATCAGAACATTGTTTGTTTCACTCCGCTCTAGCTCGAGGTGAACGCAGGTATTTATTACCCTCACAACCTAATCGTCCTCATTGTTCTGAAGCTGAGATGAAGTTTGAGATCCTGATATGCAGACACAAGAATCTCTTTCAGCACACGTCCCAGAGAACATCACAGTCAATGTCGCAGCGTTATCTAAAGTGAGGACGAGCAAGTAGTCCCACACACTGCGAATTTTCAATTTCACAAAGCCAACGACCCAGTAATGGCAAGGAAACAAAATAAATATCTCAGTCTCCTACTTTAAGAGGCTGGAACATTAACTCTGATGTTCGTGGAGACATTGATTGATTCGAAGCATTGAAAGGAATCCTATCACAGATGCCCGTGCTGTTGATGATGAACAAAACAGCCCTTATAGGGAATTGAACGCGGACTGCAGTGGTACAAGTGTCAATTCAGAACCACGACACGACCAGGGATGAGTACAGCGGTCAGACGCACGTAATGTGACAGCCCTCAAATGTGTTGGACGCGGTTCTTTGCAGAAACAACCGCTTGACTATCCTCATTCCATTTTCCATCACTTTGCCTTGTTTGCCTTAGCATCACAAATACAGATTGAATACCTCTGAAGGTTGTATTGATTTCATCACAATGAGTTGTAGATTTATCCACCACCACTGGTGGATTAAGATTTTACTGCTTATCTTCTGAAAACTTTCTGCCTCTTACATTTAGTCTACACCGCTTGGCGTTTGTACGAGAGGGATCATTTCTTTCAGCCGAATATGCCTTTATCTCTCATTGTTTTGCACATTTCAATCATGTTTCCTCACAACCTTCTCTTCTCCATTGAAATTTGAACAGAGAAACTGATCATTTCCAAAAGAACACCCTTAACTGAAGACTGCATTGTTCCTTTTCCTGAGCCTGATGTTCCAGTGATCTCTGGTACATGTCAGTAAAAGTTGCTACATGAGCACTGACCTCACAACAGCAGTATGTAAATGGATCGACTCGTTTTAAGATCCTACTTGTGGGATTGGGTCACGTTCATCCGACAATTTTGACTGCAGCTGCACAGACTGAACAATGTCAATGCGAGTGCTTGATTGCCAAATGCCTCAGGGAAATTAGAGAAGTGAACTAAAGCAGGTTTACTGATCGTGGCATGGGGAGAAATCTCCGAGAATGTGTGGGTTTGAATCCTGATACATAGACAGCAGAGATGTGAAAGGGCGAGGGTTTGCAGGAGCAAGACCATCACCTCGACAAATATTTTCATGTCAAAAAAGATTGATTCGCTCCTGCTTTTGTCAAGCATGTCTTACTCTGTATAAAACGGTAACAAGTGACAATACTGGGATGTCAAATTGCAGTTGATCTTTCTGCTGCCACTACGCAAAGCGCTAAGCACTGCACGATACCGGCACCGCATGGAATAGCATGATGCAAAAAGCAGTAAAGTTAGTGGCAGAGGATATGTTAGGATCAGGACCACATGAACAGTAGGAACATTTGACAAACAGTGACTGAGACATGCAAACTCATGGTGGGCTGAATGGTTAATTTCGGTATCTCTAGAGCCGATGGATATTTCATCACTTAGTTTGTTGAAGGCAAAGATTGATATAGTTCTCCAGAAAATGAAAGTGTCAGGGAATAGTGCAGGGAATTGCTGGAATGTATTTCTGCAAAGGAAATGTAGTTTAACATCGGTTACTTTACCAATTTCGTCATACAAGGAAGTGACCACTGCTGTGGAATATCATTTCATGCCAGGTTTCAGGCATGGAATACGAGAAACTGTGTGGTGCAGCAGCGAAGATAAAACTGGAAACGCGGATGGGGACGAACCAGCAGATATGGTTTCAGTAATGAAATCATTGAGTGTGAAGTATTTCACTGACAGTATCGAGTGAATTGAAATGCAGGGGACTGGGAGTTCCAACATTGCGTGGAGCAGCTTTTATTGACGTGGTATACGTCGCATCAGGCTGGGAGCTCCAACCTCAACTGCAGCAGCTTTCATTGACACGGAGCAGGGAGCATTGGGACATCAAGCTGGAAGTTTCAACTTTATCTGGAGCAGCTTTTATTGACATCTGCACAGAGAGAAATGGAGGAAATGTTTTCGGTCTCTGAGCTATCTCATATGGCTAACTCTGCTCTGGGCACGAAGTGTATTTTTTTGCTCATTTCATTTTATTCAAGTTATTGTAAACTCTCACAGGTCGTTAAAATACTTTCAGACTTCGAAAATTAGCTTGAAAACGATGTTGTTATTAGGCATTAGTTTATCAAAAGTGATGGAGCAAAATCAGTAAAGTGAATTTAAAATTCATCAGATGAGCGGAGATCCCATTGAATGGCTGAGTAGTCACAAAGTTTCATGAGGATGAATGTCTTTTCGTTACAAAACCTACCGCTGCACAAAGAGTGGATCATTGGAATGAAGCAGTAAAGGAGGTTATCTTTCCTGGGTATTCAACTTGTGAACATGAGTACGATTGGTCATGTCCGTATTTAGATCACAACTCTGTAGAGTACCAACCTCAAGCACGCGCAAGCGCAGTGTCACAATGGAAAAAACGCTTGGTTACGCTCCAGAGATTGTAGTTAAGGTTTCGACTTGGTTCAAAAGCAAGACTGGCAGGTTTCAAATTCACATACAAGCTAATTTACCGCACAATGTAGCACATACAAAGGGCCAGTGGCACAATAGATGACATGCCTAACTGTCGACCTGCTGTGTGGAGTTTCGATTCCATCCTGGCTTGCGAGCAGCGCTGACTTTATTGCACTAAAACTGACTGTAGTGAAGCCGAAATGCGATTTGCACCTTGAACTGCAGGGACAAGAGTCCCTTCACTAAATGTCACTGCGAACGTCAGAGTCAATATCCCAGAGTCATCACTGGGGGGGAAGCTGAATTCGTCGCTCACGCTGCCCTTTACACCTGTCAATTTTCCGAGGTTCACTGTGGCACCTGCAATTGTAAAGGAAACAAGACACAGAGCCAAGTCTCAGCTTTGACAATTTTGGGAAAACCTTTAGGAAACGGAATCAGAGGAGAATGGAGAGTGAACTGTCTGAATGAGCAGAGACTGCCGAGTGACCGTTCCCCTTCTTTAAGAGACTGGGACATCGTCTCTCATTTCTTGATGTCATTAATTGATCCGAGGTACTGAAAGCTCTCCACTTGCAGGGGGTCTGCTTTTGCTGATGTCACTGTCAGGATCGAAACAAACCCCAACTCCCGGACTGAGAATCAAAGCCGGGTCACAGCGAAGGAAGCGAAAAAAATTGACCTGCTAGCCCACCATGGACAGCTACACGAATACCACGTATGTGTAGAATGACAGCCCTCAAGGTCGTGTACATGATTTCTTCAGATGCAATCGCTTGACTGTCTTTATTCATTTTCATCACTTGGCCTTGTCTGTGTTAACAACTCAAGTTCAGATCCGTGTATTTCTGAAGGTTATATGGATTCGCCTCTGTGCATCCCTTCGGACAGTGAATCCTGATTCAACCATCCGCTTGCTGATGAGATTTTTCGGCATATATCCTCAACTCTTTCCACCTCTTAACTTCAGTCTACGCCCCTGTTGATCGGTCAAGAGGAAACGTTTCTTTTAGTCTGCATTTTCCATGTCGCTCATTACTTAGTGCATATGAAACATGTATCCTCGCAGTTTCCTCTGCCTTAAGAAAACAACCCCAGTTAAAACAATCTGTCTTCATAAGCTAAACTTTTCAACTTGGTCAATTTCTGCACGGTTTCCAGTGCGATCACATGACTACTTCAATGTGAATTGCAGAACTGCAGGCAATATTTCGGGAGAATCGAATGAACAAATGAAATGAATGACTGGAGAAAGCCACAGAAACTTGTCTTTTCCAATAAAACATCTTTTGCTCAATCCTGCGCTGTGCACTTATCCTGAGCCCGATGCTCCAGTAATCTCTTGTCCGTGTCAGTAAAATCTGCTCCACGAAGATTAATCACAGAACAGCTGCATCTAAATGGATTGAATTGCTTGAAAATGCCGACCATGGGATTGAGCACTTTCACCCAAAACAGTGACCGCAGCAGTACAGAATGAACAGTGCAAATGTGAGTATTATATTGCACAATACCTCAGTGAAATGGGAGGGTGGACGTTTAGGCGAGTTAGTTCTTGTGGGAGTGAGAGATTTCTCCGATAAAGGGTGGTTATGACATTTGAAACGCAAAGATGTGAGACAGCGGGGGTTTGAAGAAGGAAACTTATCACCACGTAGAGTATTTTTATGTAAAACAAAGATTGATTTTTCCAGCGTTTGCTAAGCACATATTACATGGAGTAAAACAGGAAAAATGCCGAATGCTGTGACCGTGAATCGAGCAGAACTTGCTGTGTTTACAATGCCACGGGAGAACCATTTCATGATCCTGGTGCCACATGGAAAAGCCCGATGCAAAAAGCAATAAGGATCGTGGCAGAGGTTATGCCAGGAAAAGAAATACTTGTCAAACAGTGACTGAGATGTGGGAACTCAGATTGGGTTGAATTTTAACTTCTATGTCCCGAGAGACTGTAGTGATTGCAACACTGAGGTTGTATGATATTACGTTTGCGAGATATCTACAAAACTTCAAAAGGTCAAGGGATACTGCAGGGTATTGCTGAAATGTATTTCTCAATAACACTGTATTTTAACATCGGTTACTTCAACAATTTCCTCACGCATTGACGTAATCATATAATGGCTGTCATATGATCCGAGTTCAAGGGCGTGGAATCAGAGAACTTGAGTCGCACTGCACCCAAAACTAATTGGAAATGGTGATGGCGTTGAGCGCGAGCATGTGGCTGCGAAATTGCAATCGGTGAGTGGAATGCCATTCTCTGATGATACGGAGGCGCGTGAAATATCGAGGCTAAAAGCTCCCGCCTTAACGACAGCGGCTTCAATTCCCACGCATCAAGTAGCAGTGATACATCAGGCTGGGAACTCCAATTTCACCTGCAGGAACTTGTATTGACGTGGAAAAGGAAACACTGGGCCATCAGCTGGGCGAAAGGATAGTCAACTATTTTAATCTTAAGTGAAGTAGTTTTCACTTGTTTGTGGATCGAGAAAATATCTGGAACTGGGACAGTATAAATTACTAAGAATTCTGCAAAGAGTCAATTCTTGGAGAAGCATCTGTGCGGAGTGATGCAGAGGAATGTTTACGTCATCAGCCCGTCCTTATATGGTTGACTTTTCACTGGATTAATTTCCATGAAGGGATTTATTTGCTCGGTTCACAGTATTCACTTTCCTGCATACTCGCAAAGGTCGTTACTGTAATCGAAACCTCTGAAAGTTAACTGGTATATACGATGTGGTGATTAGGCTCACGTTCACATCAGTTCTGCTGAAGAAGTGGATTCGAAATTCATCAGATCAGCAGTGATTCCATTGAATGAATGAGCATACAGAGTGTGAATGGAAGCTTCATGAGGACATATGTGTTTTTTTTATGGAAAATTCGCTGCTTTGCAAGGTAATGAAGATTGGGCTAAAGCAGGGACAGTGATTATCTTTATCGCTTGTTCAACTGGTGAACATGACTGCTATTAACCGTGTCCATATTAACATCACGGCTCTTAAAGCCGTGCTTGTCTATCGGGCCAGTGGCGCAATGTATAACGCGCCTGACTACAGATCAGGAGGTTGTAGGTTCGTAATCCTACCAGGCTTGCAGGTCGGGCAGATGTTAATCCCCCTTAAAAACTGTTTTTTCTGAAGCCAGAATAAGGTATGAGCTCCTCATCTGCAAGAACGAGAATGCCTTCATTACATGCCCCCTAGAACATTAGAGTCAATGTTCCAGCGTCATCACAGGAGGGAAGCCGAATAGTCGGACACGTTGCTCATGGGCACCTTTCCATTTCATAACGCCACCGATCGAATAACTGTTGCTCGCGGGAATGCTCGGCTTTGAGCATTTTTCGAAACTCTTTGGCCAGTGGAATCAGAGAAGAATGAAGAGTTAACTGTCCAACTGATCTTTATCGAGAGTGAGCTCCAGCTGCTGACTGATAGAGTTTTCCTGTCAGTCTATCCAAGCCTTTGTGCATCTTATCTGAAATCGACAAACCCTGGTGATCAATCAAGAGCAAATGTTTCCCTCAATCTGAAATTTCATGCTCCACATTATTTCGTACACGTCAATCATGTCTCCTCACAATCAGCTCTGCTCTGAGAAAAACAACCCCCGTTTTGCCGAGGCCACACCACTCAAAACTTTCTTGTGCAGGCAATCCAGAGCGTAACGTCGTTATTTGTTTTGGTGAATGTATAGTAAAATTTACTCGGAATACTTTACATAGGTGACTTCCAGTTTTTAAAACAGAGAGAAAATTATTCACAATATGAAGGGATGAAACACAGTGAACACAATACCCGCAGAACTCAGCTATCCAAAATAGACTTCATTATGCTTTTCCAAAAATACACAACAGTCCTGATAATTAAACCCCATAAACACAGAGTAAAAATGAAACCGTTTTACAGGTCGAAATTAGAGGGGCAGAAGAAGAGAGACACGCACATCACTGGCATCGATAGGCACTTTGAAAGACTTCGTATAAGTGGTGTGGCTGATACATTGGCAATGGTTAACAAAGTATTTAGGCTGTAAAATATATTTTGAAAGTCTTGTGTTCACTGAAATTTCTTGCCTGTTTTTAACAATTCAGTGAGTGGAGCAGTCCCACTGCTAACATTCAGCACAAATTTTCAGTTAAAGCCACTCAATGCGGGGAACTGGAGTACTGCTGTTTTTGTCAACAATGTGTAAAAGTCCCCTGTAACTTTCGATTTCGCATCCCGTGGGGCTATTTGTCCGTGTTCAACGACATATCCCAGGAAGGTGACTTTGGCTTTGGCAGGTGCACCTTCAGCGAGGTTTACAAACCAGTTTGACTTCCTAATTCGATCAAACAAGCCCGATAAATGCTGTAAATATTCAATCCATGAGAGACTGAAAGTCACCAGGCACAATATACACCAGACAATTGCGTATTCGGCAATTACCCTGTCAGTTAACCTCTGAAATGAGGCTGAACTGTTTTCCGTACAAAAGGCATTACTTTAAATTTCTGCAGGCCAGTTGGCGTTATAAAATTGCCTTTGATCTTTCTGACAAAGTTCACTGCCAGTAACCTTTGAGGAAGTCCAACTTAGAAATGTAAGTTGCTCCTCCAATCCTTTCCACACAGTCCTCCAACTGCGGATATGTATACGCATCAGTCTTTCTAACATTGATTTTGTGATAGTACACACATAACTGTTGAGTCTTTTCTGGCTCTGGCACCATGATGATGGGTGAACTCCATTCATTGAAACTCACTTCGGTTATGCCATTTTGGAGCATACGTGACATCTCCTTATGAACTTGTACAACTTGAGAGGGTTACACCTGCAAGGATGTTACAAAGTCAGAACAGCATCTCCTATATTTACATCATCTCCAATTAGATTATTAATACCCAGTATATTTCAGCAGATCTCCCCATGCAAGAGTAATAACTTTCGATTTTCTTCTGGAAGATAACTGAATAACTTTACCAATTTTGGATACCTTGGCATTGTCCAATTTTATTTCAGGAACGTCCAATGCAGAATTCCCTGACATTGGTTCTTCCCAGTGTATCGTAGTCAATAATACATTCTCCTCTTGTGTTTGTTCTCTGCCAAAATACCTTCAGAGCATATTCCCATCGCACATTTTGTGAGATTCCTTCATGCCTGGAGTCGCTATCAAGTTGCTAACCTAACTCAAGTTCCTCTCAATTTGATAAGGTCTTCTAAACCTTACTTTAAAGTTTCACCGATTATTGGAATTTAAATAAATATATGATTCCCAGTGGCAAAATTGTGATTTTTTTGATTTCTCATACAGTTCCTGCTTCACCGTTTGCTGCGACTTTTAAATACTGTCCCAACAACTCCCCTACATTATTTAGTCCAACTCTAAAATTTGACACAACGTCCAAATGCGTGGTCTTTTTAATCTGACTTACTAATTTTACCTTAATAAATTTTAATGGTCCTCTTACTTTATGCCCAAAATTGGTTCCAGATAAACTTAGTTTGGTGGATTCTTTTGGTACATCTCAGAGCACAAACAGCACTGACGCAACTCCCTTATGGAAATAATCTGGCTACTCCGAACCATAAAACCTCAATATAGTCTTTAATAATTGATGTCACCTTTCCAGTGCACCCTGTGATTCTGGATGGTACACAGTAGATTTGAATCGTTTTATTTCCAAGCTCTCTACATATTACTTGAAAAGTTTGGATGTGATGCTTGATCCTTGAGCTAATTGTATCTCTGATGGCAGTCTTAATCCAGTTTGTAAAAAAATCGTAATTATTCCACAATCCTTTTAGCTGTCATATTGCAAGATTGAACAACATTTGGAAATCTCGTCAATACATCAATTTCTGTTAATTAATACTTATTCCCATCGCTTGTTGGATGTTGGGAACCTACAAAATGAATGAAGACACTTAAGAAAGATTCCTCGAACGCTGGAATAGGTATTAAAGGTGCAAGCTTTGTTATATCCCATTGTTTTCCTATTAGGTGAAATGTATGATACGTCTGGCAAAATTCAAATGCATTCCTCTGCAATCCAGGCCAGTAAAAATGTCTTTGTACTTTAGCCTCCGTTCTCCTCACGCCTAAGTAACCTCCAATTTGTGGCACATGCGGCACTCGCAGCACCACTTTTCTGTACCCTCCAGGAAAAAAAGAGTTCTGCCCATTTCTCACTTGCTCGAATATGTGTTGCTCTCCATTTCCTCCTTAACATATCATTTGCTAAGTAATATCACACGGGGATGCATTCAATCTCCTTCCAAGTACATGTCTTCTGATCCAACTGCTTTAATTTTTCATCTTTCTGCTGTAACTCGGTAGCATAGCAGAGCTGAATATACTTGCATTTTTAACGCTTGTCCCCTGCTGTGTCCCAATTATCTGATAAAAAATACTTTGTAATCATAGTTCAGCTTCCTAATCCGTGCCATTTGATTTCCCCTGCTTCAGCTTGTGACTCTGTGATCGCGTTAAGACACAATCTGGGAAAATTCCTTGATAAACGTCCTCCATTGCGACAATTGCTTGCATCTTGACTGGCTTTTCAACAGGAGTAGGCAGCGCGCTTACCGGTGATTGAGCTATATCATTTGCACGCACAAATTCTGTTCTTGGAGCTGAGAGTTTTTCCAGAACTCCCACCAGAAATTCCCCACTCTTTTCCGCCCACTCTCTCCTCACTGTACATAACTGAGCAATTTTTCGTCCCACCATGAATCCCTGTGTACATAGTTCTTCAGGAGTACATGTTTCCCCCTCCTTCTGCATCACAGACAGAAACGATCCTGTGTCCCTTAATATTGTTACCTCTCTATCTGCTACTCCTGTCCAAGGTAAATGAACTTTAACTTTGCAGATATATTATTAAAGCGGATGTAGCACTTCTGCCTTCCCAACCTCTGATCGGCTTGTGCACTCTGATGCAGCTTTCCACCCTCCACTGTGCTTTCTATTGCCTTGCCAACAAAACATCCAGGCTTGTTTCGTTTCCCTTCATCTGGCTTTCCAGTGCTTTCCCTAGTTCTCCAACACTGATTTCATGTGGCATACTTTATTGCACCTCAGAACTTGTTCCCTTCAAGAGTTTCCTATTTACCCTGTGAAAAGTTATCCCAATGATTTTCACAGAGATTTGACTTTCCCTTTCAACGTGAGGATTTGTCTTTTCCCAATTTCTATCCCTCAGACTCAAAATGATTCTGGAAGCCCATCCTTGTTTTATGGACCACTTCATAACAATCAGCTATTTCAGCTGCTAACATTGTCGTTTTAACAATATGCTCTTCCAGAGTAAGCTTATCTTCAGCCTTTCTCTCCAGCCTTTTAAGGTGAATTCCTTTAATAATTGCCAATTTCTGAAGTTCAAACCCTGTCTCCCTTTCTCTCTGCTCTGCTGCTCTCCCTTCCTCTCTCTTTCTACTTCGAATCGTATCTCGAACTGCTTCAAATCTGGTGTCCTTTCCTTATCTCTCGAGTCTAACTCAAGCTACTTCATTTTCAAATAAATATAAAGCATCTCTACAGATTCTCATGGATTTTCCAGCTTAGTAAAATGCTGAGCTACTGCGGGAATGATCTCTCCTTTCCTCACAGAAAGAGGCAAATACAACCCCAGTATGTCTGCTAATTCCAGAAGCCCGGCCTGAATTATTTTTTTGTAAAACTACCAACTTAACATCGTCCATAGCAAGACAACTCTTTGTACCTAAATGAGACATTGCTTTCCCAAGCATTGCCTACCCCAATCCAAATCAACGCCCAAAATAAAGACGCAAGCACCTATCAGTTGCTCTTTTAATCCATCAACTACCTCGCAATTTGTTATGGACGAGGCTAAACCATTCAAAACGTTATTAAGCAGACAACCCAGACTGTAACATATTTATTTCGTTAAGCGCACAGTGAAAATTACCCGAGTAAGCTAGTTACAAAAATTATTCACAAAATGTCGGATTGAAAAACAAAAAACAGAATAGTGGATACCCACAGAACTTAGTCTATCCAAAGTAGACTTACTTATGCTGTTCTGAAAATATACAACATCCTAAAGAAAGCACCTTAAAACAGTAAAGATGAAACAGAAGCTTACAATTAAAAACTAGAAGGGCAGAAGGAGAGAGGTTATTAGTTCGTGCACCACTGCTGCAGGATCTAAAAACCGGAATTCAACTTTCCAGAGTGACCACTCTTTTTCCATTGTATAATTCATTTCTAAAACATTAAATCTTTGGCTTTAAGCCTCAGCTGTTTACGGAGAAACGAAAGGCCTCACAGTGAACACTTTCATCTCTGTAACACTTCATCCGATTCGGAGCCCGAACTGTTTTAAAATGCCTTTGATTAAAAAAAATCAAGAGACATTATCCTTGAGAAAAAGTACAGCTCCGTTTCTTTTTAAAAAAGAGAACATCTTTGTGAGAGCCCAGTCCGTAAAAAAACTATCTTCATAAGTCAAACTCTTCGAACAGACAATATCCTGGTAAATCTGTTCTGCACCGTTTCCAATGCTATCACATCCTTACTATAATGATAATTGCAGAAAGACACACAGTACTCCAGCTAGAGCAGTTTATGTAAAGGAAATTAACAACTTAGAAAGCAACAGAAACTGCACTTTTCCACTAATGTGACTTTACCACAATACTGCTCCATGGAGACAGTAAGAACTGCAGATGCGAGAACTCAGAGCCGACAGTGTGGTGATAGAAAACACAATAGGTCAGGCAGCATGCGAGGAGCGGGAGAGTTGATGATTCGGGCATAAACCCTTCATCAGGAATGACGTTTGTGGCGTGGGGACTGATAGATAAATGGGAGGTTCGGGGATTTGGGAGCGTGACAGCTGTGAATGCGAGGAGTAGATAAAGGTGGAGAATAAGATATTAGTTCTGACAGGAGGTGGAGCGGGTAGGTTGGAAAGGTGATGTGCAGGTCATGAAGGCAATGCTGAGTTGGAATCATGAAACTAGAATAATGTGAGGGAAGGGCGAATGAGGAAACTGGTGATCCCATGTGGCATCAAGGCCCAAGGGGAAGATGATGCGTTCTTCTTTCAGGCGACAGGTGTTCAGGGAATGTCAATGAAGGAAGCGCAGGACCTGCATGTGCTTGGCAGATTGGAAGGTGGAGAATGAATTTCATCAGTGATGAGCTTCTAACTGCATATCCAAACTATCATTACGAACACGTTATTACATCTTAGGAACAGTATCTAACACTACCCCGCCTGAGGAGAAGGCGAGGATTGCAGACGCGAGAGATTAGAGTCAGGAAGGATGCCGCTAGATAGCACAGCGGTTAGGCAACATCGGAGGACCAGGAGTGTCAATGTTTCCAACATTCCTGACGAAGAACGTATGCTCGAAACATCGACTTTCCTGCTCCATGGATGCTGCCTTCCCAGGTGTACTTTTCCGGATCCACACTTTTAACTCGACACCACCTCAGCTCAACTGCATAGGAACATTAAGATGCACCTGTCACCACTCAGTTGATTCTTCTGTCGCATGCGAGACAAACTGCAACATTCATTTCCCCATAAATATCAGGTCATTCAGATCACTAAAGTAAAGAAAACTGCAGAGGCTGAATATCTGAGAGAAAAGAAATAATTGTTGTAGAATTCAGCATCCTGTCAGTTCAACTGAATGTTTGGATATTAAAATTGGTAAAGGAAAAGAGAAAGCTGCAGTTCAATAACTGCTACGTTCTGTTTCTCAAAAGAAAAAAAGAGTTTCATGAACTGGAATGTTTCGATCAGGCAATGCATGCTCACCTTGTCAAGTGCTGATAGGAATGGAGGAATATATATTGGCTTCGCCACTGCTGAACAGATGAAAAATATCATTTTGCCTTCCGAATCAGTTGATGCTCCTGTAGAAAGGTCAATGTGACTCATAAACCCAGCACAGCCAGTTCGGTGTGTATTTCAGAGTCCTGCAACATCACAGTTTATTTAAAAGATCTTTATTGATTGTTCCTTGTAAATATGGCATTCTCCATTCCATTATGCATTGGACAATATTGTACCCACTCATTTATTCATTGGTACATCACTCAATTTTAGTACCCCTAAAGTTCCATTCACGACTTAACTACCAAACTACTTTCACGAAAAAAATGTTTATTTTTAAAACCGAAGACTGAGCTGAAGCAATGCCTCTTGGAAATCAAACATCATTCTCTCACTGCTATGGAGCTATGGTGGAACACTGCATTAAGCCTGAGATAGAGACGTTGGCGAGGAAACATGGTTCTGTGCTAAAGGAGCAATCAACTGGAAGCTCTGGGACATTTTTGGCGATAGAACTTTGTATTCTGCAAAACGGTCATTCAATCCAGACTTCATTTCCCAAAGTAATGGCGACCACAATATGAGCAGTGAATCTATTAGACTGGATTGTGTGAAGTGTCGGGAAAGTGTTGCTTCACCTGGAAGGTGTATTTGAGAACTTGTGTGCTAAGCAGGGAGTTCAGAAATGGACAAGTGAGGAGAAGCAAGAAGCAAGAAGAAAGGATAGTGTAGAAGATATTGTTAGAGATGTTGTTAATAAATGGGTAAGAAAACGACCATAAAGGAACTATACCTGAATGCTCGTACTTTTTGGAAGAAGGTTGGGGATATAACGGCATAAATTATCACGAACGAATACAATTTAGTAGACATTGAAGATACATGGAGACAACATAGTCACGACTGGGAGGTAAATATTCACGGGCATGAAACAATTTGGAAGGACAGAAATGGTGGTAAGGAAGGTGGTGTAACTCAAAAGTTCAAGGACAACCTCAGACCGATGCTGACAGATGACATACGTTCTATGGAGAAGGAGTTTGAATCCATTTGGGTGGAAAGTAGAAGTTCTAAGAAGAAAATGTCATTGATTGTCGGAGTCTACCAGCTCCAAATTTTATGATCACATTGGGCAGGGCAGGAAACAAAGACATAAATAACACCTGAAAAAATGGTATGGCAATTATCATGCGGGATTTTAATCAGCATGTCGATCGGTCGAAGCAGCTCAGTCAGGGTAGCCTTGATGAGGAGAGTATTGAGTATCTGCGAGAGATTCCTTAACTACTGTGTAATGGAACAGACCAACAAGGGGAGAGGCCAAATTAGATTTGGTACCGGGTAATGAACACGGCAAGGTGATAGATTTGGCGGTAGGCGAGCATTTTGGTGATAGTTACCAAAATTAAATTATGTTTACTTGAGCTTTTCAAAGGGAAGGCAAACGCTGCTGCTGGGGGAAAGAAAATTGTAATGCGATTAGATAAGATCACGCATGCACAGGTTGGGCAAGGAAACGGCAGAGAATGGGGAGAATAGACGTGAGGAGCTTATTCAAGGAGCAGGTTTTGTGTGTATTTGATAAGTATGTGCCTGTCAGAAAGGGAGGAAATTGTCAAGTGCAGGAGTCATGATTACTGAGGAAGTTCAGGAAAGACCTGAAGAGAGACTGAAGATGAGCCAGGATGGTAGCTGAGAATTTGTTGGCAGATAGGATAAGGGAAAATCCTATATCTTTTCCATAGTTACGTAAGGACTAAAACAATGAATGGAATAAAATATGGCCAATGAAGGACAGTTGTGTAAGTAGTGCGTGGAGACAGAACTGATGGGGGAAGTGCAAAAGCAATATCGTTTGTCAGGATTCGCTCTGGAAAAACAAAACGTTGTAGAGAACAATACTGAGAAACAGTCTACTAGACGAGATCGGATTGAAGTTCCCAAGGACGAGGTGTTACAAACTCTGAAAATGTGAAAATATATAAATTCCCGTCGGCCAGATGGGATTTATCCTAGGATTCTCTGGGAAACCAAGAATCGGATTTCCGAGCCTTCGACTTTGATCTTTATGTTGTCATTGTCCAAAGGTACAGTACCTGAACACTGCAGGATAGTAAATGTTGTTCCCTCATTCAAGAGGTAGAGAAAACCCTGGAAATTATAGACCATTGACCCTTCCGTCGGTTGTGAGTAAAGTGTTGGAAAAAGTTCTGAGAGATAAAATTTGTAATCATCTCGATTGGAATTAGTTTATGAGGGAAGGTCAAGCCGGTTTTGTGAATGGGAGGTCGAGACTCACAAACATTATTGAGTTCTTTGAGTAGGGCATTAAACTGGATGTCGGTTTGCTCACTGAATTGGAAAGTTCATTTCCAGACATTTCATCACCCTACGAGGTAACAATTTCAGTGGGTCTCCAGGCGAAGCACTGTTCATGATTCCTGTTTAAAATTTATACGTTTGGGGTTTTTTGGGTCGGTGATGTAATTTCTGGTGGTGATGTCATTTCCTGTTATTTTTCCTCAGCGAGTAGTCTGTGGCGTCGAGCTCGAAGAGTTTGTTGGAAGAGTTCTGGTCGGAATGCCATGCTTCGAGGAATTCTTCTGCACGTATCTGTTTGGCTTGTCCTAGTATGGATGTGTTGTCTCAGTCGACTGTAGTGTTTGTCGAATTTAGTGTTTGTTTCCAGCTCTTGCACGGTATTTTGTAAATGTCATCAGTTTTTGCATATGGACAAATAAGCAGAAAACGAGCCACCAGGATACATGAACATCAAGTAGCCACAAAACGACGTGACCCTCTCTCGCTGGTATCCTTACATAAAGATAAGGAAAGGCACCACTTTGACTTGGACAACGCATCCATCCGAGCACATGTGAAACAGAGACAGACACGAGAATTCCGAGAAGCATCGCATTCCAACCGGAAATCTATCAAAAAGCACATCGAGATGGACCCCATCTACAACACCCTGAGGAAAAGAACAGGAAATAATATCACTACAGGAAATTACATGACGAACCCAAAGAACCCCAAACATGTCAATAGAAAGCAGAAATCCTGAACAGCACGCAGCCCGAAGGCCCACTGAAGATGTTACCCAGGAGGGTAAAGAAAAGTATGTAAGTGAGTCTTCCAGCTCAGCGAGCAAATCTTCATGTGGAAGCTAATCCTGAGCTACAAACTTGTTAAAACTCGCCAGGTGACTAAACAGATAGATGAGGATAATGCCGTTTGGATTTCAGTTATCCGTTTGGTAAATTTCGCCATGGTAGATGACTGCACAAAATACTGAGGTATGGGCTTGAGGAGGATTTCGTGCTTTGGACCAGAAATTAGCCAGCTGAAAGAAGACAGAGGGTGTTATTTGATGAGAAAACGTCATCCTGGAATTCAGTTGCTTTTGGTGTACTTCAACGATCTGTTTTGGGTTCACAGCTTTTTGTCATTTTTTATAAACGACCTGGATGGGGGCGGAGAAGAATGGGTTCGTAAATTTGCGGACGACACTAAGTTCGGTACAGTTGTGCATAGTGCTGAAAGATATTGTAGGTTACATCGGGACACAGGTCTGCTGCAGAGCTGGGCTGAGAGTTGGCAAATGGAATTTAATGCAGAGAAAATGTGAGAAAGAGCATGGCATTAAAATTAGCACAGAATATAAAGATCGATAGCAGAAGTTTCTATTAAAATATAAAATGAAAAAGAGTGGCAAATGTAAACGTTGACACTTTCGTGGATAAGAAGGGGCATTTACTTCTGGCTTATGCGGAAATAGCCGTGACATTGAATAGGCATTTGCGTCGGTCTTCACAGTGGAGGATATTAATTACATGCCAGTAATTGACAAAGTGATGACGGTTGATGACGACCTGGGAACAGTCATTATAACAAAAGAGCTCGTGTTGGATTGTTGGAGCTAATTAACATCGCAGGGTGTTAAACGCGATGGTGTGTTAAAAAGAAGTTTGCTGACGGTATTTTTCCAAAATTCGTTGGTCTCTGGGGCAGTCCCAGCTGATTGGAAAACACAAATATGACATCACTGTTTAAAAAGGGAGGCAGACAGAATATGAGGAATTAGATCAGATTACTTACAGTGTCGAAACAGGCCCTTCGGCCCAACAAGTCCACACCGACCGCCGAAGCACCACCCACCCAGACCCATTCCCCAACATTATAGAACTTTATTTAACCTCTGCAGTGCAGAAATTTCTTGAGTCTATTATCGAGGAAGAAATAGCAGGGCATCTCGACAGAAACTGGACAGACGCAGCATGGGTTAATGAAGGGCAGGTCATGCCTGAAAAATCTTATCGAGTTCTATGATGGCATTACGAGCATGGTGTATAACGGGACCCAGTGAATTGGTGTACCTAGATTTTCAAAATGCCGTCGACAATTTGCGGTTTAGGGGCTGACAGCAAACGTATGCATGCTGTTGAGGGTAAAGTATGAGCATGGATTCAAGAGTATTTGTCCAACAGGAAGCGCAGAGCGGGGATAAATCAGTGCTATTCTATTGTCCATCAACGGTGTGCCTCAGGGATCGGTACTGGGACCGCAATTACTTACAACTTATATGGATGATTTGGATTTTGGAGCCATGCGCATCGTGTCAAGATCTGCAGTTGACACAAAGGTGAGTAGCTGAGCAAAGAGTGCGGAGGACAGTGAAACTTTGCAGAGGAACATTGAAATATTGGATTAATGGGCAATATTCTGGCGGATGGAATTCCGGATTTGAAGGTGTTCGCTGATGACAAGAGACTATGTGGAATAGGATTGTATCGAAAATTCAGAAGAATGAGGCCGGATCTTATGGGAACATAAAATTATGAAGAGCATGTGTGAGATAGAAGTCGAGATCATGCTTCCATTGGCGGATGAAACTAGGGCAAGAGGGCACAGCCTCAAGATTAGGACGAGCTGAGTTAGGACTGAATTGAGAAGGAATTCCTTCAACCAGAGCAGTACTCAATGGAACTGCTTGTCCAACGAAGTAGTTGATGATACATCAATAAATGTTTTTTTTTAAGCTAGGGCTGATTTTTGTTTGAACAATAAAGGAAGTAATGATTACCTTCAGAGGTTGGTTAAGTGGATGCATATCCATGGAAAGATCAGGCATGATCTTATTGAATGGCGAAGCAGTCTCTCAGGGACGCATGGCATAGTCTTGCTCCTCGTTCTCATGTTCTATGAAGGTATGTGTCACAGATTCCGCGATTTTAGGGAAAGCTTCCATGGGAACGTGTTGAGAGAGAAGGCACAGTGCACCACGGTGCCCCGAAGGGAATGGTTCCGAGGGAAGGCGGACAATGGCGGGGAGGGGAATATATGTTTGCTAATAGTATTTCGCTGGAGGTGGTGGAATTCGGAAAATATTTCGTTGATGACTTGGAGTACCATAGCGCTTAAGGTTCCAGACCATGTTCTGAAAAACATGGGATGAGAATGGAACGTTGCTTCATGACGGACAATTGAAAGATGGGTCCAAAGTCCTTCTTTGCTTCAGTGAAAGTCACAATGTCTTTGAGAAGCTACCTTTAGCAGCCAAAATCATTGTGGCCACAAGAGCAGGTCATAGTCAGAGATTTTCGCGACGCCCTAAAGCCTGTCTGACACATAGCCTGCGACGACACGCCACCTATGATTTGGCACCGGCAGTCTCCACTAACAGCTGTTCACTCCCCGAGCGATAGCGTTATTCACCTCATTGACCAAATGTTCTTCTCTTTCTTTTGTTCTTTCCCGACCAACTGTTTACTCCTTTACAATACAGAATGAGACATGATGGGATAGTTCCTGTTCGCCTGGATGATTGCAGTGTTAAAGAAACAATGCACAGGAGAAGCACAGCAAATTAGTCAGCATCTGAGTTGCAAGAGACATTTAAATCACAACCTTGTTGAGGATTCCTTAGTGCAGTTGCAACAAAACTGAAAAGCTCAACACTGTCCAGAACAGAGCAACTGAATTGAGCAGCAACACACAATTAATAAAACATCGACCAACATCCATTCCTACCACAACCGAACACTCAGACATGCAGTCTGCACCATCCATAAGATGCACTGCAGATATTCACCAAGGCTCCTTAAACAGTACATTACAAACTCACAACTACTTCCATCTTAAAGGAAAAGGGTAGTAGATAGGGAGGAAAGACCTACAACCCACTTACCATCCTGCTCTGGAAATATATTGGCGTTCCTCCAGAATCACTGGGTCAAAATTGTGGATTTCACTCCCCTATAATTTGGTCTACGACAGCACACGGAAACGATGGTTCAAGAAAGCAACTCATCACCACCTTTTCCAGTCAAATCAGGAATGAACAATAAATGCTGACCTGTTCTGGAATACCTACACCCGATGAAGAATGAAAATCATACACTTTGGTGTTTTGAGGAGTTCTCTCTTACTGAGATATATCTGGTTTTATTTGAGGGGTATCAAATATGAGGATTTGCTGTTGGGAAATTGAAACGAAGCATCATATCAGAATTTGATGGAGTTGCATTGTTCCCATGTTGCCTGAACCTCACCGGCCTTTGAAAATGATAGCAGTATGTTACATTCACAGTGCAGTGAAAGCATTCACTATCTGAACTATCGAGACATAATTGGAGGGGCGCTGGAGAGAAACTGCGGAAATGTGGTGACGATTCAATTACTTGTCTGTACTGAAAATTCATCAGTGCAACCACACCGGGGAAAAGCCATTCAACTGTTCTGAGAGTAAAAAGGGATTTACTCAGTTTTCTAACTTGCTGACTCAACAGTGGTTTCACACGGAGAAGAAACCATTTAATTGTCCAGAGTATGGAAAAGGCTTCAAAAGTTCTCACGAACTGCTGTACCATCAATGTATTCACGTTGATGAGAAACCATTCAAGTGTTCTCAGAGAGAGAGTGGGTTCAGGCCGTCATTTGATCTCATTTTACATCTGCGAACCCAGTGGACAGAGGCCGTTCGCCTGTTCTAAGAATGGGAAAGCATTCAGTCAGTCATTCAGTCTGCTGAGACACCAGTGGGTTCACACCATTCGTATGAGACCATTCGTCTGCTGCGATTTGAAGTAATTAATTGATCCCGACAATCTGCTGAAATACAAGAGAGTTCAACGGGAAAGAGACTATTCACCTGATCTGACGTTTCTCAAACTTACTGAAAGACGAGTGAATTCATATT
The DNA here is from genome assembly GCF_037043375.1 of Chiloscyllium plagiosum. NCBI lineage: Eukaryota > Metazoa > Chordata > Chondrichthyes > Orectolobiformes > Hemiscylliidae > Chiloscyllium > Chiloscyllium plagiosum. Next base: position 101,678,560 of record NW_028270183.1, read on the forward strand.
GGCGAGAGGCCATTCTTATGTTCTGAATTGTAGAAAGGATGCACTTAAGCCATCCATCCTCCTGATACACCAATGGGTTCACTGTGACAATAATTTGTTTTAATGACGCAGTGTGGGAAATGCTTTATAAGTTTCCATTAATTGAGGTCCCATAAACATGGTCACGCTGATGAGAACACAATTTATGCTCTCACTGTAGGATTGTTGTTCCTCTGACATAAGTGAATACACTTCACAAGGTCTTCATTTCGATGTGAAGAGCATTCAGAAATGCTGAATGCATCGATATATTTTTTAGTACAAATCCACACTTAACAATGAAGAAGAGGATCAAGAACAGGGCAGTCAATGGATATCTACCAGTCTCCTCTAATTGTATGGAAATCCGGGGAAAATAATCTTTGTATTTGATGTGATTGAAAACTGAACAATTAAACACCAGATCAATTGAAGAGATTAAACACATCCAATGAAGTAAACCCCGGCTGACAGAATGAACACAGTTCAATTCTCGAAGCAATAACTCCATATCACATTCACATGAGACCTCACTGGATTGTTTGCACTGGTCCGTCTTTCCAGACCGTAGAGGCTGCTGTCTTCATTTGAGAAAGAAGGGGCTGTTGGTGATTTAACCAGGTCAGAGAAGATTTACAGAAGGACAACTTTTAAATTAACCTCAAACCATTGATAGGAATTCGAACCACGCTGCGAGCATCACACTGTTTTCTAAGCCAACAAAGCAGACAACTGATCGAAACAGATTCCACCTGACTGGGCTGTCACACGTGCGAATGAGTAATTGAATCCCTTGCTACCCACAGTGCAAATTAACTGCCTCTCCACGCACGGTGGCTCAGTCTTTACCACTGCTGCCTCAGAGCATGAGGGGCTGGCTTCGATTTCAGCCTCGGAGGCCTGTCTGTGTGGCGTTTGCACGTTCTCCACGTGTCTGCGTGAGTTTCCTCCAGGTCCTCAAATTTCATCACACAAGACAAAATGGTGCGCCGGTTAGGTGAATTGGTCATGATATATTACCAATACTGTAGGTTAATAGTTGGCGTAAATACAAGGGAGGGTAATGGGTTTGAGTGTTTTTTGGAGGGTTTGTGTGGACTTGTTGGGCCGAAGTGCCTGTTGCTGCACTGCAGGGATTCTCATGTGTTTTCTGGTGTTCCGTCACATCATTGCTACTTCTTAAGCTCTTTTCAAAGTCAGACCATTTAAATTTTCTCTAATTTCTGGGAACAAGTCCATATCTGCTGAGATTGGAGACCCGAGTTAATCACTGCTTAGGCAAGGAGCAAGTAAATATTTCTCGCTCGTGTGAATATACTCGTGCTCACTGAATAGAGATGACCAGGTGAATCTCTTTCCACACTCAGTGCAGGCCTCTCTACAGTGTGCCCATTCATGTTTATTTGAACCTTTGCTGATTTAATAAATTCCTTCTCATGCATAGAACAGACGAATGGTGTCTCTCCAGTGTCATGTCGATCGGATGACATTAGGCAGTGTTGTGAAGATAATCGCTTACCGAACAGAGAAGACAAATCTCCTCTCCCTTTGTTGAAGTCATTTGCGTGCCATTAGGATTGATCCCCGAGTGATACCTTCCCGTCCATGGAACAGCTGAGTTGCTGTCCCCATGTGAACAGGTTGATGTTGAATTAAGATTTTGAATTTACAACCTTTGCAGATCTGAAAGTTCATTTTTCAACAGTATGGGAAATTACATGCAAACCTGCCCACACACAGCATGGCCGATAAGAACACAGAAAATCAAGCCTGTCCAAGCCATACAAGGAACACCCAAAATCCCTCAGCATTGACCAAACAGGCTGACAAGGAAAACCATACTCGATCGCAGTTATTCGCAAACCAGGGAATACACTTCCCAAGACAATCTACCAATAAGCTTCCTCGACCCGATAAACACAGCTGAACCAAAGGCCGAAGTGCAATCTAGTACCCCATTGATACCAAAGCCACATGAAGCTCAGGTCAGCCAGGGATGCACCAGAATGCCTTGCTCATCTCTGGAGAGCAACAATGGTATCACCTTACTGCCAAGGAAAGGGACATTCTCACATACCCACGAAGAGAGCTGGAACCCCCTGATCCCATTCTTGAACTGATTAATGCTGCCAGTTGCTTGATTGTGTCCATATTGTATCAATCACGTCCAGAGATTGTGCCGTAACACGGATCCAGCCAGGGGAGAGCCGGACGGGCAAGGGAAGCCTGGCAAAATGGAATGAGAGACTGCTGATTAAATTTTTCGCATCAATCCTAAGAGATTCCTCAGCTCGAAGGAAATTGACCGGGGATCCACCAGTTCACTTTTTTTTCTGTCTTGTGGTTTCTGAGCATTTGCTTTGGATGTGTCTGCTTGTTTTGCGGTTGCTGACGGCATGTATTGTCAGTTTCAGGTGTCTCGTCTAAGTGTGTTTATCCATCAGACAAGTGTTTGTTTACAGTGCGGTGCGCAATAATCCTTCATTGCTTGACCTGTCAATCACTCACTGCTTGTGTGTTCTGTGAGTACTCCCTTTGTCTTTCCTCGAAAACTGAAGTGCAATGCTTAGCAGTCAGCGCAGGACGTCCAGTACGCCATGGGGGCAGGGAATTCCACCCACTGCTGAGATGTGCTAGCTGGGCAATCCCAACCATGTGGTGAGAACGGCCCAGGACCGAAGTTGTTCAAGACGATATTGAGGAGGCAAAAAGTTTCGATTCCCTACAGTGTAGTAACAGACCCGTCGACCCAACCAGTCAACACCGACCCTCGGAAGAGTAAGCCGTGCGGACCCATTTCCCTCCCACCAATGCACCTGAGACTATGGGCAATTTAGCACGGCGATTTAACCTGACTTGCACACCTTTATGAATGTGTGAGGAAACCGGAGCACACGGAGGAGTCCCAGGCAGACATGGGGAGAATGTGCAAACTGAACACAGACAGTCGCCCAAGGCTGAAATCGAACTTGGGACCCTGCCGCTGTGAGGTAGCAGTGCTAACCACGCCACCCTGTAAATACGTGAAAATCAAAATAAAGATAGGAGATTCTCTTGTTATACCAGGCTCACTGGCAGACACTGCGCTGAAAGAGACAGGGGATGGCGGTTACTTTACCCACTTTAAAGGAGACTTTTACACATAGCCACAAGGAAATTGGCCATATGGGAGGTCATTTAAATTCGATAAGCTTGATTATTGGACCACAGCCATGACGGGAGGGCACGTTGACCCCTCCTGGGACACTGTATACATGCTGCAGTGTCTTGCAAAGTTTCGGCAGGTTGCCCAGCAGTATCAGGTCGCGGAGGCGAAAGACTGCTGCAAAAACAAGCGACACTGTGATCAAAATAATTCCAGATACAGCCACACCGCCCTATGCCCCACAGTACCCGAAATTTCCCATACTGGCTTCAAAGCCAGACCCGTTGGGCCTGAATGAAGTGGCTCCATTTTTTTTACCATGCATTACACAGCAAGCCCGCGATGGGACACATTAGCCGCCGGGCAGTATGAATCACCACCGCTGCCCAACACAAATGATAACTCCAGACTCACAAGAAGCCCGAGTGCTTGCCGAAATTACCAGGCCACCAACTGTCAGTTTCCCCGCATCACGATTGGGTGCACTCCCCTGTATAAGACCTGGATCCACGCAGAGGTCCGGGCCATGCTACAAGATGCTCCAGACCCATTGAAGTGACAGCTCCCGTTCTACAATTGGGTCCTCGAAATTTCCTGTATTTTCAACTGTCGGTCCCAAGATATGCAGATCGTATTACAGCTTGTGCATATGACCCACTGGGTGACCATTAGCCCTGTTATTGACATCCCCATCCAATCCTGGGGCACTGCTTCAGACTGGGAAAAAGTGGCTGGACAGCACCGTGAAGGATGCAATAAAGGCCAATGCAAGGCGGCACGCCGATTTTGGGCTGTTATCCCAGTGTCTGCAGAGCAGCGAAGCATTTGCTCGATGTCATTGTCCGCTTTAGGGAGGTCTGCGACTCCTCGTCCGACATTCCATTAGCAGAGAACGAAAAGCTTGCCGTGTAGACCTTACATATGCTCACGTTTTCACGTTGCACAATCGAACGACGAGCAGGACGGACAATTTAGTTCTACTTAATAACTTGGACGGGAATGGGCTGTTCACTACACCAAAACCGACGGCGGCATTCGACTGGCTCGCACAACCTGACAACCACAGGGACACCACTAGGCCAGTACAGCAAACTCGGGCAATTCAAATAAGGCGGTGTTGGAACAGTGTGAATTTGGAACACTGAGTGACACAGTGCTGGTCCAGGCAATGTCGCCCACGGCCATCTACCCTCTCCCTCTCCCCTTAGGCATGACAGCAGTCCACCAGACAACAGAGGCAGCTTCAACAGGCTGCCTGCACTGTGGCTGTTCCCTTCCCCCGTGCTCCAGAAACTAACTAGGGCTATCATGAGAGTGAGTTTTCACAGGCGATCTCAATATGTCTCTCAAACGCCCCGTCTGAAATTCCGATGATGGAAGTGGAGGTGATGGGGAGCCGGTCATTTCTTCTGTGTTGCATACTGCGTCTGTCCAACCGTCTGCGGCTTCCGACTCTGAAAATTACCTGAGTTGCAAGACCCTCTGCACTATACGGTTTTTGAGAATACCCATAACAGACCCACTCTCCTAACCCATTAACTCCAGTATTGGCCCTGCCACTGCGACTGATGCTGCCATTATTTCAGACTCTTGCCCAGTCGCCCTCCTGAGCCGGCAGGCCTTATGTAAATTGAATGCCAGTATCCACTGTTCCTCTGAGGATCTCACATTAGAGAACCTGGACGTGCAATATTCCATGCTGCGGGCAGTAATTTCACACAGCCCTGAACCCTCTGACCAGGTAAGCTCATGATGCTCTTGGTCATGCTCCACTTCACCTTTCTGCGCTCTTCTCGACCCCTACTTGCCCTATTGTCAATGGTCCCTTTCTGTAGACAGTACACTGTCTCCCTGCTCCAAGTAGGGTGCGCAATTGACGGCATTGACTTGTCATGCATCCCACCAGAATTAATTGAAAATAGCGACACACTACGGTGATATGTAATAACAAAACAGATACTTGTGAAATCTAAGGACTTCAAGGTGACCTTCTTAGCAAATGCGGGTGCTATGATGTTGTTGAACCTCTGCACTGACAGCTGAAGTGACGTCAAGCTGCTGTCTGTTTTCTCCGTTGGTTTTGATGATTCTGCCTCTCGTCTAATTACCTGAAGACAAGAGGTACCGACAACCTGGGAGCTTTCTGCGTGGTTTCTGGTGTAATTTTCAGTGGGGATGAGGAGCTGCTGTTGGTCACGGGAAGTGACTGTGAGGCCCCCATCCCCCACTCCCCCGAAACCCTACAACTCCTCATAATCCAGTTACTGCAGTCAGCAGCTGATCTACCCTGGCAGGGCATACTGGATCCCCCTTTCCCTGACCTTTTGGAAGGACAGTCTGCTGCCATGAATTTGGCAATGGCTGGATATGATGTGTTTTGCTTTCAATTTCACTTTCATCTCTGGCCACATATAAGTTCTTCAGTTTAACCATGTAACCCTTCCAGAAAATGTCCGCTCGCTGATCCCTTTTTGTCAACGTAACCAGGTTCCCCACACGTACTCACCACCTCAACAATCTCTACCTGAACTTGCCCACATTGACTTTTTGATCTTCTCCAGCCTTGATAGAACAGGGACTGTTCCTGTGCCCAAACAACCTGCAGGAATTTTAGTGAATCAGGGAGCAACCTGAATCTAATTGATGGTAAATGTTTGTTAGTAGCCAATGTCTTTCCAGAGCTGTTGTTTGTTAGTATAGGTAACAGACTTAAAAATGATTGCTGAATTCTATGAACCGGAATATCGTCTGTCCACATTGATTGAACGACGCCCCCTGATGACCGACCGTTAATTGACCAGTTCTGACAAAGTTGCATTCAAGACTTTTCCTACCATGCCCACGTGGCTACACCTCCTGATTCCAATCCTGGTCCCAGTATTACATAGCTTCCAGTAATACTTTGGCACTTTTGCTCAATTCCACCACAAACTCCATTCCCGATCTATTTCTTTCTGCTTCCAAGCAACTTTGGGCAAGAAGGTTGGGATGCATGGGTTCTGTTTTGCACCCTTATCATTTTGTTATCTCATCATTCGTGCACTTACATTTTATTTTCATTCCCTCCGGTTTCCCTCTTTTTTCTTTGTCACTAAATCCTTTTAATTTCTGCATTTTTAATTTCTGACGAAAGCAGATGGAACTCAGGCAAAGTAAGAGTCTACAGCAGATTGTGAGTATTTGTTAACTTGCAATATAATAAGTAAAGTATGATTAGGATTCATTAAAATTTACGCTTAACACTTATTGATGTTGAAATGTAAAGTCCACTTTCCCCCTTATGGACACGAAGTATTTTCCTCGATTTAATTTTCATATTTCAGGTTCCAGTATAATCAGTTCAGTTCAAATGGGAAAAGACAGCTAGAGTCGCTGTAGTCACTGCACTCCAACCTGATTTTGGACACGTGAGAACTTCAGTTTCTCTCCCCAGTACTCTCTCTATCTGAGCAACTTTCTCTTATTTCCTTTCCTTCACGTTTAAGCGGCCGTGCTCCAGGGGGAAGTACTATTGGCTGTTGTTGAATCTCCAGCTCGAGTTGAGAGAGGGTTATGTCCCATTGTGAGGTCAGAGACCCAGCCGCAGTGTGATGAGATTCAGGGGACAGACCCCACAGCGCAGTTTCTGTAGAATCTCCATGTCTCAGTGTTCCCCAAGGGGCAAGGCACGACCAGGAAGGAGTCACTGTGGGCCTCACTATCGGCTGCACAGAGGGACACTGACAATTACACACAGAGCTTGGACAGCCAGTTCCAAGGGAACCGATGTAACAACTGTGCCCAGTGACTTTGCTTGGGAATTGAACCTGCGTGTGTTTAGGGCAGGAGCTCTTCCACTGGGTTAAATCCAGCCATTCAAATGGGTCGAATATCTACTGTACGAATACCTGACATACTGCCGAACACCTAATGGAGAGTATCATTTACAGTAGATTCTCGTCGATTGTACAACCAGAGAATTACAATGAAAAGTATCAATATTTCTCTGCATTAACTCATTCAGAAAGGAATCATTCCATTGGTCAGGTATTTGTTGCAGAAGCACAGGCTGGCTGTGCACATCAGCCCCTGCATAGACCTGGACATAAACTCTGTGGTAATCAACTGGGGACCTGAAAACTCTGATGGGGAGGCCTTCCTAAAGAATGTGGCCTTCACTGTCTGTGCTGTCACTTATTCCTCCCGTGAAGGTGGTAGAGAGTGAGCTCACTTACTTAACCACTGCAAATTACTGGAATATTTGTCCCTGGGCCCGCAGCTTCAATCATGGGGATGGATTGGAAAGAATGAAACTTTTCAGATTGGGAATCTGATGGGACTTTCAAAAATCATGAGACCCCAGGGAGATACTTCTCCCCAAACTTCTCAAGAATGAGACAACAAAGGCTAAAATTATCTGCAAAAGTAACGGATGTATAGTAAGAGATGTTTTTTTGTTGACACAACGCTTGGTTTTGCGTGGAGTGGCCTGCTTGAGTTCTAATGGAGGCGGCTCCAACCGACCCTTTTAACAGGGAACTAGGTCATTATTTGAATTTCACTGAGGGGTGGAGAGTCAATTTTCAGAACAGAGTGTCACAGTTATTTAGTTTCTGAATCTCAAACTTCCACTTTGTCAATGAGGACTTGGTCACTGAAGCTTGGCTTGGGAGTCTTTGTTGTGGACATCGAAATGTACTCACTGTCAACCTCCAGAAAACAGGACAGGTCTTCAGAATTTGCAGATGACACAAATTGAAAATGCAGGAAACAGGGAAGAGAAGAGTAGCAGAATTTAGGAGGACGCATGCAGAAGTTATTTCTATTCGTTCTGAGGATGAAAGTGGTCCATAGGATTCCTTATCTCCTCACAATGAACTAATCAGAGCCAGACTTCCTTATTGTTAGTGGCCAATTAATATGAAGCACAGAATTCCAGTGAAATAGACACGAGAGAGGCGAGCGCTTTCTGTTTGTTATAAAGAGCAAATCAGTCACGTAATGACCGTGGGGGAGAGACATTTCCTGTATTTAATCAAAATCACACTCTGAGATGGGGATCCCTCCAACTACCTGAGGGATTGAGATTTCTTAAGCAAATTCCACGTGAATCTTATTCAGAATCAGTCACAGGTTTTTTTTAAATCTGCAATCTGACTAGATTGATCCTGATGGCAGAGGTTTTAGAGACGCTGCAGAGAAGATTTACCACCATGCTTCCTGGACTGGAGGGCAATTCTTATGAAGTAAGATTGAGGGGCCGAGGGCTTTTCTCATTAGAGTGAAAAAGGATGTGGGGTGAATTGATAACGATGTATATGATGATAAGAGCCACAGATAGAGTGAACAGCCAGAGACTTCTTCCCAGTACAGAAATATCTTCATAAGGGGCCATAATTTAAAGGTAATTGGAGGAAGGTTTCGGGGAGATGAGAGGTAAGTTCTTTCTATGCACCGATCAGACTCTGTGGCGGTGGTAGTTCAATCAGATGCATTATGGATGTTAACGCGACTCTTGGATAGGCACATGGAAGATAGGTTATGCAGATTAGTTTGATATTAAAGTAGATTAACCGATCTGCACATCATCGAGGGCTGAAGGACCTGCACTGTACTCTTTTTTTATCAATTGTCCTCCACGTTATTGACTCCACTGTCAGTTAAATTTCTGATACCATATATCCCCCTGAATGATAATGTTTAATAACTTCTCAACATTTTCAACGGGATCATTCAGTTTCTGTTCGATTCCTCCGACAAACGTGAACCAATTGTTGTAATTGTACCATTCTCCACCACGACCTCTGGAGAGCAAGTGGGAATATAGCGTTGAGATAGGGAATCAGGCATGATCACATTGAATGGAGAGCAGGCTGTAGGGGCTGAATGGCTTCGTCCTGCTCCTGGTTTCATTCAGCTAAATGTCCTCTTCAAAATCTCATCCTAAAAAGTATCAGTGATTACATTGGGGAAACACATCAGTAGTTGTTTTCGTTGAGAGTTTCCTGCATCTTGAAAATTTGATTTTTCTTTGCAGTGACGATGAACAGTCAGTCTGAGAATCAAAGTGGTCCTCAGGACTCCTGATGGCGTCACAGTGAAAAAGTTCATAGGAACGCTTCCTTACTGTTAATGATCAATCGCATATAATAAAGAGAGACACTTCATGGAACTTCCGGATTGTTCCCAGACCCTGGATGTTAATTTGCTTTGTGAATTACGGACCATATAAATGTAGAGGAATTACACTGGATATCCGCAAGTAACGTGAGGATGGATATTTATAAACACTGCAAAAATATCTTAAGTGTATCCTAAAATGTTTTAAAGATAATTGAACGGTTTTGAAATTTATTCAGCATTGTCGAGGGAATGAGAGCTAATTTCAGAAACCGAGAGAGACTTACAGGCACAGATAGAGAGCCACAGACACAGGTACAGGATAAGATTGTCCTGGACATGTTTCAGAGCTCACTCTGTGACTCACACAAGGCAAGGCAGCAGCAGATGGAATGCTGTCATTTTCTGGTTATATGAACGATGTGTTGTTTACTATCTGGCACAGTATTGTCCCTGTCCTGGGAGAGTTTGATGTGGAAAATGTAAAGGGAGCTTTATTCTTTCTCTAACTCAGTGCTGTTCCTATCCTGGGAGTGGTTGATGGGAACAGTGTAATTGGGCTTTTATCTGTACTTAACCCGATGCCGATGCTTTGCTGTGAGAGACTGCTGGGGACAGTGTCGGGTGATTTAAACAAAACCTAACCTCATGCTGAACCTGCCCTGAGTTTTCAAAGGGTTCCAGTCTATTGTTAGATTACTCGACACTGAACCTATTTATAGATTCCAGAAGCAACAACGATATTTTCTCCCTATCTAATCCTGCAGTTCCTGTCATTGACTCTCAAACTTTCATCATTTTAGACTATTCAAAATTCCAAGGATACAGTCCTGGGCTTGTGTCATTTCCCTGGCCATTGAACCCGTGCCGTCCAACGATAGTTCTGTGAATCTACGCTGCATTCCTTTGCAAATGGACTCCCAACGCCCCAACCCGTTCTTGCCTTTCCCTGTTTATAAAGTCGCTGTCAGCGCTGTGCTGACATGAAATGGCGACCTGAAACAAACCTAGAATGGCTACTGACACTTTTGGAATCATTTGTCCTGCTTTGGCAGATTAAAACACATCGTACACTTTATACGTTTTCATCTCTCGGCCTCCTGCAGATGAAATAAACTGGAATGTGAATCGATGGACTTTCGATGTAAGAGGAAGGATAATCTAAACCAAATGGTACAATGGTAAACTGGATGCAGGAGCAGAGAAGCTTCAGTAAGAGTCTGAATTCTGTCAGCACAGGTGAGGAGCAAATGTGTGAAAAGCTTTTTTTTTTCATTCATACATTCCTGCATTGTAGAAATGTTAATTTGTAAATTAAACTGTAAAAGCAGGATATGGAGAACTCTGTTACAAAGTTTCCATTGATAAAGATGCAGATTCCAGAATCCTTTTAACGTCCGTGCCCTGAGATTTTTAAAAGTCTGTCTAACTTTCCAAATTTGAAGAGGAAAGTACGATAGGAATATGACAGGTCAGCTACTGAATTGTATGTGCGTGGTCTTGTTCCGAATCTGTCAGAGATTTAGCACGGAGTAAGATGTATTTTATCCAGATAACAGGCATTTATCAAAGACCAGCGTGACGTAATTTGTCTTCAAATTTTGTGTTCTCTAAAAATAAAGAAATTGATTTACCATTAAGCAAGCCTCTCGTATTGTGAATCATGAGTATATATTTGTGAAAGAGTAACTGTGTATGTGAATGAGCGAGTGTGGCTTTGAGGTGTCTGTGACTGATTGACTGAGAGTTGGTGGCTGAGATTGGCTGAGTGAGAGGTTGTGTTCGAGTGTGAGATTCTGAGATCGGGAATTTGCAATGCTCTACTGTGCGTGTGACTGAACATGTGTGACTGCATGACAGTGTGTCTGTGCATATGAGCATGTACGAGTTTGTGATAGACACTGTAGAGGCAGCTTTACTATGTAATCTAACACAGAGCTTCCCCTGACACGAGAGTGTTTGTGGACATATCTGTACATTGTATGTAACCCTATTTTTCCCGGACCCTGGGAGGTTTAGTGGAGAAAGTGTACAGGGAAATGTACTCTGCCTGTAAGCCAGTGATGTAACTATGCTAAGTGCATTTGATAGGGACAGTGTGGGGATAGGGGTTGACTTCGTCATTATCTAATTCCAAGGTGAACATGGTCTGGGAGTTAGAAAAGCTGAAGTGCAGAAACAGCTTTACTCTGAACTTAACTCCATTCATTACCTAAATACAATCTGAAAGAACTGCAGATGCTGTCAATCAGAAACAAATCCAAAAGTTACTGAAAAACCTCAGCATGTCTGGCAGCATCTGTGAAGAGAAATCAGCGTTAAAACTTCAGGTCTGGCTCAGATAAACGGTGACCGGATACGACGTGGTAACTCTGGTTTCTCTGTTCAGATGTTGCCAAAACTGCTGAGCTTTTAGCAATTTGTTTTTTCCCTATTCTCTCCCTGTTCTACGAATTGCTCCCCTCAATTAGCTTAAAGACTTTGTTCTGCTGTACATCAGCTTGCTGACAACACATGGAATTCCAGTCTCTCACTCAGACTAGAGTAAATGAATATATAATCCCAGCGGTGTGAAATTCCCCTCCCCTATCACTGTACATTTCCCTGACTAATGCACCTAACCTTCACATGTCTGATCACAGATTGCTGGTTTCTCAGGGAGTCACGGGATATGTGAATTGCACAGGAAACTGGATATGAAATCTAAGTCTCGCTTTGATTGGATTGATACTAGAACAGACTGAACATGTTACACAGGCTCTCATTTTTTCTTCAGCGTTAACCCCATTCCAATTGTTCAGTAATTATTACTTTTCTAACTTCCTACCGCTCTGCTGAATTCCCCTACTCTCATAACACATGAGCTAACCTTTCCCTTCTCTCGGCAGATGTTGCATGATCTTATCAGATTCCTCTGAATGGCCTGTGTTTATTTCAGAGAGAATTACAACTCCCTATTCCTGTTTCAGTGAGAGGAAACATTCTCCAAACCGACTCCTTTAATTCTATTTGTTCACAGAGAAAGGAGGCATTGTTCTGTCCAAATGCATTACATGCTCATGAGGGTATCAATATATTGTGATGATTCTTAAAATAAAATATATTAAACATAATGAAATTCATGATGAAAACACGAGACCCAATTCGATCTGGAAGGGGCAGGAATTCAGTCATGCGAGGTGAAAGTGAGGACTGCAGATGCTGTAGATCAGTGTCAAGATTAGAGTAATGCAGGAAAAGCACAGCAGGTCAGGTAACATCCGAGGAGCAGGAGAGTCGACATTTCGGGCAAAACACCATCATGGGGAATGAGGCTGGGAGTGTCCATCGTGGACAGATAAATGGGAGGGAGTGGGGCTGCGCAGAAGTGAGCGGAGAGCGCAATTGATGGATGGAGGTGGGTGTAAAGGTGATTGGTCGGAGAGGACGGTGGAGCGGATAGGTGGGAAGGAAGATTGGCAGGTAGGACAGGCCATGAGGATGGTGCCGAGCTATCAGGATGGAACTGGTATAAGGTGGTCGGAGGAGGAAATCAGGCAAATGGTGAAGGCCACACTGATGCCCTGGGGTTGGAGGTTCCTGAGGAGGAAGATCAGGCGTTATTCCTCCAGGCCCCGGGTGGTGAGTGAGTGGTGATAGAGAATTTCCAAGTCCTGCATGTCCTCGGCAGATTCGGAGGGGGAATTCAATTCTCCCTCCGCCTGTTGTTGTTTTGTATGTTGCTCCTGACCCATCACAACACAGATCTGAGTGAATGCGCAAACAACCTCTCTCTATACATTTCACTCAACATAATGTCAATAACAGGACGGATTAAAACAAAATGCAAATTGTGTTGAATGCTGGATGAAGGGAATCATGTTACTGTGAGCCTTTACAGCACAGAGATCAGGCTTTCGGCCCATCATTCACAAATCAGTCTGCACTCCCTCTTGAAACCTCTCCAATTACCCAGATCCCTATCTGATTGAAGACTGTCTGTGTGGAGTTTGCACATTTTCCCCGTGTATGCGTGAGTTTCCTCCGGGTGCTGCAGTTTCCTCGCACAGTCCAAAGATGCGCAGGTTAAGGTTGGTGACTATCACAGCCTTGTTATGTGTGTTTGGGAAAAGGGGCAGTTTCGCTGCTAGCGTGGTGGTGGTGTAGTGGTGGGCATAGTTGCCTTCCAAGCAGTTGATCTGGGTTCGATTCCCGGCCGTCGCAGTGTCGTGGCTTTTCCTGTGGTTTTGCAAGGAAAAGTCTTGAGCACTAACGTTGCATTCTGTGGTGAAATGGATTTGTCAGGTTGCTTTAGGGTTTTCATGGCGATGGTTCCTGTTAATTGCCGTGACAATCCCGGCAGCGTTGCTCGAAAGCTTTTCTCTCTGCTGCCCATTGCTTATCTGAATATTGTTCGCAACATAAGTTTCGTTTTGTTTTGTTCGAAAAGTGAGAGATTGCTATCGTCAGAAACCTTAAATAATTACAGAAACTGCTGGACATTCGGAACAGATCCAACAGCTTCTATCGTGGACGGGAAGGAGGATTAAATGCGTCATATTTCTTCAAGGTTAAAATATATTCCCACCTCAAAACCATTTGGAAGCTTAAGAATTACAAACATCACATTATACCTTTTCCTCATCCGTTCAAGTTTCACAATATCATTCCGGTAGCAGGAAGAACAGTTTTGTGTGATTTATGCAATGTTACTATATTCGAACATTGGTTGTTTCGTAGTTAAATGATGTTTGATTTCGTTCAGTTTTCCAATAGAGTTGGGTTAGTCCACACTTTGTTTTTTGTTTGTGTTACAACGATAGTGCGAAGTAAATTGTGTTTCGGTTCAAGCCTGGAAATGTCACCAATTGAATTGCATTGCCGTACATTTGCCATCAAGGGAAAAGAAAAAGGGATCTCGACCACTTCTTAACTCATAGGAGTTTGATCTGGTTCAACACCTCCTCAATTTCAGTCAATAAATGTTCCTACAGTCCGCAACAATGATTTTCACAGATTAGAGGAGGATGCACAGACATTGTTATTAATTGTTATTACCTCGGACATGAGACGTTTGGGAATGATATTCCTCAGACCATCGACTGTCTGCTCAGCCAAGGTTAAAGGCCTGGAATCCGGCAAAATTGGGAACAATGCATTTCCCAGGAGACTGAGAGGTTACTAACAGAGCGGGAGGTGGAGAGTCGGGAACAGAACTACAGGGACAGTCCTCTCTGATCACTGACCCTTCAACGTTAGTAAATCCAGTGCCAGGAATGACTGCCATTGGTCAGAATGACAAAATGTTATTATGGAAAATAAAGAGCATGAAAGTAAGGGAAGGTTTAAAGCATGAAAGTAAGGGAAGGCTTAAAGCATGAACCCCACTGGCGATCTGTTGCAAGGGGTCTGTAGAATGCAGGATGAGATAAGAATAGTGAAATTCTCTCATACCAATTAGCAAAGAAAGGTTGACGCTGAAAGGTCTCGATGGTGAGATTAGATTACAGTTAGTAAAGTTAGGCTTCCTGTTCAGTGTCATTATGACTCGATTGGGAACATAAATATTTGGGACATGACATTAAGTATCAAATTAATAGTTAATAGAGTCAGCCTGATTGAGATTATTGACAATAAATAACTAATTATGACATCGGGAAAATATGAAGTCGGGTCTGGAATGAAACACCATTGTTGCGAAAGCTGATATTAAATATCTAACCGTCACATGAGAATAAGGTTAAGTAGAATGAACAATTAAAGAGATGATGGGAACTAACATCACTGGTCTATTGTGTAGCGAGTGTGAGGTACTTTGATTAATATATTTAGACATGCTGATAAGCAAACAAAGCATGGGAAAAATGTATAAAAAACCATGGACAATGAAGTTCGAGAGCATTCGAGAATCTGCTTTCTCGGTGTCACGGTTTTTCGTTTGCAAGTAACAGACCGACTTCTTGAAGAACTCTCTACGTCTCCTGGTGATTCTCTATACTTTTTCCACGACAGAACTCAGCAGGTCTGGCGGCATCCATGCAGAGAGAATGGTGGACAATATTTAACAACTTCATCAGAACTCAATAATCTCCCACAGGTACTGCCAAACCAGATAGTTTTGTCAGCAGTTTCTGAATGTGTTTCAGATTCCAAGAGTCCACAGTTCATTACATTAACCTTTAAACCATTGCAGAAAGTTCTTTGTGGTTCTTCACACGGAAATTTTCCGTTTGAGGAACATTTTCCTGCCCCCATTAGAAACAAGAAACCCTGCAGCAGAGGAAACAGATGCTTTAACACCAATGTTCGCTGTCGCCTTTGGAGGTCTTGAACCACCAGCCTTTCAGTTAACGGTCTAATATGCTGAAACTTCCAACCTAAAACATTGCCCGAACATCTAAAGCAGGCTGTGACGGACTTCAGTCTGTCCTTCCCAGACGGAGGTGTGTCCTCTTATCAGTTTTATTTTTCCAAAATAAAGTCTGGAACATTCATTATGGAGGCATGGGAACAGTCTTATCCCATCCACGACAGACACACCCATGTCACTGAGCACCAGCTCTCCTCCAACTGGGACCATCTCTCTTCAAGCCTCCTAGTCCCTTGTGCAGTCCCGAGTTTTTTCATTGTCCCGGAGTCTAGATGAGGTTTGTATTTGTCATGTAGGGGAACGAGAATTATTTCAATGTCTCAGATCAGTTCATGTCCCGAGAATATCAAAGTTAATGGTCTGTCCTTTTAAAGAAGGGGAAGCTGTCTTGACTGTCTCTGCTCATTCGGGCAGTTCACCCGTCTTCATTCTCCTTGGATTTCACTCTCACAGAGTTTCTGAAGATTCACAATGTTGGTGGCTGGGTTATATGGTTTGCCTCTTTTACATTTTTTCCACCTGCCAATTGATAATATTTTCCCAAAATCTCTTTAACACTCCTCTGTCTTGCACCATGTCCAAGGTTGAGATTTCCTGGCATTTGGAGATATTCCCGAGTTTTTCTTTGGAGCCAAGAGAGTTAACTGAAAATGTTCTGCAGCTGTTTATCTTGATGGGGGCGGGAGCGGTGGGGATTGGCACATTGACGATCAGGATGAAGTATTGTCACTGAACAGGGTCAGTGTCCAGGGGACTGTGATTGAAGGAATTTAATGAAATGCAGGACTTGTACACAGTAAATTCACAGAATACTGCAGAAAACCGACGGATCTAGCGGTACTTGTGGAAAGAGAAACAGAGATAACATTTTGAGAGTGATATATTTGTGATCAAGCACTCGACTTTCTAGCGCACTACACTGCCAACGAAATTATAGCCAATGAAGCGTTTTTGAAGAAAATTCAGGTTTATTAGTTCATTCAAAAGTCAAAAAAGACAATGCTGTAAACACTCAGAGATGGCACTGGACAGTGCAGACCGACCTTGAGGGTTTTTTCTGCTCTGATATACACCTGGGATAATGTGGCACCAGAAGGCCTCCTCACAGCGGAAGCGGCCAATTATGTAAGACTTAGGTGTGGAGGATATTTTCTCTTTCAGAGGGTAGCAAATCTGTGAAGTTGTTTGCAACAGAGGGTTGTCAAGGCTGCATACATGCAAGGCTGAGAAAGACAGGCATTTGGTCACTTCAGGAATCTACGGCCACAGAGATGAGGCCGAAAGGGGATTTGAGGATTAACCAAATCAGCCATGATCTCATTGAAACTTGTTGCTGACTTGATGGGTTAAATTGCTTCCAGCTGCTCTAATGTCTTTGTTGTCATTTCGAAAATGTGAACCACCATTGCAAATTAAGAAAAGGAGAAAGTTTAGAAGAGATGATTACAGTCAAACTGAGTCAACATCATTTTTGAAAGGAAAATCACACGATGACAATCTGACAGATTTCTTTGGTAGCATAACCTGCAGACTTGGTGAAGGACGATGCTCAGTAAAGTTCATTTGAATTTTAGCAAGCAATCAATAAGGGGCTATATAAAAGTCCATTGCACAATAAAGGAGTTCTCGGTGTTGGGTCATAAAGCAGCATTGTCTTTCCATTGTCTATTTAACAGAAATCACCGAATCAAGATTAATGAGCAGTTTTCAAGTTGGAAAGATATACTTAGTGAAATCCAGGCTGGTCAGTCATCGGATTTAATGTTTTATCTGACCGAATGACTTGGAAGAAGTGGCAGAGTGAAATGCTGCGATAAACAATAGGTGGGTGAGCATATTGTGATAAGGATGTGGAATTTTGCAAACAGGTATCGATAGTATGAGTGAGTGGAGAAGGCTTGGCAGATGCAGTTACATGTAGGGGCACTTTTATCTGTTAATAGGTTCACAGCTCTCCATTCAATTTGCAATGTTGCAACCCCACACAAGAGCGCATGCGCTCGCTGTTACAGATTTTGTTGACACATTGTTACCACTAGATTACTTTACAGTGTAGAAAGAGGCCCTTCGGCCCAACAAGTCCACACCGACCCGCTGAAGCGCAAACCACCCATACCCCTACATTTACCCCTTACCTAACACTACGGACAATTTAGCATGGCCAATTCACCTGACCTGCACATCCTTGGACTGTGGGAGGAAACTGGAGCACCCGGAGGAAACCCACGCAGACACGGGGAGAATGTGCAAGCTCCACACAGTTGAGCCAGGGTCTCTGGCGCTGTGAGGCAGCAGTGCTAACCACTGTGCCACCGTGCCGCCCACTGATTTCTGTTTTTTGATCATGTGTTGGTTTCTGAGTGAAAATTGTTTCCACTGTACCGGAGGTGCCAGAGACACGTTTATCATTTCAGCCGAATATACGATAAACAATGTCCCTTTCAAAACGGGAGGTTCCATTCCAACCATGCACCAACCAAAATATCCAGAGCCGTGGAATGCGAATGGCCACATGCTCGGGGATTGAGAGTGACGGCTCCATGTCAAATAGTGCTGAAACAAAAGTAACTGATTTAGAATGCTCTGAATGAAACAGAACGGAACTCTCCCTAAACTTTTCCTAATTCACTCGGAAAATGATGCTGTTGCGTGCACGTGGGTTTACGTAATGAACAGTTTATTTTCAGTAACAGGGGTGGGGTGGGGCAGGATGGTGAGGTTTTCGTGTGGCTGAGATGTGATCTGGTCGAACGGGGAATTCAAACGCCCACAGAACAGAGAGCTGGTTGATCCAGGAACTCAGTCCCATCTTCTGTTTCAGTACCAACAAAAGGAATTGCGGGAAAATCTCAGCAGGTCTGGTAGAATCCTGGAAAGTAAAATAGAGTTAAGACTTCAAGACCAGTGACACTTCTTTCTCCATGTCCATCTCCCTCTGCCTTGCGCACCCTTCCTTTTTATTGAATATCTCCTGACTTCCAACTTTCTCCTCAGATCCTCTTTTATTACTTCGTCTCCAAACATTTTCCCAGTCTCTGAACTTACATCAGACGTGTTCCATCTCTCACTTCGCCCAGTTATGACCGGAGGACTTCGAACTGAAAAACAAAGTATGTTTATATTTCCTTAGATTCCGGATGGCCAGGGATCAGAAGGCATCGGTGGACAGTTAGAGCTTTCAGCCCATCTCGTCTGCCCGACCATTCGATCATGGCTGATATCTTTCCCATACGAATTCTCCAGCCTTCTGTCTGTGACACTAAGCTCCCCTGAATTCCGGATCTAGCCTATTTCCCAGAATGGGTCTGAATCCACCCCAACCTTCTTCACATCTGCTGGCAGCTGTTACACCGCGTCTGTGTGTGATCGAACACAGTTTCAGTCCCACACAGCAAACCCGGTCTGTTCGGAGCAAAGCAATACCCGCTGCGGGACAGATATATGGGTCTCTGGCCCCAGTTGTTTTTCTGCGAGGGAGTAGTTAGCTCCTTCACCACTCACGGCAAGGACTGGTGCTTCAAAATGTGGGGAGAAAGAAAACAGGTACAGAAGTTTGGACAGGTTAGGTCAAGGGATATTGTCAGCATCAGTGGAGTCCCTGCTTCAGAGTCTGAGTGTGAATCGCACAGACCTGGATCCAATTCGCATTCAGGAAATAAAGATTTATTTCTCTTCTTTTGGTTTATCTGAATGAAAACTATTTCCTGCTTCCACACAGAGCACAGACGCGGATCTGCCAGAATCAATCCAGTGATTGATCGCATCCAACTAGAAGGATCATTGCGGCAGGTACACGAGACACCTGTCACCGCAAATCGCCTCTAAGAATCTCGCCTTTCTCAGCTGAAACTATCTCACTGTTCCTTCAAAGTCGTTTGTTTTAATTCTCGGAACTCCCTCCCGAGCGACATCATGGATGCATCTCTGTGCTGAGTACTTCCACGATTCTGTAAAGTAATTTAATATCCCAAGCTCTGGAGTAATTATGGATGGGCAGTGAAGCTGGTCCCAAAGAGTGACGTTCATACTCCAGAAATTCGTTTCAAACGTCTGCAATTTCGAAATGGAAAACCGAAAGTATTCGGGAACAAGTGAGAAGTTTCGAAGGGGGAGTAGGATAAACTGAAAGTCAATGATGACTGGGAGACGTGAGGCAAGAATTGAGTGAGATGCTGTTGGTGCAAGGCTCAATATCAGTGCTAATGGGTTAGCCCTTACTACCCACTGTTAACACCGACTCACACACCACTCCTGGTAAATTCACCACAATTACCCTGATCTTTTGGTATGAGATTCCCTCTGTGCATATTCACGCGTTTTATCGGCCCCGAGAGGATGAACGCATCCTCTTTATCCTGTCAGATTACAGAGGTGAAGGAGAAAGTGAGGTCTGCAGATGCTGGAGATCAGAGCTGAAAATGTGTTGCTGGAAAAGCGCAGCAGGTTAGGCAGCATCCAGGGAGCAGGAGAATCGACGTTTTGGGCATAAGCCTTTCCTGAAGAAGGGCTTATGCTCGAAACGTCGATTCTCCTGTTCCCTGGATGCTGCCTGACCTGCTGCGCTTTTCCAGCAACACATTTTCAGCTACAGAGGTGAAGGCAATAGCTTGAAAGCAAAGCAAGAAGAGATTGCCCCTTTCGGTGCATTTTCAGTGAAGGAAGACCAGCTGTGACCTGTTCTTTCCTGCATAAGCGCAGGTTGATATATGTTCTCGTCGAGCAGCTTTATTACTGCAAGGAAGTCCGAGTTACTGTGATCAAATAGTTAATTAGATGCACATATGGATTTGAAGAACACCATATGTGGCTTTGTCAGTTAAAGCATCTGGTAATAACCAGGCGAGTATGGTGTTAAATGCTCTGAAATGTTCCGTACATTGAAAGTCCATTACATAAACTTATTGTAAAAGCCGTATTGTTGATCCAATATCGTGACAGTGAGGGCTCAGCATGCTTCTTGTGTTTGAGCTCAGCCCGTTGTTATTTGGTGATACCAAGCCTTGCCGCCTGCTGTGGACCCATTAGTCAATGTTCTATCCTGCTGATCCAACGCCGAGATTCTGTACACTGCTCAACAATGATCTCTCCATCGCTTCTACTTTTAGTCTCTCGCTGTCACAGCAAGTCTTTTTTTAAATAATGAAGTGAGGCAGGAGACACTGCAGACTTGCAAGGAAATGTTGTGGTAATAACGCATCCATTGCGAGATGACAGCTCTCATTGTCTGCTGGCACCATTCATTAATTTTAGGCAAACTGCAATGACGTCATTGAAATCCTATAATTGGAGAGAAACTGCTTTTTTTCTGGTCGGTTAGGAATTCTAATTACAATTGTAAATGACCGTATTTTGAGTGAAGAAATGTCACCTGACCTCAGACCTAAGTGATAGAGATATTACCTGGAGACTGTGAGCCCAGTTCTACACACTCTGGCCGGGGCGGGTTGGGGGTGGGGCGGGTTGGGGAGGAGGTGGAGAAAGCCACGGAACAGGTATACTCTCAAACTGTCACCGAATTTCAGACTTTTCCAAGAGTAGGAATAGAAATTGAGGGATATTGACAGACAGAGAGTGGGAGAATGTAGAAGAGAGTGAGATGGTACAGAGAGACAAAGGGAGACAAATACATAAGCATACGAAGGTAGACACTGAAAACAGACGCTCTCCATTCAACGTTGTTTCTCATGGACAGAAAGGACAAGATAAAGGTAATGAGTAACGCCAGCCTTTCAGCAACTCAGGAGAACAGCAACAGCATTACAGCCGATATCACATTTTTCATTTTACAGATGACGTTTGTCAGCTAATGAGAGATTCTGATATGTATGCTGATTCGTGAAGTGAAACTGGCAATTACCCAGGAATTAAAACAATAAAATGCACAAGTAACCTGATTCTGTCGATATGAAACATTAAATCTCTTTGTCTCCACGGATGCTGTCAGGCCGGCTGAATTTGTCTGTCAATTCCTGTTCTGGATTCAGATTTCAACGATTCACACTTATTTGTTTTACGCTAGTCTGAATACTGTTTGTGACAAAACTCCATCAATTGCCAGCACCATACAACATTCCCTGCTTTCGGAAGGCTGTCAACAAGATAACCGGTCAGAGGAAATCTCCCATTGCCACAGCAGTAAGAGTACTGAATCCGAACCACTAGACGTCCAGGAAAATTGAAATATGGCGCTGCATGTTTCCTTAATGAATCCCCTTTTATTTTTTCTTTTGTGATCATTTTAGCTGCACATCAATTTCGTTCTTTCTTCCATTCCTTTCAGCGTGGAAAAGGCCTTTCCGCCTATCTGCAGTGTGGGACACCGGATATTCATCTACTCTCGTCCCAGTTTCCAGCATGAGGCACTTAACCTTGCAGGCTCTGATGTTTCCAGGGTAAATTTCAATGAGATACTCCCTGTGCTTTAAATGACACAATCATAGGACTGAACTTTGACGTGGTCACACTGTATGGTAATCGCCCTGAGGAAATCATCCTCATTTTCATCCACACAGGTGGACAGACAGACAAATCTCCGAGAGCAGGAGAGATGTCAGGATGAGACCAGTTTAACGTGCTTCACATCCGCCAGTTTCTCCGACCACCTCACCGCAGCATGTCAAAGATTTTTGCTGCGCAGAAAATGCACTTCAGCTGAACAAGTTTGCACCAGTCGAACACAAGTCCCTGACTGTTCTCGTCTCATTTTCCAACAGTTGACTCACAGCTTCAAACGCAGTTGGTGGTAGAAGTGTACACCTCAATGCGTCTCAAATTTCTGTAGAAATTTCTGCTTGCTGCACCCTGACAGGCAGTGGGTTGCAGATTCCGACCATGCCCAATTTGCCCGTTTTTGTTTTTAAGCTGACTCTTCCAGTCGAAGTCAGGGAGCAATTTCCCTTCGCAATTATTGGCATTTCTCCATCACCATCAGTAGGATTCGAGGCTGCATGGTGAAAGCCATATGTATTTCAATTCCATTGCCTTAACCACTCCTCCAGGACGACAGGACGACACTGTGCAATTCACTTTCCAGGTCTCTTTCCTTGTGGAGCTGAGGAAGAGTAAGTCATTATTGGGTTTGTTTGAATCCAATCATTTCCCAGCTTCCAAACGTGTAAAATTTCGGTGCGTGGTGAGGCTGGCTGCATCATCCTGATGGATGGAATGGACATTCAGTTAAAATAAAAACAGAACTTGCAAGGGAACCTCAGCAGGTCTAGCAGCATTTCTGGAGAGACAATAAGAGGCAATGTTTCAGAACGTCATCAGCGCTGTGTTCTCTCCCACAGGTTGATCCCAAATTGGCTTGTTTCTGCAGCAGTTCCTTTTTGTTTTCAGATTCCCACAAGTCACAGTTCTTGACATTAATCTTGACAGCAATGCGGAAATGTCATTGTGGTTAGTCACACGATAGTGTTTCCATTTGGAGAATATCCAATGACTTCATTAGAAACCGAAACAGTGCAGCAAAGCAAACAGATGCATTAAGGGCAGCAATCGCTGTCGCCCGGGGGGCTCTTGAATCAGCTATCTTTCATTCAGCAGACTAATGCGCTGACACGTGCAATCCAGCACAACACACGATCCTCCAAAGTAGGCGGTTACTGAATCTCAACTTCAGTCTGCCTTCCCAGAATGACAACTGTCCTCTATCAGATGTACTTTTCCAAAATAGAGTCTGGGACGGTCATTATGGAGACATAGGAACAGTCTGATCCCACTCACTGCAGGCGTACCCATGTCACTCGGAAGCCTCTCTCCCACAATCGGGACAGTCTGGGTTCCAGCCACTCAGTTTTTGTCTGGCCCGAGCTTTTTCAATGTCCTAGAGTCCTCATATACAAATACGAGAAAACTTTCAATGTCTCAGATCAGTTCGTGTCCCGAGAACATCAGAGTTAATGTCCCGTCCCCTTAAAGAGGGGGAAGCTGTCCTGACAGTTTCTGCTCAGTCCGACAGTTCACCCTTGCTCATTGCCCTCCGATTCCACTTCCCAAAAAGATCCTGAAGATCCACAAAGCTGGAGACTGGTTTCCATGTTTTGCCTCCTTAACATTGTTCCGCTCTCAAATGTCAATATTTCTCCAAAATCTCTTCACTATCCGCTGTCTTTCACCATGTCCGGGGATGAGAATTCCCTTTATGAGGAGAGAGTCCAGAGGCTGGTAAGTTTCACTTTGGAGCGAAGAAGGTGAACCAGAGATTTCCTGAGGCTGTTTATAATGGTGTGGGAGGGAGCGGTGGGGATGGGCGCTTTGACGAACAGGAAGAAAACTTGCCACCGTCCAGGGTCAGGACATGGAGGACTGTGATTAACGGAATCGAATGTAAAGTTGCACTTTTGCACAGTACATTCAGAGGATACTGCAGAAACTCGACGTGTCCAGCAGTATCCGTGGGAAGAGAAACGGTCAAGGTTTTGATCGTGGCACAGTTCTGATTAAGAATTCGAGGTTACAAAATCAAATCGAACAACTGGCATGGTTTGTTGAGATTGTTCTTTTTTCAAGTTTGTGCGCGAAATCGTCCTTTCGGAATCATTGAAAACGTAGTCGGCAGAATTCGAAACTGCGTGGGGATTCCCAATGGATATCTAACCCATCACCTTTCCCACTCGGACCCGACTACACATTTAACTCCTGTGCTTAATACATCTCATGAAATGAATTTTTCCAACCTGAAACACCAGTATTTGGCTTGCCCTGTCCGCAGCCTGACCCCAGTATTCGCTATCCCCCTCTCTTGGTTCAGAACGGAGTAGGCTGCTGGGAGATCCAGTTGAATTACACGCGTTGATGAGAGATAATTGTGGCTCAGCAGTTAGCACTGCTGCCTCGCATCACCATGGTCCCAGGTTTGCTTCTAACGTCGGGTCACTGTCTGTGTGCTGTTTGCACATTCTCCCCCTGTCTGCGTGGGTTTCCTTCCACAGTCCAAACATGTGTTCGTCAGCTGAATTTGCCGTGGTAAATTGCCCATAGTGTTTGGTGCATTACTCATGGGGAAATGAGACTGGGTGGGTTACTCTTCAGAGGGTCATTGTGGACTGGTAGGGCCGAAGGGCCACACTGGAGGGAATTTTATCCATTAAAGTGGATGGGAAGGATCCATTTTCATGTGAAGAGAGATTAATAAACATAGCAATGGATCGAAAAAATAAAAACGTTGTTGTATTGGTCCAGAGCTTTCATCGCCAGCTGAGTTACAGAGGGTTACCTCAGATTACAACAGGATCTGTACCAGATGGGTCAATGGGCTGAGAAGTAGCAGCAGGTATTTAATTGAGAAAAATGCGAGGTGCTGTATTTTGGGAAAGCAAATCTTAGCAGGACTTATGCCATTAATGGTAAGATCCTTGGGAATGTTGCTGAACAAGGAGACCTTCGAATGCAGGTTCGTAGCTCCTTGAAAGTGGAGTCGCAGGTCGGTAGAACAGTGAACAAGGCGTCTGGTATGCTTTCCTTTATTGGTCAGAGTCCTGAGTACAGGAGTTGGGAGGTCATGTTGCGGCTATAAAGGACATTGTTTAAGCCAATGTTGGAATATTGCGTGCAATTTTGTTCACCTTCCTATCGAAAAGATATTGTGAATATAGAAAGGGTTCAGAATAAATTTACAAGGATGTTACCAGGGTTGGAGGATCTGAGCTGCAGGGAGAGGCTGATCAGACTGGGGCTATTTTCCCTACTGCTGTCGGAGGCTGAGGGGTGACCTTCTCGAGGTTTACAAAATTATGAGGGGCATGGATAATATTAACAGACAAAGTCTTTTTCCTGGGGTCGGGGAGTCCATAACTAGAGGGCATAGGTTCAGGGTTAGAGGTGAAAGATATAAAAGAGACCGATGGAGCAATGTTTTCACGCAGAGGATGGTACGTGTATGGAATGAGCTGCCAGAGGATGTGGTGGAGGCTGGTACAATAGCAACATTTAAGAGGCATTTTGATTGGCAAATGAATGGAAAGGGTTTGGAGGGAAATGGGCCGGGTGCGGGCAGGTGTGACTAGATTGGGTTGGGATATCTGGTCGGCATGGACAGGTTGGACTGAAATGTCTGTTTCCATGATGTGCATCTCTATGACTCTATGATTCTATGTGATCTTGAAGAAGATTCGCTTTTGGCAAATCTAATGTGCAATTCAAGTCTGTTTGTGTCATCTGAGGTCAAGATATGAAAATGTTTCAAATACTCCCAGCTGGCTCTGCGTAGTGAAGACCGATCTTCCGCTGTTTATTCTGCTCTGATTTACACCTGGGAAGATGTGGGACCAGTGGGCCTTATCACAGCGGATGGGGTCAAACATGAATTTCTGTCAAATACTCAATTAGGAGCCATATAATAGATCATTGCACACTGAGAGAGTTCACGGTGTTGGGTAATAAATCAGCATTAACTGTCCACTGTCTACTCACTAGAAGTCACCAAGTTGAAAACATATAATTCGTGAAATCCAGAATGGTCAGTCATCGGGCTTCAATGATTTATCTGTCTTAATGGCTTGAAGGAAGTGGCAGAGTGAAATGTGTCCAGTTCTGCTGCCGATACGCAATCAGTGAGCGGGCTTATTTTGATGAGGACGTGCAAAACTGCAAAAAGATATCGATAGTATGAGTGAGTGGAGAAATCTTGCAGTTTCATGTTGTGAGTGTGAGGTCATGCACTTTGTTAGGAATAATCAAAAGACAGACTAATATTAATATGGAAAGAAACACAATAAAAGTGTGGTTCAGACGGTTTCCAAGAAAAGACGGAAACTAAGTCGCCTGTAAAGTAATCGATGACCATGTTATGGCTTGTCTTGGTCTATGGGCCATATGTATTTTATTGATTATTTTTCTCCAAACTTTCTTTCCAATAGAACCGGGAGTGGGAAAGGGGAAATTAAGATCACCCATGATTATTGCCATCTTTTGGCACTCACACACAGTACTTTTTCTTGTCCATCTTATTTCTCACTCTGGTTACTGCAAGTGGGCTTGTCAACTACACCTGCTACTGACTTCTTCTCTCACTGTTCCTTACCTCGACACAAAACACATTTTACACCCTTATTTCCTGAATCAAGGCAATCTCTAATCATTGCATAAATATCACTAAAATCTCGGCATTTCGCACGCCTCTGAATGTCATCTTCCAATATTAATTGATTCTTTACTGTGTTGTAATTGCACATTGTAAGAGAAAGACAAAAAAGACATTGGTGAACCTGGGCTTCACACGCGCGTTTTTGAAGTTAAAACGCAGATTACTGCCCACAATACGATCATAGAAGCACTCACTTAATCTTCAGGAAGCACAGAATAAGTACAGTGTTGTAGGGCATGTCAAGAGCAGCACCAGAAACACAACAGAAATACTGCTCTGGGCTATTATTTTGGATGTATTTCTCAATGAGCAATAGACTTTTACATGTGTTCCATCAGGAGGTACTTCACACAAGGAAGTAACCAGTGCTGCTGACGGTCATATAATCCCAATTCCAACTCCCGGGATCAGAGATACTCTGTCCTGCATATCGATATGAGGAACAGCTGTCCGTGGCATTTACGGGCTCGATGAACTGTATGAATGCAGCTCGCACGTTGTCAGCCTCTTTCTCTTATATATTGTTCCGTGCAATCCCTTGGTGGAATCTCGTCAAATACTTTGTCCTGCACTTGATGGGTCTTGGGTCTTGTGTTCTCAAACCCCAACAATCGGAAGCGGAAACTATTGATTGAAACTAATTCAATTCATAACACTCACAGGACCGCAGCTTTTCACGTGAGCTTCAGCAGCGCTGAGAATGTCATCGAGAAAGGGGAGGAAAAGGCTGGAAACCTTCTTCGCAGCTCCGCTGAAAATTCCAACAACAACTCCGAGGACCGGAGCTTCACATCTTTCTGCTCCAAAACTCTATGGTTTTCTGCCACAGAGAATTGCACCCTCAACTCCCGCGTGCAAGGTGAGGATACCAAGCCCTACACTATCAAGGATGGTAGTTAGAGCGAGGGCAACACCGGTCACTATCATATGGACAGCCACAAACACACTCTTTGCATATGGAAGTCCATTCCTTCACACTCTCTTCATTTTACCATCATCCCAGATATTATCCTGATAAAACAGCTTTGCACTACCTCTGTGACAAGGAGACCATTGATTTAGAAAGGTCAGAAAGTCTGTCCACAATAGCCGAAATACTGCCTCAACAACACTCCACAACTCCTACACATGATTCATTTTGTAATGAAGGCTGACATTTCATTTCCTGTCCTGGTTAATGGATGCCCCGCATGAATTCTGTTCGTGATGTCTGACCAAGGACATTCCGGTCCTTTTTGGCAAAAGCACTTCCCAACCTCTCACCTTCTAATAAATACAACATGAAAAGGAATGTATAAGTTAACAAAAAAGAACAAAGGAAATTTACGGCCCAGCAACAGGCCCTTCGGCCTCCAAGTCTGAGCCGATCCAAATGTACGGTCGAAACCTGTCGGTCAATTCCTAAGCATCTGTATCCCTCTGCTCTCCATCTACGACATCTGTCCACACGCATCTTAAATGAATCTACCGTGCCTGCCTCTACCACCTCTGCTGGCAACGCCTTCCAAACGGCCACCACCCTCTGTGTGAAGTACTTGCCACGTGTATCCCCCTTAATCTTTCCACCTCTCACCTTGAAAGCGTGACCTCTCGTTATTGAATCCATCACCCTGGGAAAAAGCTTGTCTCTATCCACCCTGTCAATATCCTTCACGATTTTGTAAAGCTCAATCAAGTCCCCCCTCAATCTCCTTCTTATTAATGAAAATAAACCTAACCTACTCAAACTTTCTTCATATCCAGCACCTTCCATCCTCGTAAACCTTCTTTGCACCCTCCTATCGCTCAGTACCTTCTCCAGCAACTTTCCCACCACTGACGTCATGCACACTCGTCTTTGGTTACCCAGAATATTCCTACTACCCTTTTTGTACAGGGGGACAACATAAGCTACCCTCCAATCCTCCGGCACCTCACCTGTATTTAAGGATTCCACAAAGATATCTGTCAGGGCCCCAGCTATTTCCCCTCTTGCCTCCCTCAGCAAATTGGGATAGATCCCATCCGGTCCTGGTGATTTGTCCACCTTAACAACCACCAGCCTACCCAACACATCTTCGCTACTTATGTCAGCATGATCAAGACTAATCAAACTTCTATCTCTAATCTCAACATTCATCATGTTCCTCTCCTCAGTGAACACTGATGCAAAGTAATCATTCAGAATCTCACCCATTCTCTCAGGTTCGACACACAGCCTTCCTTCGTTATGCTTTAGTGGACCAATCCTTTCTCTAGTTACCCTCTTGCTTTTTGTATAAAAATAAAATGCTTAGTGATTCTCCTTAATTCTGCTCGCTAAGGTTATTTCATAACCCGTTTAAGCCCGCTTGATTCCTCGTTTAAGACTTGCCCTAATTTTCCAATATTCTTCCAGGGCCCGTTCTGTTCTTAGCTGCCTAGACCTAATGTACGCTTCCCTTTTCCTCTTGGGTAGTCGTAGAATTTCTCCTGTCATCCACGGTTCACGAATGTTGCACTTCCTATCCTTTGCCTTCAGCGGGACATGCCTATCCTGCACTATCTTTAACCTACCTTTCAAAGCATCCCACGTCTCAAATGTGGACTTCCCTTCAAATAGCTGTGCCCATTCCACATTTCCGAGCTTCTGCCGAATTTTGATATAATTGGTCTTGGCGCAGTTTAGTACTCTTCCCTTAGGACCACTCTCTTCTTTATCCATGAGTATTCTAAAACTTACAGAATTGTGGTCACTGTTCCCAAAGAAATCCCCCACCGCAACTTCTACCACCTGCCCTGGCTTGTTCCCCAGTACCAGGTCCAATATGACTCTTCCCTCGTCGGACTATTGACATACTGCAGTAGAAAACTCTCCTGGACATTTCTTACAAATTTCACCCCATCCAGACCTGTGACGCTAAGTATATCCCAGTCAATGTTGGGAAAATTAAAATCTCTCATCACCACTACCCTGTTGCCTCAACATATTTCCAAAATCTGTTTCCCTATTTGTTCATCTACCACATGCTCACTGTTGGGAGGCCTGTAATACAGTGTAACTGCACTCTTCTAATTTCTCACCTCCACCCATAATGCCTCACTAACCAAGACCTTCATAGTGTGCTCCTTTAGCACAGCCGTGATATCATTCTTGACCAGCAATGCAACTCCACCCCTCTCTTTTACTTCCCTCCCTGTCCTGTCTGAAGCGTCTATATCCAGGGATGTTTAATTGTCAATCTTCATGCCCTTCCTTCAACCAACCCTTTTGATTGCAATGCCATGATACTCCCAGGCACCAATCAAAGCCCGAAGTTCATCTGCCTTTCACACTATACTCCTTGAATCAAAGTAGACGCATTTTCGGCTCCCAGTTTTTTTGTGCTCATCTACTCTCTGTCTACTCTTCCCTTTACGAATGCAATCTTCATAATTCTTACAGTCTCCAGTCTCCACATCACTGCCTACTTGTTTTCTCTTCTGGTTTCCAGTCTCCTGCCACATTCGTTTAAATATTCCCAAAAAACCCACTAAGGACATTGGTTCTGATCTGGTTCAGATGTAGACCGTTCATTTTGTAATAGTCCCACCTGCCCCAGAACCGGTCCCAATGTCCAACAAAATGAGCCCCTCCCTTCTACACCATCTCTCAAGCCATGTGTTCAACCTGTCTTTTTTATTTCTACGCTGGCTAGCACGTGGCACTGGTAGTAATCCCGAGATCACTACCTTTGAGGTCCTCCTCTTTAACTTCCCTCCTCGCTCCCTGAATTCTTCTTTGAGGACTTCATCTCATTTTCTACTTATATCGTTGGTGTCCATAAGCAGCAAGACAACTGGCTGTTCACCCTCCCCTTTTAGAACGCTCTGCAGCTATTCGGCGGCATACCTGACCTGAGCACCTGTGAGGCAACATACCATCCAGAAGTCCCATTCCGGCCACAGAACCGCCTATCTACTCCCTTCACAAGACAATTCCCTGTGATAATGGTCCTACCAGTCGTTTTACCGCCCTTCTGAACAGCAGTACTTGCCACGATGCCATGAACCATGCAACTGCTGCCCTCACCTGGTAAGTAATCTCCCCCAACAGCATGCAAAACGGTAGACATGTTTTGGAGGGAGATGACGGCAGGGGACACCTGCACTGTCTTCTTACTCTTTTTCTTTCTTTTGGTCACCCATTCGCTATCTCCCTCAGCAATTCTAAACTGTGTTGTGACCAGCTCACTAAACGTGCTATCCACGGCATCCTCAGCATTACGGATGCTCCACAGTGAGTCCATCCGCAGCTCCAGAGTCATCATGCGGTCAAACAAGAGCTGCAGCTGGACACACTTCTTGCAAGTGTAAGAGTCAGGAGCGTCAGCCACGTTCCTAAGCTCCCACATCAAGCAAGAGGCACAGGCCACGGGTCTGAGTCAGCCATTGTTGTTTTGCTAAAAGGTTGACATAATACAGTGGAAGTTTATAGTATCCATTTGCCTTACAGACACCTTACATTTCATGATTTTCACTTATCCATGGTGTGTGTGTTTGTGTGTGTGTGTGAGAGAGAGAGAGAGAGAGAGAGAGAGAGAGAGTGACAGAGAGAGAGGGGTGCTGACGAGAATTCTATTGTTATTTTGGTATACTCTAATTATATTCAGGGGTTCAGCCTTTTTTACATTAATGTTCGCGTTTACTTCGGTGTTCGTTTGGAAATGAGAATTAACCGGATTTCAGAATGGTGAGGATCATATAACTTGAGCAGCTATTTAAAACAAATCTGTATCTGCTCAAATCTTCCAAGTATTGACTCACAGTCCATGACTCACGAAGGAATTAATATAAAGCTGACATGACAAAGAAAGGCTACAAAATAACTTCAGAGGACATTGGGGCGCTATAGAGAAATATAGGTAAAGTGAGTAGTCAAAGGCCTGACAAATAGAGCTTTACGTGGATAAAAAAGAAGTTGTCCATTTTGACTGGAAGAAAAACATTTTGTTTTAATAGAGGGTGATCTCATAGCTCTGAGATGCAGTGGGATCAGGGTGTAACATTACCTGAATCACAAAGTGCTAGCAGTACGTAATTAGGACAGTGAATAAATGTTTTCCTTTTATCGTGGGGGAATTTAAACACAAAAGTAGAGAGCACTGTTGAGCTTATATCTTGAATGCTCTAATTCTTATTGGTCACCCTGTTTACGGAAGGAAGTAAATACGTTGGAGGCAATTCGGAGAATGCTTACCAGAATAATACTTACAGAATGACTTGTCATACAAAGGGAATTCGGATAGTCTAGGCTTTCGTCAGTTTGTGGTTAGGAGAGGAAGAGGCAAATTAATTGAAACAAGATGTTTCCTCTTACAGAAGAGATGAGAATGAAGGATTGCTGTTTAAATGTCAGTGGTTGCCCATTTAAAACACATCCAGATGATTTGTTTTCTCTCAAAATGTGGAAACTCTGACACGTTATTAAAGCAGCTTTATGGAATATTTTAAAGGCAAACATAAATAGTTTATTGTTGAGAGAGAGATGGCGAAAGGTTTTCAGGGTAGGCAGGAATGTGGATTTATTGTTACAATTAATGAGACATATTCATGTTGAATATCTAACTCATCCCTGTTTGTATGGGATGTGGCAGGTTGATTAAACTGATAAATTGGAGTTTCAATGTAAAGATCCAACAAACAAGTTTATAATGCTGAAATCCTCCATCGTCAGAGCTTTTTCAATGGTTGAATTTTTCAAATGTTTGTTTAAAATCACTCAATTTGTGCTGTAACACTAATTGCCGATATGGAAACTGTGACACTTCCAAGGCAGAAGAGATTCCAGTAATGAATGCAGTGATCACAAAGAAAGCTTTAGTCCAATGTGTGACTTAATTCAGATTCATCTAGAACACAATAATGTGAAAGAAAATTAGTGCCACTTCCTGTAAGTTCTATGGAGGGGCTTCTGACTGAGTTATGCCACAGCAATGCAACAAACACCAACCTACGGCAGTCACATTAACAAAGTTGCTTTAATATGTCTATAATGTTTGCATTTTTCTGAGAGATTAGAGATTATGTTTGCTTAAAAAATAGTTGCATCAATACAAAACCTTCAAAAGTGGTCAGTGGAAAATTGCTTGCCCATTCAATATTCAGATCTCAATTTGTATTCGAACATTTAGATAACTGAACTCTGAAGAAAGAATAAATATATTGAACAATTAGGATTCCTATATCCTCTGCTCCCCTCATTCTGCCTGTGATGTCTTTCAAAGCCCCTATGAAAGTTTTAAAGAAAAAAGCTACTGTTTTCCATTATCCCACTACCTCTGGAAGTTGATCTACTTAATAAATACAGTTGATCAAAGAATATAATACTGAATCCCTGAGCATCCAGCAATTTTATACCAGCCATCAGCCAATTGTGCATACAAGACCTAGCTTAAAATGTCTTCTTTCATGACTAATTTCAGCTGCGTATACTGTGAAGAACCGGGAAATCTAATTTCTCCAGGGCCAGTTGCAGAAAATAAGTTTGCTCCAGTTTGTGTATAAATGACCCTTGATTTAGAAATCAAAGATGTGAAAGGATATTGCTGGAGAGCTGTTGTTTAGATTGTTCAGGGGCTGCCTCTTGAAAGCATGTGACAGCAGTGCAACAAACACCTTTGCAGACCAGACCACTGCAATCGCACTGAATTTGCATCCCTAATGCTTGCTTTGTTCCTACTGATTGATGCTCTTATTTAACTAGAACAACAGAAAGCATCCAAATAAAACCCAAAAGAACTGTGAATGCTGTAAATCAGAAGAAAAGCAGAGTTGCTGGAAAAGCCATTGCTTTAAAACATCCAAATCTCTTCAGTGAAACGTTTCCCCTTCATCAGCCCGGTCCTGAACGTTTTACCTCCCATTGACCTCTCTGGTCTATAATGCAAGGAAAAATTCCATCTCCCCGACATTCTCTGCCTCTCCCCCTACCTGTACTCTGACTACTTGCAAACCAGTTATGTAAGTTTGACAAAAAAAATCACCAACTCATGCAGTCATCCTTCTGCAGTGTGAGCAGTTTTTTAAAAAAAACAGCTGAATAAGTGCTGTAATACTGAATCCAGATCCTTCAGCCATTCCAGCAGCTGGCACACAATTGTACATGCAGACAAATGCTGATTTCAGTGACTAAACTTGCCTGTTCAATTGCAAGCCTTGTAAACGTGACAGCCTAAACTGCGTTAGAGATGGGAAACCATGCCTTCCAAATCTAAGGTCATCTCGAAAAAGTATGTTTGATACGATATGTGACCATGATTTTGCTTCATTCAGAGTACAAGAAAGTGAAAGTAAGTTGCTGGTGGGCAGGCAGTTATGGTAAGATAACGTACAGACCCCTCATGAAAACCCCACACAGCAGTGCAGAGATTACCATTCCCGACCATAGCAATCACATACTGCCTCTCCATTGTCCACATTGTTCTTTGGGTCGGAGAGTTCTTTTCAAAACAAACAATTTTATGAGAGGACATCAAGGAAGCTTAAATTCAAAATTGCTTGCAAATTTGGGTTACTTATTCCTGATCAGTTTAGTCTCTTAAAATGAATATATTCAAGAAATATGCATCCCATCACACACTCACCCTTATCACCAGCTATAGTGTCCTATGGAAGGGTTTGAAGAATAAAATCAGGATTGATTGCAGTATCCGTCTGGATTGTAAGAAGTTTAGCAAAAGCAGATGAACTCAAGCTGCACGACTGAATCCAG
This sequence comes from Chiloscyllium plagiosum, assembly GCF_037043375.1. Classification (NCBI taxonomy): domain Eukaryota; kingdom Metazoa; phylum Chordata; class Chondrichthyes; order Orectolobiformes; family Hemiscylliidae; genus Chiloscyllium; species Chiloscyllium plagiosum. Next base: position 101,712,968 of record NW_028270183.1, read on the forward strand.
AGTCTTCAGCTATATTAGATTAGATTACTTACAGTGTGGAAACAGGCCCTTCGGCCCAACAAGTCCACACCGCCCCACCGAAGGGCAACCCACCCATACCCCTAACCAAACACTATGGGCAATTTAGCATGGCCAATTCACCTAACCTGCACATCCTTGGACTGTGGGAGGAAACCGGAGCACCCGGAGGAAACCCACGCAGACACGGGGAGAACGTGCAAACTCCACACAGTCAGTCGCCTGAGGCGGGAATTGAACCTGGGTCTCTGGCGCTGTGAGGCAGCAGTGCTCACCACTGTGCCACGTTCCGCACATCAATAATACTCAATAGCTGGCACTCAATCGTAGCTGGAGGCAAATGCTAACATAAGGACTTAATTTATCTTGCCTGACCAGTTACAGGCATGGAACGTTTGACAATCCAAACTGCTTGGGATATGGAAAATATAGTTCTCCAGGATTGTTTGCAATAACTACAAAATGTGTTTGATCTTTTTGTAATTCGTGCTTCATTTGATATTATATTCTCCAAGGCAATTACTGGAGAACAAGCAGTTCCTGTGAAGTTATGTAGATATTTCCTTCTGCATCCAGGAACCATGTAGCAGGCCCTAGTTACTACACTCAGCTTAACCCGCAAAATATGTATCACATCCAGAAGTTGGAAGATGGTGTTCTTTCTTACACAAGATCATTGCAGTCATAATTTTATGAATTCTGGTGAAGCCTGCTGGTTGAACTGAGAGCTGGATTATAACACGATGGTTGGCAGTGCCAAGGGTGGCATGGTAATGACAGTAGCTAATACAGAAGTTGCTGTCTGGTCACAAACCATTATTGAAATAGCATGATCCCAGGAGCTAACAGCAATAATAGAGTGAAGGCAGGGCAACGACGTTTCCTTTGCTGCCATTAGTGATGGGTATTGCTGAGCCTTTACTAAAGAGATTTGCAGGCAAAAGCTCACTGTGGGAGTTGAGGAGCTCTATTGTTCACAACATAGACAGACATGAGTGGCTCTCAAATGGTGCCTTTATTTGCCCACCACTGACAAGATAATATAATGGTGCAGAAGGGATTGGGCTTTGCTCCTGAACTCCCCTCCACTTGGCCTGACTCATCAGAATCTTGGCAAGAGCAAATTGACGTGGAAATTCAGCTTTGTATGTCGAGAGAGTACCAAAGGTCTTCATTGGAGACATTGGAAAATTGGTTGCCTCGTCTCCATTTGGGCCTGGAGCTCTTTAGTTGAGATATTTTGAGACGTTTCAACAAGTATAAAGCATTGAAGAAATGAATTGGTTGCATCGTATCTCCCTGTCTTTGCTACCACACTCCAGCCTCATTACCTTGTCTTGCAAACAGCCAATGAGGGTTTTGGGGAAATAAATCACCATCTACTGTAATTGTGCCTTGAACTAGTTTTACAAAACTAGCTGTCCATGGCTTGAAATACTTACTCAATTTTTCAGGTTTATAATGATGATTTTATTGTGGATGTAGATGTACGCTTAAAATGACTGAATAGCACTTTTCTGACTATTAGCAGACCACCTGACAGTCCATAGTACAAGGTCGATGGAAAACTGTACACTCCAAAATCTAACCTGAAAAAAGTAAGTTTGAAAACAATATGTGATTAATGTTTTGTTTCATTCAGAGTACACAAAATAGAAAGGAAATTACTTTCTAGGTACTTTTCAGGAAACATCACACAGCAGCGCAGGGAACACCATTCAAGGCAAGAGCATTTGCATTACTGTCTCTCTGTTTTCTGCATTAGAATTAGGGCTTCAGAATTTTGGTTCAAGAATATTGTATTAGGAGAGGACATCAAAGGCACTTCATTGTAAGTTTGCTTACATTTTGTCATTGAAGTTTCTAAACTATGAATATGAATACATTCAAGAACTTGATATCCCCTCTCTGTCGCTAATCGTTATCACCAGCAACAAAGGTTTTGAAAAACAAAATCACCATCTATTGCAGTCACCTATCTGGAGTGTGACCAGTTTCACTCAAACGGCTGAATGCAGGCTGCAGTCCTGAATCCAGAATCTTCAGTCTTTCAAACAGCTGGCACACATTGTGGGATGGAGCCAAATGCTTATTTAAATAACTTCATTTATCTTTTATGACCAATTGCAGGCATGGTAAGTGCGACAATCCAAACTGCTCTGGAAATGAAACCTATAGTCCTTCAGGAACAACTGAAGAAATTAAAGAGTCAGTTTGATCCAAAGTGCAATTTAATTCCTGATTAATATTGTATTTGGAATAAAGGTTATTGCTGGAGAACCAGCAATTCCTGTGAAGTTATGTAGATATTTCCTTCTGCATACATGCCAGAACAATGTCAAATACGCTATTCCAGGCCATAGTTAGCACATGACGGAAACTGCTGGGCTCTGCCTCCCAAGTGTGTATTTTTTCTAGAAGTTAGATTGTGGTGGTTTTTCTTAAAAACAAGCCATTTGCAGTAATAATGTTGTGAATTGTGGTGGAGCCCTGCTGCTTGGACTGAGAGCTGGACCCAGCGCTGCTGTGAATGATGGTACCACTAATGTTGACATGCTGCTGATGTGGACTGATCAAGAAGCTGTTGCTGGGTCACTATCCCAAGAAGGAAACGGCCAAATCTAAAGAGCTGACAGATCAATTGGAGCAATAGCAGAGTGGCAAACCTTTCTGTGGCACTATTAATGTTTGTAATTGCTGAGCCAATATCCTTTGATGAGGAAAAGTCAATCCTGTATATAGAACCAGAATTCAAAGCTCTGAAATGGAGAAATTGGACAGTTAGTTGCCCTTCTCTAATTGCACTAAGCTCTATATTTGAGACTTTTCTAGACTGTGCAACACGTGTAAAGTATTGAAGAAATGGGTTTGTCACATCCTTCATTTCCATGTTCCAGTCTGACTGTCAGTGGCTTGAAATCCTGACACTCCTATTCAAGTTTCTAAAAATGTTTTTATTCTGAACGTAAATGTTTGCTTCAATTGAATTAATGGCACTTGAAGACCATTTGCAGCTCTGAAAACATCAACTGCTGAAAGTGCAAGGGAGCTGGTGTTTCTTCTTCTCCAGAAACTCAGAAGGTCATTGAAAAGCAAGCTGAACACAATGTGTGACTGACTACTAAAAGCTAGCAGATCTGGCTGCATTTGTGGAGTGAAAGCAGAGTTAATGTTTTTCGTTGAATGACTCATGTTCACAACTTCAGATCTCTCTGAAGAAGGGTCACTTGACTCCAGGTGAACTCTGCTTTCTCTCCACAGATGCTGCAAAATATGTTGAGTTTCTCCAGCAACTTCTGTATTTCTTTCAGATTGTCAACTTCCACAGTTTGTTATTTTACATTTAAAAAATTATTGACTGGCATGTAATCTTTGCTCTATCGTTAGTCTTGTAAAAAAATCATTTTAGATGAAGCTTGCAGTGAATGCTGCAGACCTGATGCTGGGACTGAAACCTGGAGGTTTTGGCGTATGCTAAGGATGGTATATTGCCAGCAGTGACCAATGAAGAGATTCTTCATTGATGAAAGGCTTTTGCCCGAAACGGCGATTTTCATGCTCCTCAGATGCTGCCTGACCTGCTGTGCTTTTCCAGCTCCATTCTAATCTAAAACGAAGAGATTCTTGCCAGGGTGACTCATCAGTTGACAGCACAGCTTAGTTTCAAGAGTTGCTACTCCAGTAAGAGGGAGGACAGATCAACACATTTCTGAGCCCGACTGTTCATACTGATCATTGCTGAGGCTGCAAAGGTGGGCATAATCAGGGAAATGAGGGAGGCCGGCTTGAGAGATCATGGAGAGTCAAGATGTCAAAGAGAACTGGTCTATGTCAGCATGGCTTAGCAATGAGAAGGTGCCAGAGTCCCTACCTGCCATTTTCTAAATCCTAACACCTCCCAGTTAAAGGCCAGTGAATAATTGAGCATGCATTCACACAAAGTCGTTCAATAATCATTTCCAGACCTTCAATGTTCAGGCCTTCAGTTGTTCACTTCAAAGCACTGGACTGTGCAATGAGGCTAAACATATTGAAAACACATTGACTACCTAACTCTCTGCTTCCCAATACTATTACATCGGCCACCTCCCCTCACCCCATCTCTTCAGAAAGAACTGACCATGGTGTCCTGCAAACCTCTGTGCAAGTGGAAAAAAAGGCAACATATATTGCAGTCATAGCTTTTGAAAGTGGCCTTTTTTAACAGAATGTAATGTGAACAGGAATTTCTGGAAAGCAGGAATTTCTGTAAGATTCCTCTTGACAACATCTCCCAGTGCTATAGCAAACACCACCATTCCAGACTACAGCCCCTCCCAATTTTTGCATTGCTCCTGGTGAGTAGAGTGATTCCTCTTTTAAAAAAAAATGTTGTATCAGCTCAATAGAGTCTTTTGATCTTCAGGGTTTATTTCCAAATGTTTGTAAGTTGTTTATAGGTGTAAGCCTTTTGCTTAATTTGTGCTTCATGATGACTTGTGACTGGGGACGTTTTGACAGACCAGATCATCAGGAGGATGGGAATCAAAGTTTGCCAGACGTGAGGGCAACCATGAGGAAGCAAGTTTGATTTGATCTGATTTTGATGTGGTTTAACTATGCTTCATTTGGAATACAACAATGTGAAAAAGGAATGTTGGAGAACCACTGATTCCTTTAAAATGTTTTGTGCAATGCGACAAATGCCAGTTCAGACAACAGCAGCTACATTAAAGAGGCTGCTAGACTGCCTCCCAAGGAATTTAATATTAGTGACAGAGTTGTCTTAAACAGTAGTACCACCACTCTAAATGCTGAGAAGGGAAATTATTTGCTGATCAATATTGAGGTTCTGTTTCTGGCCATTGGAGTTATAGTGAAAATACTGAAGAATTGGGTTCCTCTCCTTCACCCCACCTAATCGCTTCTCTTTGTTTCTCTTTCCTGATCATCCTCACTCCCCCACCCACCATTCCACACTCCCTCCAAAATCATTGCCATGGCCTCCAGACTTTGGTGACATTTGATGAAATATGGCTATGGATTGGGACCAGCTCCTGGTCTCCACGCCTTGTCTATCTCCCATACAATGTCGCCATTTAATGCTTCGCACTTTTTATAATTTAAGTTGACCAGAGGCCATGTGTATCCACGGAGTCAGGCATATTCCCTAGTAATAGTTATTTGTTTGAATCAAACTTATCAAGTGCTTTCATGGTGAATTCAATACAGGCAGCATCACATCCACACCGTTTCACTGATGTCATCAATTCATCGAAGCCTAAATACTGAGGTCATTACACTGCTCTGGGTCAGAGACCTGTAATTAATTCTGGGTTTATTATGGTCAGATCTTGCAGTAAACTCCGAATGGATGAAGGAGAAGGAAAGGAAAAGGATTTTTTTTTCAACAATACAGCCAATACTGACTAATATGACATGAACCTTCAGTGAATTTGAAAAATTAGAAATTACTATATTCGGATTCTGAATCAAACATTGAGTTACAAATTGTGCTTGTAAGGGTTAAATTAGCAATAGTATGTGAAGAGCTTGAGTTTCTTTTTCTAAGATCAGGAAGTTAAATTTAAATCCTTGCATTTGGGATGTTTTCCCTCTGTCCCAGTGCAGAAAGTCTTTATTTGACCTCTTTATTCCCCAACCACCTGCTCCTGCTCTCACAGCCAAAACTCTCGATGTTGATAAACAGTGCCAAATATTAACTTGGTGATCATGCACATATTTAAAATGATCTCACTGGTACTTTATGATGAGTTGCAGCTGTGAAAATGTTGACACCTCACACTGTGAATTAGGTGGAAACCTAAGTTTGTCAGAAACAAAAGGAAACAGATTGGCAAGTAAGTCTGGTATAATGTCAGATTTAAATCTGCTATGTTAGGGATCCAATATTGTGAAAGGGAAGTGCTGGCAGTTGTTGTAAGATTATGTCAGGGTTGCCTCACGAAGGCATCCAATGGCAGTGTGGTGAACACTAACACAGATGAGAACAATCATAGAAAATAACTGCTTGACTCGTTCAGAAATGCTTGGCTTATTTTGAGAGACCAATCTTGAATCAGCAGAAAACATCCAAAGTTTTTCAATGGTCGGTTGAATTTTGCTTGTTTTTTAGTATGAAGGTCTTGCATAGCCCAGAAATTGCTATAAACAATGGTGACATACTAAATAAATGGTTTTCTCTTCTTTTCACCCTGTACTGTCTCTTCCACACCCCAACCCCAGCATTCCCTCATTGTACTGGAGACATCCTGTGGCAGTCAAAAGAACCACATACCAACACGACCACGATGGTTCATGATGCATCTTGAAAACAAATAAAGTCCCAGCAACATTTTCCAGATCATAGGACAGCATTGCCAATACACTGCAGGGAGATGGGTGGTGAAGGCAGCAATAACTAATAACATTAGCAAGATTACAAGACTGGGATTCAAGGTATACTGCTTTGTCATTACCCCCTCATTAACTTCACAATTACAAGGGTAAAATCGGGAGCATTGGAATCTTCACTGCTCAGCTGATGATTGCTTTAATTGCAACAATAGTGAAGAAGCTCAATGTGATCAAAGAGAGAGCAGTTGATTGACTGGCAAAAGAACTAACGTACCTAATTTCCACTCCCTTCACCATCACTGAGCTACGATGTTGGGCTACCTAGCACTGACACTCCACGGAATGGACTACAGCAAGTCATTACACTTACACTGAAAGGATATTTCCTGTCTATAATCTCTATTTCTGAAGAGAACAACAATCAGCTAAAGGTCTGTTACACCTGATTCTCACTTTGCATGGATATCTCTGTTCTTTTATTATCACTATGGCAAAATAATGCGATTTATTAAAATTGCACAGTCATTGACTAACTTAAGAAAACTAGTCGATCAGGCTTGGAATATTGAATCTCAAGTCTGCGTTTTTTTTGTTAAATTGCTTTGGACTTAATTCTGGACAAGGTTACTGATGTTAAATGACTGAATTTGTGCTCTTTGATGAATTGCAGTTCTGGAAACATTGTCAGTGCAAACAGTGTGGGAAATGGGAATGCAGGTTCTCCTGGATCAAGTGAAGTAATTGCAAAGTAAGTTTAGTTGCAGGCATGACTAAGTTAGTCATTATATCAGAATATGACAAACCATTAGGAAATAACTGGTGAGCTGGTAGTTTGTGCAATGTTATACAACGATCAATGGTAACAGATCGGATGCAGTGATTTGATCAGCTCTCAAAGAGGAAATTGCCAATGTTCACTCCCAATTCCTTTTACTATGTGATACTGCAAAACCTCTCCTTATGAAAATTGTAGATTCCTTTTGAAGACCTCAGTTGAAGCTGCCTCCTCCACTATACCATTAGGCAGAACATTCCAGTTTCCAAACTATGCTTTTTTTTTAAAGTATTCCTTGTCACCATTGATTTATTTTGCTGATCATCTTAAATCAGTGTCTTTTTCTTCTCAAGCCTTTTTAAAATATAATCCGCACAGTATGGAAACAGGCCACTTGGCCCAATAAGTCCACACCAACCCTCCACAGAGTAACCAATCCAGATGCATTCTCCTACCCTTTTACTCTACTCTATCCAAATCCCTCATTATTTTGAAAACGTGTAAAATGTCTTATTTATCTTCAGTTCTCCAAAAAGAGCAGCCCGAGCTTTTTCAAATTATCCAAATAGTTGTCCAGATACTCAACTCTGGTAGGAGTTGAGTATCTGGACAACTACCTGGCCTCCTACCTGCCCTCGACCTCTGCATAGCCAACCGCCGCCGCGATATTAACTGCCACCTGAACTCCCCCACCCCTCTCACCCACTCCAACCTCTCACCCTCGGAACGCGCAGCCCTCCACTCACTCCGTTGCAACCCCAACCTCACTATCAAACCAGCAGACAAGGGAGGCGCGGTCGTAGTTTGGCGCACGGACCTCTACACCGCTGAGGCCAAACGCCAGCTCGCAGATACCTCCTCCTACTGCCCCCTTGACCATGACCCCACCCCCCACCACCAAACCATCATCTCCCAGACCGTCCATAACCTCATCACCTCGGGGGATCTCCCATCCACCGCCTCCAACCTCATAGTCCCACAACCCCGCACCTCCCGCTTCTACCTCCTGCCCAAAATCCACAAACCTGACTGCCTGGCCGTCCCATTGTCTCCGCTTGCTCCTGCCCCACCAAACTCTTCTCCGCATACCTTGACACCGTCCTGTCCCCCTTAGTCCAAGAACTCCCCACCTACGTTCGGGACACCACCCATGCCCTCCACCTGCTCCATGATTTTCGCTTCCCCGGTCCCCAACGCCTTATTTTCACCATGGACATCCAGTCCCTGTACACCTCCATCCCCCATCACGAAGGATGCTGCCTGACCTGCTGCGCTTTTCCAGCAACACATTTCCATCACTCAACTCTGGTACCAATTTTGTGTACCTTTTGTGCGCCATCTCAAATCCCTTCCTGAAGCGTGCTGCATAAATACTAGACATAAGGGAAAAGCAGGACTGTTTATAACCATTTGTCATAATTTCCTTATTTTGCATGCCACGGACCTATTTATAATGTTCAGAATCCTAAGGATATCTTCAATCTGCACTGCCAACTTCATAATTTGTGTGCATACACACAATATGTATAAAATGCATTAAATATTAGACTGGGATCATTTAAGGAAGCATTGATACTTGTATCGAAAGAATTTAGCTTGTGTATAAAATGAACAAGGAACAATCCAGAAAAGGTCTGAGTTGGAGGAGGGCTGAATTCAATGGGCCAAGAGGGCATTTGAGCACAAATCTGGGTAATGTTCAGCTACAGCTGTACAGTACAGCTTAACATTTCCACAAGCAGGAAATGGTGGCTAAAACAATACTCTAATTCCCTGCATGATGTTGCAAAGGATATGGATTATTGTTACCCCGAGTGAGAACCGTGCCTAAATATAGACTGTTCAGAGGGGAAATAAAGAGTAAGGGAGACTGGCGGCTAACTTTAAAACAGAATCTAAAAGTCATCATTAGTCACAAACAGTGAAAGGGTGGCAAAAGAATGAGTGGGGCCAATTATCTGGAATCCCCTGATTAAAATTCACAGGTGCACGGGCCTGGCTGTGGTATTATGAAGAGGAAGGTCATGCCCAGTTCATGGTGAAAAAAAGTAGTTGAGACTTGGATGAGATGAAGTTTGACAGAATTTTGGAAAGGCTAAAATAAATTAAAATTGCAGATGCTAGACATCTGAAACAAAAATGAAACTGTTGGAGAATCTCAGCAGGTTTGGCAGCATCTGTGGCAGGAAAGCAGAGTTAATGTTTTTGAGTCCTGTGACACTTGAGCATCTCCAGCTGTTTCTGCTTCATTTAGAAAGGCTGATTGTCATTGAGTGTTGGTAACTGACAACAACTGAATTGGAGACACCTGAGGATACAGAGAAGAGGAGCATTGAAGCTGCCACGGAAATGTCCACAACAACCTAATCCTGTTCAAATAGAGGCATGGAATCAGAGACTGGAGAATCACAAACATTTAAAATATTTTTCCCACCAGATTCATCTTAGTGGTGGGAAAGCTTCTAATGAACTGTAATCTCAGCCTCAAGCAACAATACTGGGAAATCATATGGACTAACCTTATATGCTGACTAGAAAATCTAATGTGTAACCTGTTTACCTAAATCATCTGATGATGGCTTATAATTCTGAATCTTCAGTTTTCTTGGGTATTTAAGCCGGTTTAGAAACGTAGAAAATAGGAGCAGGAGGAGGCCATGCAATCTTTCGAGCTTGCTCTGCCGTTCATCACGATCGTGGCTGATTGTCCAACTCAATAGCCTAATCATGCTTTCTCCCCATAAAATTCGATCCCATTTGCCCCAAGTGCTATATCAAGCTGCCTCTTTATTTGTAGTTGAAAGTGCTTGCTTGAAGTGTCTTAATTTGTCCTTACGTTCAATTGAAGCTGAGAAACAAACATGGAGTCCAAACTCTGTCCAAATTCTGATGAAGTTGACAATTTAAGTTCACGAGAAAAGAAAGTGACAGTCAAAAAGTAAGTTTGATCCAATGTAAAACCATGTTATGCTTTAGCATGTGTTCAGTCTCTTTCTGAACCTGTGCCAACCTTCAAAGTTTAAGTCTGTAGGATGTTGCTTAATTGGAACAGCATTTCCTCAATCAATATTATGTGTAGTGAGATTAGTAATTCCCAGGTTATTCCCACATATCTCCCCATGTGATTATACCAACTCTTTCAGGTCATTTCGATTTTCATCTGGAAGTAACTCAGCAGTTTATCCCAGTTTTCCAGAACTTCCTCATTGTTCAATTTAATTTGAGGAATGTCTAATTCACAATCATCTTGATTAGCTTTTGAACAAAATACATCTCTTCAAGCCACAGAATGGTCACAGAAATAGGTGGAGCAGTAAACCATTCAGCACCTTAAGCATGTGCTGCTGTTCAAAATGATGATGGCTGATTATCCAACACAGTACTCTGTTCCATCATTCTTTGATCCCTTTAGTCCGAAAAAAAATCTGTTATGTTTTGGATTCAATCAATTTCTATGACAGTGAATTCGAAAGAGTCACCACTGTCAGGGTGAAGAAAAGTTTCCTCATCTCAGTCCAAAATGCCCAAGCCAGTCTACTTAGACCGTGAGCCCTAGTTCGGGACTCCCCAGCCGTGGAGAACATCCATCCTGGTTATCTCATTCTGGGCATAAACACTGGCTTGTGCTGCATCTTGTGATCTTCGCCTGGGTCCTGTATGGGGAGGGTTGTTCTCTGTATTGCCACACTTTGACAGTGCAATTTAACCTCTTGCTGATAGCAGGCTGGAAGCAAGGTACCCATTTGTTGCTAAAAAAAAGAGATAGGACTGAGTGCTCACTGCCAATTTTCAAAAGGGAAGAATGACCTACTGAGGAGAGATATTAGAGAACTTTTTGATGCTTTAACGGTGGACACTGACAGAAATTACTGTCTCCCGTAGAACACACTGGGAATCAGCAAAGGTGACCCAAAGTGCTGATTCCTAATTACACATATTGCACTTTCCAAATGACAACAGCCCATTGGTTGAAGAGGTTTTCCTTTTTTTTTTAATTAAAATGTTCAGCGTTGTATGACACACCTCTGGAGTAGGTGGGACAGGAATCCAAGTCTACTAAATCTAATTTAGGAACTTAAGCCTACTGACCAAGGATAGGCAGACTATCATTCTATCATCAGAGGTCTGTTTTGCATCTCATACAGAATTGATGCAATTGCCCTTAATTGCTTCATTAATCCCTGGGGATGTAAATAATAAGCCACTTGTCAGAGCATTGTGTGTTGCTCAGGTGCCACTGAGTATAATGCTGGTCTTTGAGTCGGAGGGTTCAAGATCTACCCTCGGGGTTAGAATACACTAATTGATACTGCCACGGCAGTGCAATCCTGATATAATCCTGCACATCAGACGTGTCTGAGGCATTAAACCAAAGCCACTCTGCCCTCGAAAGGGACCCTTATTACTTTGAATTAAAGTAAGATTATATCTGGTGTCCCAGCCAATATTTATCGCTCAATCCCGATGAGCAGATGATCTGGTCATCATCTCCTTCCTGCTTTTCTCACGGTCCACAAATTAGATATCACATTTTTGACATGCGACTACATGATCAAAAGTACTTCGGTTGTTGTATAGAACATCTCTGATTGAAAATTGGCTTTGTCAGAACCTGCATGTATTATTACTCAACTTGGCCGTTCATTTTTCACTCTCTTGACCCTCTGCTGTAAGAAAGCACTCCTTTCCAACTTCCACCAAAGGAGAATGAGACAAGCTCAGTGCTGTAATATTTCACTTTATACTAACATCTGGATCAAACTGAAATACCATTCAATGAAAATATAAAACGAACTGAACCGGTTTTAAAGGACTAAAACAAATTATATTTGTCACCAATGGAGTGTATTGAAATATTTCAATAGTTCTCATTTTGTCAAGTACAAGCAAACAGTGGAGTCTGTTGCAATCTATTTTATCTTATCTAAAGAATCGGCTGAGGAAAAGCATTGCAGGCTCTTTAAATTTGAGAATGAGGAAAGGAGTACAGTGTGGAACAGTGACTAACAGCAGGAAAATTATTCTTCAGATTAGAATAGATGTGGAGTGGAATATACTAAAATGATAGAATAAGAGAAGCTAAAGTGGGATATTGTCAGCGGAATGTTTTATAAGCTTGTTAATATCGGGTCAGTCAGGATCTTATTGAATGGTGGAACAGGCTCGAAGCGCCAAGTGATCTGTTCTCGTTCATTGTGCATACCTCGAAACAATTTTGTTAGTTACTCGAGCGGAGGTATTAAACACATTTTAAACTGTTACATGGGCACATGCTGATATTTCCGTCTATGATTCCGTGGGTTTGATAGCATGTAGTTGACTGTGGCCCCAGGGGTTCTGCACTTGTTTCAAAGATCTGGAAAGAGATGTTTAGGATACTCTGAGATGGCATTAAGATGTTGTATAAATGCGCAACCTTTCTACTCTGCTAGGGTAGAGAGGATTTTGCTCTCTGTCAAACCTGTGCATCATTTGACTTCAATCTGCTTTTCTTTGTTGCATTATTGTATGGAGTTTATTCTCTTAAGTCAATAGCCTGGGCTTTGCCAAAGTTTAAGAGGTTTTTACTCACATTGGTGAGTTTCTGTATCCCATGAGGTAGATTCATTGCAGTCAGTAATGGGGAATATAGCAGGTCAAATATAATGTTGTTAATTGTTATTACATCTTTTAACTTGGATAACTATGTGCTGTTCTATGAACCTCAAGATTTAAAAGCCTTTTCAGTGGAGCCACTGCTGATTTAACCAATGCGCTATACTGGTGAACTCACTGATACTGAAACCTCTATAATCTGGGACAATGATGAAATAGAAACTGACTGGAACTGCAACTTATCGAGAAAAGTAGGGATCAGCGAGAGGTTGAGGCCGAAGCTCAGAACACAGAGGCACTGCAAACCCAAACACCCATTGACACAGTTTCTCAAGATGAGTTATGATGTGGTTCTGCACTATTCGGTTCTGATCTCTGTGGTTTGTGGAAAAATATGATATCTGCTAGAAGACAACTACAAAGCTCTCGTGTGATAATGTGACACAGAATCAAGTGAAATTTGGAGTTCTCCTTCTGGGGCTTCTTTCATCCTTTCAAGTGGCAGCTGAATTTGGTGATCAGGTATCAGTTACTATCAAATTGGATGAAATCTTGATAGTGATTCCTTTATTTACATTTCCCTACCTCTGAGGTTTGCCCCATGTCTTTATTAAAGGACCAATGTGTGTGATATCTCTTTAGTGCTGTCCATAGGATAGCCATGCTCCTGCCACTGTGCAACTTCATTTTGATATCTGCCTTTAAAAACAATCTGAATCTATGGTCACATACTGGTGTCGGAACTAACCAGGGTTCATAATAGAATGACTAATTCTTCAAGTGCTGCAAACCAATATGGGCTAGAGTTTCAAACTGTCATTATCACAAAGGTGCTTTTGGTGCCACATTCAGATATTCAGAATGACAGTTATGTTTTCTCTTAGTGCAGAATTTCTCTCTATTACTTTAAATAATGGTGTGCTGTTAGTATGTGCATGTGATTTGTTTCTATTTATTTCTGTTCCTCGATGGCTTTGAAATTGTTCTTGTATAGGATTAAAGGCAAAGTATTGTCTCCACAAGGACATTGTTGCTGGTTTTCCTCTGAGACCAGTGCAGAACTTTACCAGTTCATTGTAGGCCTGATACATTATAGTTAAGTTTCACCTCTGCCAGCTGGTACAACATGGAAATTTGAGTATTGATGAAAATAAAGTTTTTTTTTAATTTAAGTCTTTAATATTGTACTTATCAGGACACTCTCAAGAATTCAAATGGAAAGGGAGAAAGCATTTACTTTGTCTGGGGTAATGAGTGCTGATTGGTAAAGGCGTGGAGAGTGGACCAGGTGATGGTTGGCAGATAACTGCCCATGCTTGTTGTGTTTTGACTAAATTGGTGATGGCCATTCTCTGTCTCATTTGGCATGACAATACCTTGACCACTCAGGCAACCTGCCAATTGAAAACATAACAAAGTTCAGTTGTCAACTGTCCATCACCATCTGACCAGTCCATTTTTCCATTGGGAACATCTCGATCAATCATTGTGACTTTCCAACGCATCAGCACTCTTTTTTTGTTCAGTATAAAATGTTGTTTCCCTTTATGTCAAAATATTTCTGTATTTGCAAACAATCGTTTGAATTTGGGAATCTTTTGTTAATGGAGTATCCAACATCCAGCTGATATGATTAAAATGGAATCTAGTTTTCGAATTTGAAATGATTTAACCCCCTGACAAGCCCACTTTGTTCATGAAGCTCCTCTTTGAATATTGTATCAGTCTGGCTGTTGAACGACAGCTTTGGAAAGTTGTTTATTTTGGTCAATTTCTATTTAATGAATTGCTAAAACGGTGCAAAATGCATTCTATTGCATTTACAAAACTAAGATATCTTGTGAAATCAGGAGATGTGCACAGTGCAAATAAAAATCCTATTTACTGCTGGCCTGGACAAGACTGGTAAACGTAAACTTGTGCTTATAGAGAAAGGACTGAGATCTTAACTGGCTCATTATCATCTAATGTATTGAGTTTAAACTTATGTCGATCTCTAAATTCTTCAAAGCCTTGATCCACGCTGTCTCTTGTACCTCTTATATACACACTCTGTTCTTTGGTTCTCTGATTGCTTTATATCTTTTTGTCCATGAGTATGGCCAAGCCCCCTTAATTAGCTGTACTTTACTGATAAACTTCCTCAGATGCCCCCTGGTACTCATTCTCTCTTTGAAAGCTTGCTTAAAAGCCGGTTTCATGTTCCTGGTCATTGGTCCTAACTCTTCTGATACATGCCAATAAACGTCTCCTGTTTGGCATTTGGTGCATCCTTTTCCAGTTTGGAAAGTCGAACTCGAATAAATATAGGGTTAAAGACAGGATTCTTGGCAGTGTGGAGGAACAGAGGGATCTGGGTGTGCAGTACATAGAGCCATCAAAGTTACCAGCCAAATGGATAGGGTTGTTAAGAAAGCATTTGGTGTTTTGGCTTTCATTAACAGGGGGATCGAGTTTGAGAGCCGCGAGGTTTTGCGACAGCTCTACAAGTCCCTGGTGAGACCACACTTGGAATATTGTGTCCAGTTCTGGTCGCCCGACTATAATAAAGATGTAGAGGCTTTGGAGAGCATTCAAAGAAGGTTTACCAGAATGCTGCCTGGACTGGAGGGCTTGCCTTATGAAGAAAGGTGGAATAAGCTCAGACGTTTCTCTCTGGAGAGAAGGAGGAAAAGAGGAGACCTGATTGAGGTATACAAGATAATGAGAGGAATAGATAAAGTCAATAGCGAGACACTTTTCCCCAGGGCAGGATTGACTGGTACAAGGGGTCATATTTTTAAGATATTAGTAGAAAGGTATAGAGGAGACGTCAGAGGTAGGTTCTTTACGTAGAGAGTTGTGAATGCATGGAATGCATTGCCAGTGGTGGTGGTGGAAGCAGAGTCATTAGGGACTTTTAAGCGACTGCTGGACATGCACATGTTTAGCAGTGAGTTGAGGGGTGTGTAGGTTGTTATTATATTTTACATTAGGTTAAACCTTGGCACACCATCGTGGGCCAAAGGGCCTGTTCTGTGCTGTACCTTTCTATGTTCTATGTTAAAGCATCTCATAAATGTGAGTATTTAATGTCCACTTTGGCAGATTTAATGGATTCTAATTGGAATGTATCTGCCAAAGCTTTAGCAAAACTGAATCAGCAAACAGCTTCAAACTGTGCACACATCCATCATATAACATTGCTGCTCCTCATTAACTTTTCAAATGCACTACTCCATTCCAAATAGCAGACCACCCGTTCCCATTCATAGAAATTTGTTTCTGATGGATGGAAGTGGTTGTTTCGGTACGTCTGCCATTTTTATTGAACTCATCTCAAGTTACACTTTAGAATTTAACACTCAGGACAAGACTGTTTGTGTTAAGCTTTATCAATTTTGATCAGTTTTTCCAGCTCTTCATGTTCTTGAATATTGGAATGGGACTGGGTTCTATCAGCCCTCATGGGACAGGTTGCAAGGTCATTAGGTGGATAATAATAAGGGAAGGAAGGAGTTTCAGTGGCTGTCATATTTCCACCTCCGTATTATTTTATTGATCCCAAATTAGGGAAAGGATGGCCACTCAGGTGGTCAATGTAGAGTCTGTTCCCGCCAATGATGTCAGTTTGTTAGCAGTAGGTGGGTCCTCCATTGTGTGGGAGACCTCCTCCTGCATCCTAGAGACACGCCTGCAGGATGTCCCTCCTACTGAAGTACCTTATGGCTCATAACAGGGTATCCCATCTGCATACTGGAACAGTCTCCTGTCCATGGTGGCGATCATTACGGGAACTGGAAATCAGAGTAAGTGAGTGAAAGAAGCCGTGAGGGCCAGAGTGTTCACAATATTCCCAGGACCAGGTTGGCAAGTCCGACTGAGACCATTAATAAGTCATTAAGATCCCCCAATTGGAGCATGGACACTGGGTTACTCCTACTCCTAGTGAGAGTACTGTGATTACTGCTGTTTCAGTGCTATCAAGCAAATAGTGAAGTGTGGCCATGTGATAAAATAATTTACATTCAGTGCTGGATACTTGAGACTTTTTTGTGAGAAACTTCATAATTCTTCTCGATGTTCTTAATACACTTTTTGTTTCATACAATGGTGATTTTCCACACAGGATTACAGAGGTAAAACAGACCATTTGGCACAATCAGTTCATGCCAGCGCTTATGTTCCACTCAAGCTGTTTCACATCTTTTCTCATCTAAATCGCCCATTGTAATTCTCTATTCCCATCCCTTCCAAGTGCTCGCCTACTTTCCTTGAAATACATCTAAATTATTGATTTCTACTATTCCATCTGGTCACATATTCCCCGTTCTCATCATTCTTTCAGTGAAAAGGTTTCTTCTGAATTCCCTTTTGGATTTCTTGAGGTACTGTCTTATATTGACAGTCTCTAGTTATGTTCTACCCCGTAGTGAAATGTTTTCTCTGTACCTTCTCTTTTCAAAACCTTTCATAATTTTAGAACTGTCAGCCTTCTTTACAAGAGAGAAGTGAACAGCGCAACAATTCTTCCTTGATATACACAGCCAGAAACTTGTGTAGCATTCTTAGAAATCTTCTCTTCACTCTCTCTCATACATTCTATAATATGTCAACTCGAACTGCAGGCAATACTCTTAATTATCGTCAACCAAATTTCTATCGTGACCCTACTTTCAAATCTATCCCTTTAGAGATAAAGCTTAG
The DNA here is from genome assembly GCF_037043375.1 of Chiloscyllium plagiosum. NCBI lineage: Eukaryota > Metazoa > Chordata > Chondrichthyes > Orectolobiformes > Hemiscylliidae > Chiloscyllium > Chiloscyllium plagiosum. Next base: position 101,730,378 of record NW_028270183.1, read on the forward strand.
AGCCTTGTTTGCATTTTTATGGCTTTGGAACCTGTGGTGAAATTGTTAGTGACTGATGTAATTGTCTGAAATCCCTTTGTTTGTCTCCCTCACTTAGACGTGCATCTTTGAATAAATGACCTGCACATTATTCCTACCAAGATGTAACACCTTACGTTTATCTGTGTGGATCTTCATTTGCTAATTATTTGAACATGCCGTAAATTAATAAATGATCTCTTGCAACTTCTTGTAGTCCTCAGAATTGGCTACATTTCAACATTCCTTTCCAATTTGGTGTCATTGAATTGCTAATTTTTTTTCTCGTAATTAGATACAATATTAATTTGCAGTTTTACTTTATTTTGTTTTGAATTGTTAGAGAGGTGCAGTAATCCACACGGTAACTATAACAACTAAATGTAGAATGACAGATAGATGAAAATTATTACACACACAGGACTAATTAATAGACTCTATTAACTTCAAGGTCAAAGCAGGGAATTATTTTTTACACGAATGATATGGTGAGATTATCTGTAGTGCAATCACTTTTGTCCATTTCTTTTTTGTTGCAGTTTATTTCCCCAAGTCTTTCTGTGCTACTGGTATGAAATTGAAAAGGCACCCATCCTCCATTTTAAACTAAATGATAATAAAAAAATAGCGTTTATATAAAATGTAACATGATTTATGAAACCATCCCTCTAGGCTTATACATATTCACAGCCATGTAGAGTTATATAGGGAGAGGCTGAATGAGCTGGGGCTGATTTCCCTGGAGCGTTGGAGGCTTAGGGGTGACTTTATAAAGGCTTATAAAATCATCAGAGGCATGGATACAGTGAATAGACAAGGTATTTTTCCCTGGGGTGGGTGGACTCACGTCCAAACCTATACTCGTGAGTATAGGTTTAGAGTGAGAGAGGAAAAAGTTGAAAGTACCTAAGGAATAACTTTTTCATGTAGGGGATGGTGTGTATGGAATGAACTGCCACAGGAAGCAGTGGAGGCTGGTGCAATTTCAACATTTAAAAGGCATCCGAGTGTGTAGACGAATAGGAGGGTTGAGAGGGATATGGGCCAAGTACTGGCAAATGGGACTAGATTAGTTTAGGATATCTGGTCAGCATGGGCCAGTGAGACTGAAAGATCTGTTTCCAAGTTGTACATCTCTATGACTCTATGATTCACCCCTTTGCTCTTAATGTACGAGTCGAATCTCTTTGGATTATCTTTAACATTATCTCCCAAGGTTATCTCATTTTCCTTTCTTGCCCTCCTCATTTCCCTCTTTACAATGTCCCTACACCTCTTGTACTCTTCGGGATTCACTTGATCTCAGTTCTCTATATCGAATATACGAATCATTCTTAATCTGAACCAGAGCCTCAATATCTTTATTCCTCCAGCGTTCCCTCCTCTTACCAGCCTTATCTTCACACTAACAGAAACATCACGCCTCCTAACTCTGGTTATCTCACTTCTGAAAGCATCACTCTTGCCGGCCGTCCCTTGAGCTGCAAACAGTCTACTCCAATCAACCCTTGAAGGTTTTTGTCTCATACTATCAAAATTTGCCCTCGTCCAATTAAGAACTTTAACTTATATATAATGCCAATCCTTTCCATAAATATTTTACAACTAATCGAATTATGACCCTTGCCCCAAAAGGCTCCCCTACTAACCATTCAGTCACTTGCCCTGCCTTATATCACAAGAGTAGGTCAGGTTTGCTCTTTCTGTGGTAGTTACATCTGCATATTAATGAAGAAAATTGACTTTAGCACTTACCAAATTCCTCACCATCCAAGCTCTTAAGACCATGGCTGTCCCACTTTATGTTTGGAAGGTTAAAATTTGCTATTATTACAATCCTATTATTCTTACGTATAAATAAGATCTTTCGACATATTTGCTACTCAATTTCACTCTGACTACTGGGGGGACTATTACAATCGCATCAAAGTAATCATGCTTTTCTTATTTCTGAGTTCCATCCACATAGCTTCACTAGACCATCCCTCAGAAATACCTTGTGTTAGAACAGTAGTAATGTTTCACCACAAGAAAAATTGACTCCAATCTCCTTCTAGCTCTTCCTACTTCTGCTGTACCTTTGATGGTGGGAGGGGCTTTGAACATAAATTATTCAACTTACTGGTGATGGTTAGTAGCTGAAAATAAAGATACTATGGGTGACTTAGGTGCTGGGAAATAAAAGGTTACATTGTGTGGAAGGAAAATTCTGGATAGAAACAAGAATTTTAAAAAACGAACTCCATTCTGTCTGCCCAGGTCTTGCCTACACCGCTCTACCTCCAGATTACTTTCCTTTTATTTTGATGAGTTCAAGTTAATCTCATCTGCTGTTTTGTATTTGTTAACCATTTGTTAACGGGTGTTTGCCGTTTCAGAATGTAGGTTGCCTTATCGTGTACGTTCTCAGAGTTCAGTGTTTGGAGTCCTTGTTGGTTCAACCTGTGCTTTGGTCTATAATGCAAAATTACAGAAAAAGATTAATAGCAATTTAAAATAAAGTGTTAGGATATTGGAAGAACACGTAAGAGCTTCAAAGCTTGACAGACGGCTTGTGGGAAAGGACATGGACAGCAGCAGGGTTTCCAGAACTCTAATCTCTGCCTTCCCTGATCGAAATCAACCTGTGATTTATAATTGTTGAGGATTGTTATTCATTAATATCGGTGTGTCAGATAGATCTCAGTCTCAGGGAGGTGTGACGTGCTTCTTTGTTTTGTGATGAACTCAGGGGAACATACAATAGGAAGGGTGTAAACCCAAAGGGGTGCAGGAGCAGAGGATCCCCCGTGTGTATGTGCACAAATCAGGGAATGTACCATGACACGTGGACAGAAGAGCAAATAAACCCTACTTCATCACCCTACGCTGTAGAGAACAAACACAAAGCAATTATGTTAAACTGAAATAAAACAGTCTCTTGTCTCACCTGGAATGTTGCATCTAGCTTCAGGTGCCACGTTTTTGAAAAAAAATGCAAAGTTATGAGATTGGGTGCATGACTGATTCACAACACTATTCCCGGGATGATACACCTCACCAACTCTGAGAAATTGGGACTGTTCTCCTCTGCTGATAGTTTCCAGACTCTGAGAACAGTTGCTATGATTGGTTCTCAATTCCGTCTTGCGTCATATGGATCTCAATGGCTGAATATTTCAGGTACTCATGAGCTGTGCCTTGCCTGATCACAGCGCCCTCTGATTTATTATTTTTGAGGGTCGCTGTTCAGTAATATCCCTGTATCAGACAGATCTCAGTCTCATTCCCTGGGATTTGACAGGTGTGGTGTGTCAAGTAGATCCCAGGAATTGTGCTCCATGAGAATTATGTGTGAGAAAAACTCCAGTTCTGAGAATCCGCCCTTGGATTGTGCACGTGTTGTGTCTGAATACCTGACTGAACGTTGACATTTTTGGGTGATGAATGTTTCGTTGGGCGCTTTAGGTGGCGATTTCTGCATTACTAACCCAGGCTGCCCTGACATTGGGAGTACTTTTAGTTTCGACAGTGTAGAGTAAACTTTCAAACTCCGTTGTCTGACTTTTTTCGGCTTCTGGTGGAGCCTATAAAATTATCATGAGGTGACCCGAGGCCGTGACCCTTGGTGCATAAGCGGAAATGTTCTCTAATCATTCTGCCTCTGGAGTGTTCCATCAGGCATACCGTGTGAAAGGCGCATTTACATTAGTGGGCTGCATGGTAGCACAGCATTAAACTAAATGACTGGATGAAACACAACCAAACAGAACAAGTGAAAGTATTTGGCTGGGAAGGGAGTAGAATGTGGGAAAATGTATTATTACTGACTGGCCTTGAAAAAGAATTAAGCAAACTCAAGGTTAGTGCATATTCATTCGAGATTTATTAACCATTTCAGAAAGCATTTTTATCCAAAAAGTTAATGTAAAAGCTAACAGAAGTGAATATAATGGCTGGATGCCACATTGAGACGAGAACACATGCGCTGTGAGGTGGGAATTTTCTGTACATCAGTAACAGTCACAAGAAAGGGAATACAAAGGCTCATCAGAAAGGGTAGGCAACCATTCTGAGTAAGGAACAAATAAAAACAAAACAAATGGGCTTCAAACAACTGGGAAGCTACAACTTCTTCCAACCACAACCATCTCAAAGATATCAAAGTAAAAAGGAAAATCTATCAATAATTGTCTCAGTTACACGCTGATAAACTGAAGTAATCTCACTGTTAGAGTCAGCAACAGGACAGATTGGAGATGGGAATTCAGAGACCTTGATAAGCAGATCAGGAAAATCAAAGGGGTCCACAACTCATTCACTTAACCTGGAAAAGAGAGAGAAAGCAATGACGCAGATATTTATGATCAGGGACTTTCAGATTTAATGTTTATTCAATGGCACACTATTTCACAAAACCTATTGGACTGCTTGGCGTGAGAAAATGTGATTATTCTCACCTTCACCAGAGTGACGGCAGCGCTGTAGAAAATACTCAGGAAGAACAAGGTGATGAACGTGGAAGCAGTTGTCGAGATGTTGCTGTTAACATCCTCATAGTCTTCAATCCAAGTGCGATCTATTGAATCTATGAATATAAAGCCGAGAGAACGCATTTAGATTGTTTATTGATCCAGATCGATCGATCTGCATTCACGTCATGTAATTAGAGACCATTACATCTTCATAAAGCAGTCAGGTATTTCTCAATGTGACTCTTATCTGTATCTATTAGTGCATTATTGACTCAGCAAGAAATTATTAATACTAACTGCACATGTTCTTTCTTCATTTTCCATGTCAGAACGTTTTAAATTATTTTTCTTTGAATCTATTATTTAAGGATGTTATTATTTGAGGAATGCTTATGACGAATGATCATTTTAATTATATCATTATATTTTAAATATTGGCTGTGACAGCACTTTAGTTGAAAATTGTGGCCATCACTGAATAAAAGTTCAAATGTGATTCTCGTCTTTATGTATTGGTGACCAATTGCTTGGCAAATCGTGAATATAAGTGACATCACAGTCAGGACATTGCTTCATATTTTAGTTTGTAGGATCTGTATGTTAAGGAATAAGTTTTTGTACATGTGTCCCTTAATTTATTTGATCTACTGCTTGATGTGTTTGGTTTTCCTTTAATGTTTGTGCATGTGGTTATGAGAGTCTCTTACTTCACTCTAGCCCATGTTGGAGTCTGTGCATGAATAAACATATTCCTGTTCCTTTACTGCTGGTGTGCTCATGTGTTTGTGCACCTAAATTTTGGTCTTTTCACATTGTGCAAGTATCATCATGCTAATATGCCAATTCGTTGCTGCCTGTGCTTATCTTGTAATGTCTTTGTGAGTGTTCACTTTTCATTAGTGCTATCCAAAATGTGTGCTTATGTGTCTGTTTCAGATCCTACCTAAAACTAGGTTATTTTCAAGTTTATGCTTAATAAATGTTAGCATGCAATGTTATGTTTTGATGGATGTTTATATTTATATGATGATGTTTGCTTGTGTGGCAATCTTTCACAAACCATCTCCTGATAAGCTTGTTTGTGCTATTGTTTGTGGATGCTTGCTGATGCTTGTGCCCATTATCCTTATTGAATAAACGCCCCTCTATTTGTTGATCTATGCACTTGTGTGTCTGCATGTGAGACTCTGAATTTATGTGTGCGTGTGATATTGTATACATGCTGATCAATGTGGTTTAAAAATAACTAATTAAGCTGCCTCTGTCATCGTATGTTTGTAATTCTGAAAATGGGAAAATAATGATATTAATATTTATCTCTGTGCACTTACGTGCGTGTGTGAGTTGACATGTGGGAGGACATTTTTCAGAATTTGTATCTGTGTGTTCATGTGTGTATGTCTGTACGCATTGTGCTGTATGAATGTATATGCATTCATGCCCATTTGTGTGTTACCGTGTGTCTATGTTTCTCATGGTTATGTGTGAGTACCCCTGTTCATTTGTGCAAATGATTTTCTTTCGGTGTATGTGAGTTTTTGTATGAGCTTAGGTGAGTGTTCAAGTACCACTTGCATGTGTGGCTCTGTGCGAGTAAGCGTGTGTGACATCTTATCTATATGCACATTGAAGTGTGCACATAAATATGTGTCTTTAGGTGAGAGCCCATATATGTGTCATTGCGTGTGTATTTGCGATCATCTCTCTGCATCTGTTCTTATACCAGACTGCAATTTTTATTATTCTAATTTATTGTTCTAATTTTATTGGATTGCCCATGATTAGATTTGACCTTGGTGTTGTAGAAAACACTTCCCATCGTCGTGGAGAGATAAGCGTTTTATGAGCAACTTTCTGTTGCAGTGATAGAATTTCTGTCTCTGAGAGAAAAGGCGTGAGTTCAAATCCCCACTGATAATATTTCTGAATATGTTTATTAGAAAATTTCTACTTGTTTTCTGTATGTGAAACAAAATGATATCAGGTATTCGAATACCAGAATTGATCCCATGTGCTCCAGGAAACTGAGACAAAACTATGGAATCCAAACCGGGATGATGCAAACACCAGTTTTGGATTATGGGAATCAATGTTCATCATTTGTTAACAGAGCCAAGCATGTCCAACATACTTCAAAGGTATTATTTTGCATGGAAATGTTAAATTTTGGATAGTAAGCAAGAATCTGACTGTTCCTGTTAGCAACTGGGTTACATTACAGAGGACATCTACCATGGAAACTCTGCACAGGGAGCAAGAGGACAGACCATTCAACGTTCCTCTCCTCTCTGCTCCACGACAACTTATCTGTTGATTCTCTTTGGTGCGAAAGTGAAGATACATTCTGTCAACTCATGCACTGGGTCAAGATCCCTGGAAGTTCCCCAGAAACAAAGGTTACATTCAAACTGTTCTGCACTGTTTATGATTGGTATGTTCTAATCAAATTTAATTTTAAAATATCTTAAATTTACATTTCCAATTGGTGCAATGTGGCAGTTTAAAACTGACATGAATTTTGTAAGAATGTCCAATCAGGGGAATCAAGAACACCAAGTCAAAACTTGTGCCCTACCCTTGACATAAAATGGACATTGTCAGATTTTGTCACAGAGGGATTTAGGATGGATAAGGTACTTGGCGGAATCCTGCAATGAGTGAGCCTTACTCTGTCTCTGATCCAGGGTGTATCTGAGCAGAGAACATTAACTGCACAAGACACTCGTCCGAGACCAGTTAATAATCCACTTTAACTACACAGATGCAATGTAAGTCAGAGTGAGAAACAACTGATTCAGTATTTAACTCACAACTGGAGGAAAAAAAAAACTTTATTACTTTTGTTGAATTATTAAATGCAACTTTGAGATTTTTATTGACATGAATTAACAGGGTCCATCATTGCAAGTGAACTGTTTACGAAACTCGGTTTACCGCTGGATTTATCGACTGTTCTGTTGATGATCTTCAATGGAATCGCTTCATGTCCCACCACACAGGAATAAGAAGCACCGCTGGCCCATTCTTCCGCTGTAATGGATAACAGGCTGTAGATGAAGAAGGAGGTGTTGTCGCTCTCCGCCATCACCTCAGTGTTCTTGTAGTTACTGGGATTAACCGGCTTGTCATTGTTTGTCCACTTGACGAAGATCTCTCGGGGGGAGAAACCTCTCACTAAACAGGTCAGGGAGAGAAACCTCTGAGCGGAGATTTCTTCTGTTGGTGGCAGGAGGACCGACACTGATGGTTCCAGCGGATTAATCACTGCAGAATATTGGAGACAAATATAAATCAACCAAAACATCCTGAACAAATATCACAATTTCACTAAATATTAAGATAAGCCATTTTTAATTTGGGATTTATTCAGTTTCGTTTTCTAAAGGAGCAGAATGGTTCAGTCTGCTCCTTTAGAAAACATTCTGTTCAGTAAAAAGAATAAAGTTTAATGTGAAAGTTGCCTCCATGTTTCCAGCCCACAACAAGGGCATTCTGTCCAACTGTCATTGCTGATGGTGACGTCACAACCCAGGCTTCTTCCCACCTTATCTGACTTAATCAGAATACAATATCCTTTGGTCCATCTTTTTCTGAATCAGCTACTTAGCTATCCTGCCTTCAGATACATCATTAATGCCCCCAATGGTGTTTGTTCATTCCCAATCAAACCCTGCCATTGATGTAACTGGATCTGGATGACACATGGGATGCTTTGTGTTTTAATCTCACCGCTCACCTTTCTCCTTGTGAATGGAGTCTCTCAGCGGAGTCGGCAGATTCTGATGGTACACCACACATTCAAAAGTAACGCCACTCAGCCAGGCTTCAGTAGAAATGTCTAATTTGCTGATCACGCTGTCAGGATTCTGTCCAGGCTGGTCAGCAATCTCTGATTTCAGAGGCTTCTTTTCTTGTTTCCAGGTCACGTTGACTCCAGAAGGAAGATTGAACACAACGCAGGTTAGCGTCACCGTCCCCTCCAGTAAGACTTGTTCTACTGGCGGTGGGAGGATTTTAGCGGTGTTAGGGTGGCACTCGGTATCTTCTATGAAACAAAAATCAAAGTCAATGAAAAATGCCTTTTTATGATACAAACACCCAATCTTCAGATTACTTCTTCACAGGGTGAAGACACCACCTTCAAAATTCCAGCTCCAACCATTGCTGAAACGATGCTTACTATTGTTGATGTATTTTGATCTGTGAAACATTTGTGATTACCTATAACATACCCTGTGTAATTATTCCGAAAGAACACTGGCTTTGTAACAAGTGAAACCTGTGAAAAAAGTAAAATCATCGAAGATACCATCATGTAACCCATGGAATTATCTTTCTTTCGGAGTTTGTCTCTCACTTAAGACCATCTATTGATACTTGTGACAAGAGTAATCTGAATATAATGAGTTCATTTCCATGTTCATAACCCTTAGGTGCAAGTGCTGCTGGTCACGCTGACTGCCAAATCACATCCCAAATTTTGGACAAATTATAAGAAATAATAATTATTCTCTTTGCAGAGTTCTAAAGTGTTACAGGAGCGGTGAACAGCCATGGAAATTCTGTTCATCATATTTAACGTGATCAAAAATACTTTGCGTTATTGGTGTGATGTCATTCTCTAATTTATGTCATTGTTCCTCGTGAGCTGATTTGGAGTAGATCTGAAAACAAGACATTGAGTACAGCATTGGATATCGAGAAGGACACCCATCTCCTTAAGTCTTTCCCTCCATTCAGTTAGTTCATAACTGGTCTGTACTTTCACTTTATTTACCAAGCTGCATTTTTTAATTTCTTCATAGAGCAGGGGAGACAAAAAAACAAAAGCATCTTAAATTAATCTACAAACGCGATGGAAATGTGCACTAATTTTATAGACATCCCCTACTCACTGTGTAAACATCGCCACCCCAAACCAGGCTAAATCAGCCTGTCTCGAGTTCCTAGTTCATTCATCCCTATTGTAGCATTCTTACCAGAATTTATTCTCTTGCCGCATCCTACATAATTACAGAGAGCATCTTAAAAAAGCTTAGTGAGATCACATTTATCCCAGTTCATCAAATGTGATAGCCACTTGGTCTGTGGTCTGATCCCATAAATGAAGTTAAAGAGCTCAGTACCAGATAAAAATCGATGTCGTACAATGTCCAAGGCCAACAGGTTATTGCTGAGCAGGGAATGAAGCATTGAACGCATTTTGATTTATTTTCAAGTAAGGGTCACTGCATATTTTAACCACGTCATTTTGAGACCCCAACATCATAAGATAGAGGATCAGAATAAGGCTGTTCGGCCAATCCAGAGTTGAGATCAGAATGATGCTGGAAAAGCACAGCAGGTCAGGCAGCATCCGACGAGCAGGAAAATTGACGTTTCGGGCTAAAGCCATTCTCCTGCCTTCTCCCCGGACGAAACAAGAGCCGATCTATCTCTGGCTTGAGTACACACAATGGCCTGGCCTCCACAGCCCTCTGCAGCAACATGTTCCACAGACTCATCACCCTCTGGCTGAAGGAATTCCTCCCCATCTCAGTTCTAAACGGTGCCCCTTTGACCCTGAGACTGTGCCCTTGGGACCTAGTCTCGCCTATCAGTCAAAACATCTATTCCGTGTTCACTCGACCTCAGTATCTCAGTATTTTCTATGTTTCAATCAGATATCTATCTAATATCCCCCTCCACCCCCAAACTTATCCTTGAAGCGACTACCAGGCAAGGATTCAGCACTCTGCATGCCTCTCCCAGCATGGTCAGGCAACAAACTATTTAACAAAGCTCACTGTCTATATATCTATCTTCAACAGAGAGGAAATATGCTTTTCTGACTTGCCAAAAGGTTGAATTATGAGCAATGCTAATGTAACACTCATATTGAAATGAGATACGTGGCATGTTGGGAAACGAGAAGCTGTACCGTGCTGTTTACTATGCCTGATAAATTCGTGTGTTTGATTCACATCAGAGTTCAGAGTGATTTGTAGCTCTCTCAGTCTGTGTCTCTTACCCTGGAGTGCGGTGATGTTTTTACTTTGAATGTTCTCTCCATGAGTGACCTGGCAGGTATAGACCGCGCTGTTGAACCATTCACCATAAGGGACCATCAGCCGACTCGTCACCGAGAAGTTCCCGTTTGCCTCACACACGGGAGACGTGAAGAAGCCAGAATCCAAGGGTCGGCCATTTTTCAACCAACTCACGGAGATCGACTTCGGATGGAAATCGATGATTGAACAGACGATGGTTGCAAACTTGCTGCTTGCGATTTCTTCACTGGAGCTCACAGTTAGGAGAAGGGTTGGTTGGAGAGGATCTGTACCTTTAGGAAACACATCGCATAAATTATCTGACGAATTTCACAACAAATACAATCAGTTCTCATATATCAAGGTTTCTCGTGGTTAATGGATACAAGAATCATAATTGTGCAGAGTGCTGGAGAAGCTGGGATCCACACAGAAAGATGAGCAGGACAATGTGAAAGGCAAAAATTATAGAACGCAGCAAGGGAGTCAAGGAGGCATAGAAACTATAGGCCGGTAACATCAGAAGGGAGATAGCAACGTTGGATGGTATTCGTTTTAATGACAGAGTCTGATGAACAAGGCAGATGAATTACCGGCAAAAATGAGGAAATGATACGGTTGCTATCACGGAGACATATTGACAGCCGGGCAGGAGTGGCTATTCAATATTCCAGGATTTAGTGCCTTCAGGCGAGACAGGGAAAGATGGAAAAGGATGGGGGCGGGGGTGTGCGGTACAGAATGTTGCTTCTGTCGCAATTCTGACAAGAGTATTTTAGGCTGCAAAGAGAAATGAAATCATGGATACCTCCTTGAACAAAGGCAAATGGACAGTACTTCAAAACCAAAATACAGCAAAAATAACTACTGGGAGAGCACGATAGACCTTACTATAGGTCCAAAAGACCAAGTGCAAATACATGGGCAAATTTCAGAGACGTGGAAATTAAATAGGGGAATGAGAAAAGAGGTTTTGAACTTCCTCAGCATAGGCTTGGATATTCACTTTGTCAAAAATTTAGAGAGAACACAATTCTGAAAATTCCCCCAGGAGAATATTTTCACAAAGTATGTGTTAATACAGAGAATTTGAATCCAGACCTTGCAAGAGAGGTGTGAACCTGAACTTAACTTTAGGGAGTGAAGTCGACCCAGTGGGTAAAACACCAATGGTGGAGCACTTTGCAGACAGTGATCATAAATCAGTTGGATTTCAGATTGTACTGCAAAGGAATAGAAATTGGCCCAAAGTTCTGAAAAGGGGAAGGACAATTTTAGTAAGATCAGGTAATGACTTGACCAGAGTGTACTGGAAGCTGACACTTATTGGTAAATCCGAGTCAGAGCAAGTGTGACACATTTAAGAAAGAGATAGGAAAATCACAGGGAGGTCATTTCCCAGGAAGCCACTGCGTGGGACCAAGAATGCAGCGGGCTCTGGACACCAAAGGGCATGGAGGGGGAGATAAAGAGAAACAAGGGAGGCTTCCGGTCTATACTGAAATCTCAAAACAAAAGAAATTAGTATGGAGTACAAGGGGGAGTTTGAAAGACAAAGGAATTAGAAGAGCAAAAGGGACCATGAGAAAATAATAGCAGTCAAAATAAAGGAAAATATTTTTAAAAGTTACAGGCTCATTCATAATAAAAGAATTATTCGGGAAACAGTAATGCCCATTAAGTGTTATTATTGGAGTGGAGCCGGAGGATTAGGTTGTGTTCAAAACGAATGTGTTGTGTCAGTGTTCACTCGTAAGAGGGACAGTGTGGGGACCGAAATCATGGAGGGGTGTTGTGATGTAGTTTTCAGAAATTAGGACACATGATGTGATGTTCTGTGTTGTCTTGCTGAATGAAAAGTGGTTATATTTCCAGGGCAGATGAAAAGTATACCAAGCGGTTGAGCGATGCAAAGGATGAAATAGTTGGGTTGCTGACAATAATTTAGAAATCCTGTCTGGCCACAGCAGTTGTGCCAAGTGAGTGTAGATCAGCCAACGTTGCACTGTTATGCAGGCCGAAGGAAGGGATAAATAATGAAAACACAGATCTGTCAAGCTAGTCTCAGTGGTAGGGAAACTATTGAGAAGTGAAATTAGTCTTCATTTAGAAGATAAATCTACAATTTTCAGCATGGTTTTATTGAGAGGAAGTCATGTGTGACAGTTTTCATGCAGTTTTCAGAGAGATAACTCGATGTTCAGATGATAGCAATAATCAGAGCCAATGGGATCCGAGTTAATTTGACAGATTGGATCTATAACTGGCTGAGTGGTGGGAGCAGGGGATAATAGTCATCGGGTGTCTGCGTGACTGGAAATCTATGTCTCCTGGTGTTCTGTAGGGATTGGTGTTGATTTCCTTGCTATTTCTCTTACATACCAATGATTGAGACTCAAATTTAGGAGGATTAACCAGTGAATTCACAGATGAAATGAAAACTGTCATGTTGGTAAGTCATGAGCATAATGGCTTTAGAATGCAGGAGAATATAAAAGGGTTGGTTGTTTGTGAAGAGAAGTTGCAAATGGAAATTATTCTGGATAAATGTAAGGTGATGTAATTCGGCAGACGAATCTGTGAGATATGACATTTTGAATGGTGGAACCCTGGAAAGGACTAAGGATCTTTGGTGTACGTACCCAAAGATCCCCTATAGTACTGTGTCGTCTGGATAAAGAGGCTAAGAAGGTGGGAGGATATTTGCTTTTATTATCCGAGACATTGTCAATGAAGATTAGGGAGATGATACTGGAACTTATTAGAACACTGGTTAGGCCATACTGAAGCGTTCTGTGCATGTAATCGAAGGAATGTGATTACACTGAAGGCAGTATTGATGAGATTTGCCAGGATCTTGCCTGGGTTGGAGGGTTTTAGTTATGAAACTAGATTAGATAGACAGGGGTTTTCCTTGGAGCAGAGGAGAATTAGGGAGAAGATGATCATGATGTCTAGAATTATTTTAGTCATAGACAGCGAGAGATCAATGCCTCAGGGGCACAGGGTGAAGGTAAGGCCTGGAGCTTCCAAGTGGATCTCAGGGAAAACAAAATCAAACAGAGGGTGGTGTTAGCCTGGAGCTCAGCACCTATAAGTCATGTAGAAACTGAGCCCCTCATAATAAGTATGAAGTATTGAGATGCATCCTTGCAAAGGCAAGTCACATGAGACTGGAATAGTTAGGTGGCTGCTATTGATAGGCGTGAACTGGATGGATCAAAGGGCCTTTTTTCCTGTGCTGTATAAGGTGATTCTGTGAAAATGGTTATAAATAATGCCTTATTCATATTAATCCCAGATGCTCTGTTTATCTCAGTTCCCACAACACGTACCTGGACATGGCATTTCTTTGCTCTTGTGTGACCCGCTGTGTTGAACCTCACAGGAGATTTTGCTGGGGCAACCTACTGCTGACTCGGGCAGGGTTAACTGGCTGCTCAGGGTGTAAGTTCCCTTCTTGTTTCTCACTGATAGGTAAGTCTTCAATCCAGTCGTGATTAGCTCCCCTCCTTTCTTCCAGGTTACCTTGGTGACGTCAGGGGAATAGTCCATCGCCAAACAACCAAAGATCGCAGAACCGGTGTTGTGCTCCTGACAGGAGGAGACCAGGCCATAAAGCGTGGGGGGAGATGGTGTCTCTACAATAGAATGACCAATTGAGCATGTTAGTTTCTGTTCATTTGACCTTATCAGTTACTCAAATGTATCCTCAGCTGTAAACGTTTGCCAGTATGCTCCCGCTGAGTCTACAGCATAACTAGGGTTTATTTTTGGTTCCTACCAGTTGCTGATCATGATCATTGGTTCCCTATTTAGAAACATGCCCTCGACCTTGACCATTGCCATATAATTTAGGAAGAAGAACATCCTGATCCCACCCCAGTAACTGTTTGAAGATCTCACCAACTGACACTTTCACTGGATTGCTGTGAAGAGCAGAGAAGTTTCACAAAATACAAACCAAGGAAATGCAGATTCATCGAAATTCTACAGTGTGTGCAAACAGGCCATTTGGCCCAACAAGTCCACACCCACCCTCTGAAAAGTAACGCTTCGAGACCCATTCCCCTACCCTATTATGCTACAGTTAACCCTGACTAATGCAGCTAACCTCCCAATCACTGAACACAACATTTGCAATTCCCCCAGCTTGCACATCTTTGGACTGTGGGAGGAAACGCACACAGACATGGGGAGAAGGTGCCAACTCCACACAGAGAGTCACCCGAGGCTGGAATGGAACCTGAGTCCCTAGCACTGTGAGGCAGCAGCGCTAACCACGGAACCAGCGTGCTGCCCCACTAGGTACCGTGCTGCTGGAAATACCCAACACCTGGCAGTACCCCCGGAGAGAAACCAGAGTGAATCATAGAACATATAATATTACAGTGCAATACAGGCCCTTCGGCCCTCGATGTTGCGCTGCCCTATCATACTAACCTGAAGCCCATCCCACCTACACTATTCCATGTACGTCCATATGCCTGCCAATGGCGACTTAAATGTACTGAAACTTGGCGAATCTCCTACCATTGCAGGCAAAGCATTCCATACCCTTACTACGCAATGAGTAAAGAAACTACCTCTGACATCTATCTTATACCTATCTCCCCTCACTTTAAAGTTGTGTCCCCTCGTGTTTGCCGTCCCCATACTTGGAAATCAGGTCCAGTGAGCCTTCCTCACTTATCAATGCAAGGCAGAATGTTCTCTCTGGGAGGGAGGTCACTGCAGCAGCAGCACAGGCAGGAGCTGAACACTGGGACGGGGAGGATGGCTGTCACGGCTGAACTCATGCCAATTGTCTGGAAGTTGAAACATCTAATTTACAATTATCTGAATTCTGGAGGCCTCTGAAAAATGGAGGACCATTAAGTTTCAGAGACTTTGGAGTATTACAGCTGAGTATTTATGTAATTATGATTTGAGAAATGAACAAGTAATGTTAAACTTTAATAAATATCAACCTGGTACACAGTTCACCACCAAACCTCATCTTTCAGACTAACCACTGCACTTATTCTGTCTAGACCTAAATTTCCACTCACATTGAGAAACCCTACCCTGCTATATACCCATTCATGCCCGGAACACACAACCCCTATCACACGAAACACATCCAAGGCAATCCATATCGGGAGTGTAGCTGAGCAGAGAGATCTCGGTGTCCATGTACATAGATCCCTAAAAGTTGCCAGCCAGTTTGATAGAGTTGTTTAGAAGGCATTCTTTGTGTTGGCTTTCATCGATAGAGGGACTGAGTTTCAGAACCACGAGGTTAGGCTGCAGCTGTACAAAACTCTGGTGTGGCCGCACTTGGAGTATTGTGTACTGTTCTGGTCACCACATTATAGAAAGAATGTGGAAGCTTTGGAAGAGTTCAGTGGAGCTTTACCAGGATGTAGTTTGGTATGGCGGGAAGGTTTAATGAGGAAAAGATGAGGGTCTTCAGGCTGTTTTTGTTTGAGAGAAGAAGGTTGAGAGGTGACTTAATTGAGACATAAAAGAAAAACAGAGGGTGGACAGTGAAAGTCTTTTTCCTTGAATAGTGATGGTTAGCAGGAGAGGACATAGATGACAAATGTCAGAGGTTGTTTCTTTACTCAGAGAGTAATAGGGCAATGGAACGCACTGCCTGCAACAATAGTACACTCACCAACTTTAAGGGCATTTAAAAGATCATTGGATAAACATATGGATGAAAATGGAATAGTGTAGGATAGATAGGCTTCAGATTGATTCCAGAGGTCAGCGCAACATCGAGGGCTGAAGGGCCTGTACTGCACTGTAATGTTCTATGTTCTATATTCCAGATGGACATATGATCTCAATTCCTTTCAGTCATTTACACTCTTGCCGCCCTGCACCTGGCCCATGGTGAATCTGGCCCTGACTGGACCTGGCACCATCATTTTCACAACCTCGGGCAAATGTCCACTACCCAAGACATGACCTCAGTCCTTGATCACTGACCTCTCATCTTACCCAAGTGAACCTGTGCACATTGCATCCTAGCTCCTTTCGCATCTGTGCTTTACAACCTACCATTTTGCCAGACTCCGAGCTTTGCATTTTGACAACACGTCCACCTGTCACTTCATTACAGTGACCTTCCACCCCCGAAACATCCTGGCACTCTGCCCACCTCTACACTAACCAGCTTGGCATCCTGCCCACCTCTCCATAAACCAACCTGGCAAAGACAGACCTCCTGCATTTCAGCTCAAACTACCCCTCACCTACCAAGCACAATTCGAACAAATTATCCTGTGACCATTACCATTTACCTTGATGCCACCTTGCCAGACAGAGTGCATGCAAGCTTACCCAGCAGCCAGCCAACACCTCACAGCCTACCAGCTCAAACTCTCCCACATGCCCAATCTAGCCCCTCACTTGCTCACCACCTTCCAACTTTGAGCCTACTCCACCATAAAGTGAGTGAGTCATAAAGTCATACAGCACAGAAACAGTTCCTTGGGTCCAGCTCATCCATGCTGACCAGAGTTCCCAAATTAAACTAATTCCACTTGCCTGCCTTTGGCCCATATCCATCCAGACCCATCCAGTTCCTGTAGCTGTTCAAATGCCTTCTAAATGTTGGACCTATCTCTGCATTTACCACTTCCTCTGGCAGTTGATTCCAATGCTTTGGACAGTTACAACATGAAGCCCTAACTCCTGCACTCAGTGCTCTGAGCAATGAAGATACATGTGCCAAACACCTTCAACACACTAGGTACTTGAGTCAACGCTTTCAAGAATCTATGAGTCTGAACCTTCAGGGTCCTCAGTGTTCAACATCACTCCCCAGTGCCCTAACATTAACTCTGTAAGACTCTAGGAGTCTGGAACCTCAGGGCCCTATGTATTACATCACTATCCAGTGGCCTACCATTAACTCTGTAAGTTGTGACCTGATTTGTCTTCTCAAAAAGCAACACGTCGTATTCATTTAAATTAAATTCCATCTGCCACTCCTCAGCCAATTGGCCCAGCTGATCAAGATCTCATTGCACGTTTAGATAACTTTCACTGCCAATTATACCACCAATGTTGGCGTTTCGTGCAAACTTACAAACCATGTCCATTCAATGTTTTCATGGCTTTCAACCAATATTGTTTCCCTTTCTCCCACATATCCGTAGCATTTTTTAAGGATTGAAGGAATCTATCTCCTTATTGAAATCATTTCATATTTTGTCAATTTCTGTGGTGGAGAATTCCAAATGTTCACCATTCTTTTGCTGAACAGTAAACAATCAGGTTCAATGTTATCGGTGTGTTGGGAAGACTGGTGATCAGCAAGATTAATGATCATCCCATGAATGGAATAGCCTTCTAGAGGGGCCAAGGTGCCTTCTTCAGCTTCCATTTTGCATGCGGACATGTCCCTTCGGCAGCATGTTTCAAAATTGTGGTCCTTAAGGATAAGGGCCATATGCATGTAAATGCTTCACCTGAAAGCTTTCCTCCAAATCAGACTTCAACTTGACTCGCAACTATTTCCCTGCCCGTTTCCTCTTCCTCAATCACAGCCATGGGACTCACTTCCTAACAGCGCTGTGAATGTGCTCATACCACACAAACTTCAGCAATTCAAATAGACTGATGATAACTGGTTTCTCAAGGCGATATAACAAGTCTGACACTTCCACACCTGTCTAGAGATGCAAACAACCACTGGAAGAATTGAAAATTATTTGAGGCACTTGTGTGTCTACGCAAGGTGACATGGTTTCCTTTTGTGTGATTTGACTGTGTTTTCACTGAATGAACGGAGCTATTTCTTAATCATATAATAGGAATGAAGCTTCCCTCATTTTTAGCAAGGCAATCACACATTATATTTCTTTATTCCAGGGAAGTATAGTGTTAAATTAAAGAAATATGATGATTGGGATGTTTCAATTGGAAATTGTCAGAGATTGAAAGTTTACTTTCATGAGCAATTATTTCCAGCCTCATCGTGTCACAGTACTCACAGGAATGTCTTTCAGAAATGGTGTCTCCCTTTGTTATGGGCAGTCGAATCAGTAAACCTGGGATAATTTTTGCTTGTTAATCAAAGGTGTTAAAGAGTTTTAGCCAAAGGGAGACCTGTGGATTTGGCTCACAGATGCACCATGATCTAAGTAAGTGGTGGAACAGCTTGAGGGGCTGAGTGCCCTTCTCTTCCTCCTACCTTCCTATCATTGTGTCATTCATTAAGCTAGCACTGGCGGTGAACACTTTTTATTAAAATATTTCGATAAATTAATTGTTTCACATGCTTTAAAAAAAACTTCTGTTGATTATTTGGGACGGGATCATTGACATTCTCTATTTGAGTGATCAAAATAACTTCCACCCACTTACACCAGCCACTGCACTCTGGAGTGTGTTGTTACTTCATAATATTTTCTTGTGAAACTACAGCTCGAGATCAGGGCGCTCAAATTCAATGATTCTCTGATATTTAATATCTCTGAACATTCGCAATTTGTTCAAATGCATCTTTTCTCTGAAGAACGTGTTTAATCGAACAGAACCTTTTTCAATGAAACAACAAACTTTAAATGCTAGAAAACCAAAATAAAATACAGCAATTTCTGAAGAAACTCAGTAGATCTCGCAGCTCCTGTGGAGAGATTGCAAGGTTAACCTTTCGCACACAGAGACCCCCTCTTCACCAAATTCTTTTCATGTTTTTGGCACAAGAGCTCAACCTGTTAAGATAAACAGTGATTACGTTGGCTTGACTCCTGTTGGAAAATGAATTCTTAGCAGAGGTACTGGATGGTCTGAGATAGCAATTGAAGACCAGTTGAAAAGCTATTGCCATCTGCAGCAAGTGTTGGATTCAGCGGAACTCCCACCGTACTGAACAATCAAATTTAGCTACAGCACTGGTTTAATAAAAAGTAAAACAGCCTAAGCATAATCTCATCAAATATGCTTTGAAAATGATTCATTCTGGATTAGTTATCAATGATATTGTTAGAACAGCAAGACAAAAGCTGGGATTTCTTTGAGCACTTACTCCATTAACCCCATCTAGTGATGCCCAAAAGCTTGTGAACAAATATTGATCTAGAAAAAGCTGCTAAACACCAAAATTCTGTTTAATATCTAAGAGACACAAGTCAGGACAGCGATTGAATAGATTTCACTGGCCTCTGTGAGTGGAATTCCAACAAACACCCAAACATTTCAATCTGCTTTCTTGCACTGAAGTAAGCTGATAAGAGAGAGATGGTGTTACATACCACTCTAACAGGTTGTCAGTGAACACAGGCCACCTGGCACAGAATCAGGGACCCTACTACAACATCACAACAGACCTGAACACAATGAGCTTGACACTATCACGGAGAACACAGCCCACCTGTTTTGACAGTACATAAACCATGTTAGTTATTATCACCTTCCAACAACCAGGGATTGTTCCAGAATGTTTGTACAATGAAAGTAACATTTCAACATTTATCCAAGAATGCTTTGACAGCAGCTCCAAATTGTTCAAACTCTATGGGAACTACAGAGGAATAAATCTAGGAATTGCATTGCCATCAATTCACTGTCACTGGATTCCAACCTAGAACTCCCTTCCTCTTTCCCCTGTGAATGTTGCTGCACCAGACGGTCTACTTAGTTTGGAAAAGATTAAAATGTTTTGAAGTGTAATATGACCATTGCCAGTGACATTAAAAGCTGATAATAGGTTTTCAAATAATAAGATGCAAAAAAATTCTGATTCTACATTGTGCCACGAAACATGTCCTGCATAACTGAGGCACAAAGAAAATATACAGCATATTTCCCTCTGCCTCGCTCAATCAAATATCTCTTTTTGCCAACAACCAATTTCAAAACTCTTGCTGTATGCCTTTTGTTCCTGAAACGTACATTCTGATTGGAACAACTTAGTCAGGGCTCTCAATTCTGAGGCACCTAATCGAATATTGTATTTCTGGCAGATAAAGCTCAAGATAAAATTGAACTGCCTGAGATTCAGGTATCCGAACTGGACAATTTACAAATGGTCAGGACTGTTGACAAGTTAGTCGGAGATAGCACAGAAACAAACTGCACAACAGACTTAATCCTAGAGGATACATTGCTCAACTCCTCACGTCAAATATATTCACTGTAATTGAACATTCATCAGAGGAACTAACCAATGGATTAATGTGAACGAGAATGTGTTCACAATGAACATAAATAACCACTGAGTTAATAAACTTAATAAGTCATTGTATTTAACAAAATTATTGAGGTGGGAAATATCGCCAATTAAAGCCCAGATCCGGAGGAAATGGATTATTCTCTAAATTATTTTTACATATTCTTAAAACGTTCCTTGAACTGTGGAGATTTTGCATGCACTGCATAAAGTCCAGTGTGGAAAGCATTTCTGTTGAAGGAATTAGGGCAAGGTCATTTTCTTTGTTAACTGCTTTTAATGAACGAAAATGTTTAAAAAGGTATGAATTGAAAACATGCTTCTGTCTGGAGTTGCCCACTTTAGCGGTTGTCTAAGTAAATGTGGGCACTGCTGCCTCACAGATCCAGGTACCTAGGCTCGGTTCCAGCCTCGGGTGACTGCCAAGTGGAGTTTACACAATGTCCCCTGTGTCTGTGTGGGTTTCCTCGCACAATCCAAAGATGTGCATGAAGGGGAAATGGTCAAGCTATATCGTCCATAGTGTTAGGTGCATTAGTCAGGGGTAAATATAGGGAAGGGGAATGGGTCTGGGTGGGTTACTCTTCAGAGGGTCGGTGTGGACTTGTTGGGCCAAATGGCCCGATACATACTGCAGGAAATCTAATCTAAATGATTGACACACTTAACTAATGTGAGCAATTCCTTCCGATCGCTACATTGCAATAAATCGGTCAAGTATATTAATTAAAATAAATATTAATCTATTTTCAATGTCTGAATAAACAATGTGCTCTGTTATCCTCTAGTTCGTCTTCTGCAAATTTGTGAACTCTGCATCCGTCTGAACACATCGATGTAAAATGAATTCTCTGCGTTTGCAGCAAGCACTCCCATGGTTTTAAGAGTAGGGTTCCTACAGTATAGAAACAGGCCATTTGGCCCAACTGACCCTCTGAACAGTCAGTAGCCCAGCCAGACCCATTCCCCCTAATTTATATTTACCCCTGACTAATGCACCCTAACCTACACATCCCTGAACACTATGGCTGTGCTAAGTTGCACAAATCACCTGACTTGCCCATCTTTTGGACTGTGGTAGGAAACCAGATCGCCCGAAGGAAACCCACGCAGACACAGGGAGAATGTGCTAACTCCACACAGGCAGTCACCCGAGGGTGGAATCGAATTTGGGACCGAATGTGAGGCAGCAGTGCCAACCACTGAGACACCATGCTGCTCTGCGAGTTCATGAGTGGATTATTTTAATTAATTCAAAATTTGGCCTTGGTCACATAATTCACAATAGCAGTTGTTTCCGAAAGAATGACTCCTCAGTTGATATTTTGTTGTAAAATGGAACTATTTATTTAAAATGCACAGATTGGGAACAATCTAAAGCACTGTGCAGATTAAATAATTCAGTTAGTGTTTTATTTTTATTCTGTAAATCCAGTTTAATCAGGGACATAACAATTAATTAATTCAAGTTACGTGTGAAACTGATCAAAGCAGTGAAACTGACCTGTTCTTCATAGAATTGAGCAGAATTTCCAAATGGTCTTTGCCAATGATCTTTTCCAGCCAGAAAAATATGTATGTAGTGTACAGCGGAATTGAAAAGTGTTTCTTGATCAATTATAACACAGTCATGGCATTTTTGCTCAAGAGCAAGAACTATTCGAACATTAGACTTTTGAAATTCTATTTATATTTCTCTATAACTTGTAAACTGTTTAAAGACAGACCTTATGACTGAACTAGATAGTTGAGTTCTGAATTTGGATTGTAAAGCATGGATTAGATTAATCCTTAATTATTTATTTTAAGTAAAAATGGCGCCCGAAGGTATCTGTTTTCCCTTCATTTCTAAAACCTTTGCGATTTGCCTTTCACTTAATAATAGGCTTTATGAAATTTCAACTTGCACGCTGAATGCATTGAATGAGGAACCAGGAACGGTTCACTGTCACCAACCGTGTTAACATTGCAAAAACAATGTAGAAACCAGAAACGGTTTCCCAAATATAACACATTTAATGTTACCCAAGCACAGTCCCCCCTCAACAGATCAATGATCACCAGATCACAACACGGTGTGTTTGCAGCAGAACTAGCTCTGCAAACATTTTCAACAGAACCAAGAACATGATGTAACCTCACAAAAAAAAACAAATTGAGGTCTAACAAAGCTGCTCAGAATCCAGCAAACTAATGATTAAATTGAATAGAAATAACAAGTCATAACAGCAACTTTGTTTGTGAGGGGACTTAACACTTAAAGCTGTAACGTTGCTGGCAACAGTTCAATTTATTTCCAACCTGCACACCCTTCTTGATCGTGACAATCCTGTGCAGCGCACAGTAGAGTGGTTGAAGGCATATATTGATTAATCACTTCATGGTCAAAACAAAATTACTGAATGGACAAATATTACCACATTATAATTTTAAGTTAGTATCAATTACATAATCTGATCAATTCTGTAGTTTCAGATTTTAGTCCCAAACTTTATTTTGAATGAGGCTACTCAAAACAAAATTCAGTTAGCTTACAATTAGAACTGAGTTTTTTTTAAAAAGTCAATGCATTAAAAACTCGTTTTTTTTTCATTTCTCACACTTCCGGGTTTCTGCCTTAAGTTGTTTTTCAGACCGTTACAAATGGATGTAATGTTTTCAATCAAGCAGAGAAAAATATGTCAAAAAAGTTTAACAAATGCAGAAATGATTCATGAAAAACAAAAGAACTTCACAAATATTGGTCATGAAAAGGTATCCAGAGAGACAATTTCCTCACCAGAAAGAAAACACCAGTTACAGAAAGCATGAAAATGCAGATCAATTTCACAAACTGAATAAGAATCCAATCAACTCAATTCAACAGAATCAAGGAAAATAAAATCAGAATCCAATCAACTCAGAACAACAGATTTGAATGAAACATAATCAGAATCCAAACAATTCAATTCAACAGAATCAAATAAAACAATTTCAAAAAACCAATCAACACAATTCAACAAAGTAAAAACCAAGTCAGAATCTAATCAACACAGTTCAAACCGAATCAACTTAAACAAAGCCAAAATCCAATCAACTCAATTCAACAGAATCAAGTAAAACAAACTCAGAATCTAATCAACAGAATGCAATATAGCACCGCAAGAAAATTTTATGACACTTTCTAACCTGCTTGTCATCAACAAAATTATCAAAATAAATGTGAAAATAGAATCATGGTAAGAACATATAGTAAAGAAATGAATAATGATATTTTAGCATATTTTAATCATGTTTGGTAATATCTCGAACATCTTTGAATTCTTAGCGTTTGTTATTGATAATAAAACTCACAGTCAGGGTGTCACTAACATTAAACATTATTTATAGCTGACTGATTAAGAGACATTGCCCATCTGATCAAAAAAAAGAGATACACGAAGCAACTCGCTCCATCATCCCCATTGTAACTATTTGCTGAGCCTTAACTGAAGTCTATAATCAGTCTGAACAAAAATTAATCCAAACCAAACCAAACTCAGCACAGAATCTGAGTTTCATTTAATTCAGAAATTAGTCACATGAATAGAAAGTTTTTAAAAAGTCAGAAAGAAAGTTCAAGGGTCTTACCTGAAGTCACAGTCACCATGGTCCCTTGGCCCCAGTATTGGTTATAGTATCTTGCACAGTAATAGATGGCGGTTTCTTCGATCTTCAGATTCCCCATGTCCAACGCGAAAATGTTGTTTGAATTGTCTTTGGACGCAGTAAATCGACCCTTGATGGCTGGTGCATAGTTACTGCTGGATGAACTATAGTAGCGAACCAGCCACTCCAGACCCTGTCCGGGAACCTGTCGGACCCAGTACATGTAGCTGCCGCTAAGATCGAACCCGCTGGTTTTACAGGTCAGTTTCAGGCTGCCTGCGGGACGGCCAGTCTCTGCCTCTGGCTGGGTCAAAACAATCGCCGACTGGACACCTTTAAAAAAGAAAACAAATAAACCGTGAGCATTAATGCTGATGACATGATGGCTGAGTGTTTTACATTCCTGCGGTAGACGAACATTGAGACAGAAACAAAGAGAGACATGAACAAAAAACACTCACATGATAAGAAAATCAGTAACAGACTGAGATAAATTGTCGACACAATCATTCTGATAAATTGTGGGAAACGGTTCTGCTAAGATCTTTCTAAACAGAGCCGACCCAGGAGTGTTGAATTACAGTCCAGTGCCAAAGGTTTATATGGCCATCGGAAGGGGCAGGCTTACTGCTTCCGCATGTTGGTTTCCTGCTGGAGGCTGAGACTGGATCCTGGTATCAGCTTGCACAGCCCGAACACATGGGATCATGTATTTACATGAGGTTTTGCTTAAACACGGACACATACACATCTTGGGATATTTCTTTTGCTGAATCGCTTCTTTGGAAGTAAATTTGAGTAGCTTCAGGTCTGTTTAACATGATAGTTGCATGTATTTTGATTAAAAAAAAACAAATTCAACTGGAAGTTAGCTCCCTTTATTTCTACATTCATTCACAAGCAGATAAAACTAAAATGAAAGTTCAAACATATTACCAGCCAATAAAACAGTTGAGCTTTTCTTCCCTGGATACTGCAAGTCTCTGTCGCACTCAAAATAACATGTAATTCATATGAAACATTTCAAAATTCAATTTAGGCAACTGAGCGTGTCCAAAGTGATTATATTTAGAATATTCAATTAGAAGTTAACTCCCTTTAATCCTACATTCCACCACAAGCAGATAAAGCTAAAA
This sequence comes from Chiloscyllium plagiosum, assembly GCF_037043375.1. Taxonomy (NCBI): domain Eukaryota; kingdom Metazoa; phylum Chordata; class Chondrichthyes; order Orectolobiformes; family Hemiscylliidae; genus Chiloscyllium; species Chiloscyllium plagiosum. The sequence continues at coordinate 101,755,810 of NW_028270183.1, forward strand.
AGAACTTCAATAATATTATTAGCCAACAAAATGAATGACTTTATTTTTGCTGTCACTCAAAGTCTCTCTCATATTACAAAATAACATATCATTTCTAATCTGCGTTTCTAAATTCAGTTTCGGCAACCTAATATGGAGCATGTCTAAAGTGATTATGTTCAGAATGTGAGTGTATGTCACTAAACAGTTTGGACCCGGAGATTAGAAGCACCTCCTTACATTGCAGAATGTCTCTCCCTGCATTTTTTTTCTTCAAATTGCTCCGACACTAAAATGCACAGTAAAGGAAAGCTGTGTGCCTGAGAAACAAAATGTGAGTCCGCAGTGATACATAACACCTAGGTAAACTTTTGAAAGAGCATCTAATGAACTAGAACAAGACAGTCCATAAGTTTTTTTTAAAATCCTCAACGTCTAAACCATTGCATGTAACAATCTGGGTACACCAGGAGTGTTTCGTTAAATTAGAGAGTATTACAGTAATAATTACCACGAATGTAGGTTTTCAACAGTACATTTCTCTGCTCACTGATAACTCTGATAGGGCAGTTAACTCATAAAAATCAGCAAATATTCGCTGTTACACTACACCAGTGTTAACCATGTATAAAGGGCTCACTCAGTTTTAATGAGGTGCATGAATCAGAGAATGGTGTAACAAGTGATGTGAGTTTGAACCAGTTCAATTTTGTTAATTTACTTTGAGATGATAACAAATGTTACTGCAATGTGGGATTTTGGATCCATTAACTTCATATTCAGGAGCTTTAAAGATACTCAGTAAACAGGCTGAACTAACCAGAACGTCACTGCATTCAATGTCCTGTTTTCTGATAGTCATACAGTGAATGCTGTATTCAGGGACTTTCCTTTTTAAAGAATAAATGCCAAGGGAAATGTGTCCATTGTGAGTAAATGGGAAAATATAGCTTGTTTGGTTGGACTTTAGTTGATTCATTTTCCCTTTAATCGGCCAGATACAATAGTTGGCAGCAATTAAGCTGACTGCAGAAAAGGTCCTTGAGTTCCCAGTTTCATTTACTGGAAGCAGGTGGAGTTTCTGCAGTGGATCAAAGATATTTTGTCTCACTGTTGACCAGTTGGTGGAAAGCCAACTGCAAACCATAACCACCGCCTCCGCAGAAACAAATCAACTCAGCAACAATGCTGGAGAAAAGTTTATTTTTCAGTTATGTAACTTGGAGAACTAGTCACTCCTCTCATTGAAGGAAATATTCGCAGAGTCTCAGATACAACCTTAACATCAACAGTTCATTCAAGGATCACTACAGCACTGTTTCATATTGGGAAAACTTGTCATAGAGTCATGGAGTGATACAGCATGGTTACAGACCCTTCGGTCCAACCAGTCCATGCCAGTCAGAATCCCAAACTAAACTAATCCCACCTGTGTGTACTTGGCCCATATCCTTCCAAACATTTGATAGTCATTTACTTATCCAAATGTCTTCTATAGGTTGTAAGTATCCACCACCAGGTCATCCCACACGCAAACCATTCTCTGTGTAAAAGGTTGTCTCTGATATCTTTTTAAAACTTTTTCTCCTCTCATTGTAAAAACATGTTCCCTGTTGTTGAAATCCCCCACCATAGCGAAAATACGCCACTGTCTTAGTCAAAAATTGAAAACAATCCCAGCTCCAAACATTTACAAAATATCACTGTGGATCTTCCTCGAGTCCAAAAAAGATTGTCCCCTTTGATCAATGATTTGTAAAATTTACTCGCGTATCTACTGTGATAGATGTTTTCAAATTTCTTAAGTGCAAATGGTTCACATCAATCGGCTTAAAGTAACATTTTGTGCACTACCCCCCACACAAAAAAACAAGTTTGTTAACATGATTTGCTCTGAGGAAGTCTACGATGGATTCTTTTATCAAACAAAATCATTTCCAATGTTGTGAGCGCTCGTCTATCTTCTGTGCAATGGTCTGAATTTTAAGTTGTGTCTGACTGTAGATGAAACTGGCTGATCTGGGTAAAAGTACAGTTTGTGCCTTTCACATTGTGAATGTATATTGCTGACTTTAGTTGAATAAAGTGATGTTGTCCCAGGCATCGTCTGGCACCATTAATTAGACCATTAATTTCCACATCGCTAGCTGTAGGGTCAGGTGGAATTTATTGATATGTGATATTTTTGAAACGAATGCTTCGCACATTCCCAGTATGAATCATGTCAATTAGAGCCATTCACCTTTCCACTCATGGCTTTATAAAATTGTATGAGGTCACCCCCCCCCCCCCCCCCCCCCCCGTGAACTCTCACCCTCCAGTGAAACAATTTCCAGTCTATCTGGATTTCCAACATGATTCTGTTCCCTCACATTCTGCTGTGAAAGATCCTCCTGCCACCCCAGGTCCACATACAGTGTCCCTTGATACTAGTTCAAAGAAATGAAAGGAACTTCTCCCACCATATTTTTCAATTTTATTTGGCTTCAAACACCATAAAAAATAAATGTTCATGTCATTGCTGATTTATGGGAGAATTCCGTTTACACAATATCTGCTGAAATACCTGAAGTACTATCCTGAATCTGGTTCGCAGGTTCACCTGTTGCTCATAAATGCAACCAGACATCAGGGAACAGTGAACATCGCCCACCACCCTTCCCCTCTGTACTTTGCACTTTGTGAAATCCGTGTTGTCAATAATCAGTTAAAAGAAAGTTTTTTTTTAAACTTTCTTAATTCATGTTGCTGATCTTGGCTGAATAAAAGTATGTTGCTGTCAGCATTTCGGGGGAACATGTCTGCATTTTTTTCATGTCAGTTTACAATGATATTAAGTCAAGAATAGTCAAAATGTCCTGAGAAACAACGTTTAGAAATGGGCCTATTAGCTCCTCAGGGCTGTACCAACTGTTTGAGTATTGTTACAGTTCTGCCCCTACTTTTTCCCCATAAGCCAGGATTTACAGCATTGGAGATCATATTTATGTTGATAATGGATTAGACCCTACACAATGTTCCCGAATGTTTACTTCAAGTGCTATCACTTATATCAGGGTTATAGACAACATGCTATAAATGGGGCGTTGGCTGGAAGGCTCTGTCTTCACGTGATACAGGTGCGATGGGCGAAGTGATCTCTCTCTGTCATGAAAACGTTCTACTACTCTAAATTCATCTTTCCTATTTTATCTCGTTCAGAGGCTCTAATTCACATGATTCAAACTGGAAATATTCCAAGCATTTGTTTCAATGAGATCAATACACTCCACCTGATAGTCTGGCTAGTGATGAGGAAATTAATGGTCTAATTAATGGTGCCAGACGATGCCTGGGACAACATCACTTTATTCAACTAAAGTCAGCAATATACATTAACAACGTGAAAGGCACAAACTGTACTTTTACCCAGATCAGCCAGTTTCATCTGCAGTCAGACACAAAATTCAGACCATTGCACAGAAGATAGACGAGACCTCACAACATTGGAAATGATGTTGTTTGATAAAACAGTCCATCATAGACTTGCTGAGAGCAACACGTGACAACAAACTTGCTTGATTTCTTTTTGTGTGGGGTAACACATGAAATGTCACTGTATTCCGACTGATGTGAACCATTTGCACTTCAAGTTATTTGAAAACGTCCTTCACAACAGATATGTGAGTAAATTTTAGAAATCATTGATCAAAGGGATAATTTTTGTTTTGGATTCATGGAAGATCCATAGTGATATTTTGTAAATGTTTGGAGCTGTGATTGCTTTAAATTTTATTTAAGATATTGGCATGCAGTGCACAACTTCACAATTTGCTGTCAAATGAAACTCGCAACCACTGTGAACCTGGAAGGCGATGGTTCAGAATTTAACAAGGACCTAGCAAGGTTCGTGGAATGGACCAACGAGTGATTCATGAAAATTAACAAAGGCATTTGTGAAATGATTAATTTAGCTAGGAAGAATGTAGAGACACAAATTCACATCTCTGTTTGCATTTCAATATACTATAAATTACTTTCCTATTACATCCTAAAATACTTGTGTCTTTGTTCATATTTAATACACTCTATCTTGTTCCGGGGTTAAGGTGGTTTCTTTATTTATTTCAGTCAAGACTGTATGCTGTATTTTTGCCTCAGTATTGACCAAACTCGGTTTGGTGCCAGCTTATATCACTTGAGCTGCTTTTTCAGGAAGTGAATCTCTCCACCTGTTATGTCAAAATAATCTGTTCATGCTTAGATCGAAATAAATCCTGTTAATATCATCCCAAATTCCAGCTCGGTTATTTTGTATTTATTCGTTGGAATTGAACAGGAATATGATCGGCTGTTCTTGGTGGAGTGGGAGAGGGAGTTAAAGTGTTCAGCCACGGGGCCGTGAGGTTGGTTGGCACGGGTTTCCCAGAGATGTTCTCTGAAATGATCTGCAAGTTAGTGTCCTGTCTCCCTGATGTAGAGGAGAACACATCAGGTGGAACAGACACAGTGGATGACATTTGTGGAAGTATAGATAAGTTTCTGTGGGATGTGGAAGGATCATTTGGGGCCTTGTCGGAGGTGAGGGGGGAGGTGTGGGCGCAAGTTTTGCACTTCCTGTGGTGGCAAGGGAAGGTGACAGGGGTGGGGAGTGGGCTGGTGGAGGGGTATGGACCTGACGAGGGAGTGGCAGAGGGAATGGTGTCTCTGGAATGCAGATAGGGGTAGGGAGGGAATTATACCCGAGTGATGGGGTCTGTTTACAGGTGGTGGAAGCAGCGGAGGATGATATGATGTATGCAAGGTTGGTGCAGTGGAAGTTGAGGACCAGGAGGGCTCCCTGTTGCGATTGGAGGAATGGGGTACAAGGGCATCGTTGATCATGTCGGAGGAGAAATTGCAGTCTTTGAAAAAGGAGGTTATCTGGGATGTTTTATGGTGGAACTGGTCCTCCTGGGAGCAGGTGCAGTGGAGGCAAAGGAATTGACAATAAGGGATGGCATTTTTACAGGAGGTTGGGTGGGATGAGTGCAGTCCAGGTAGCTGTGGGAGTCAGAGGGCTTGTAGTAAATGTTTAGTCGGTCACTGGAGACAGAGGTGGAGAGGTCTAGGAAAGGGAGGGAGGTGTCCGAGATGGTCCCTGTGAAGTTTAGGTCAGGGTGGAAGGTCTTATTAAAGTTGATGAACTGTTCAACCTCCTAGTGGTTGCATGAGGTGGTGTTGATACAGTCATCAATGTAGCAGTGTTAAAGGTGGGCAATGATACCGGTGTAGCTGTGGAAGATTGACTGTTCCACATTTCTGACAAAGAGGCAGGCATAGTTGGGGTCCATACAGGTGTCCATGGCTCCCCCTTTGGTTTGGAGGAAGTGGGAGGATTGAAAGGAAATGTAGATGAGGTTGAGCATGTACTGCTTGGGTTGGCGTGACAGGAAGAAACGGAGGGCTTCGAGGCCGACATCATGGCGTTTGGATGTGTACAGGGCCTGGACATTCTGTTCATTCTGGGGCTTATCAATAGTTTGCAGTTATTATGGAACTGCAAGGGCAATGGCTGGGGACTCGGAGAAACCAATGTTTAAGTCTTCTGCTTGAAGCAAATTTTGACCAGAACATTTAAATAACACAAAGCTCACTGTAGGAAATGCCAGGGCTGCAACTTTTAATAATATTTGAAACTTTGTTAAAAATAGGGATTTTTAGTCATAGTTTCTGAAATAATCAGGAAAATAGTTAACCGTTAGAACAAGCTCTTTCAAAGAGAGAGAATTTGCAAAGTTTGAAACCATACAGTGCTGTGGTTTATTTGAATTCAATGTCGGTCAGAGTTAGATACAGCCAAGGTGACCTCTCCATATATTGATTCTGTTAATCTGACACACCAACATACCTGTCTGCACAATACTGTATTATTTGTTTAGTTGATCAAAATTTAGGAAACAGATCAAACAGAATGTATTCGGCTGGGAAGGTGATGGACACAGAAGACAGAATCAAAAACTGGGAACATTAAATCTGAAGAGAGAGTAACAAGTAGTACAAGATCAAAGACATGACAAGGTGCATGTCGATATGTCCCAGACCTTAGTGAATCGAATGAGCTTGTTAGATGGTCGAGAGACTCGTCCAATGATGTCCTGGAATCAGACCGCGAAACAGAGATCAAAAGGTCGATTTGCAAATGTCACTTCAATGTGACCACTTCATACTCTGTGTCCTGATATAGGCCACATTGGCAGATGTTTCCGCCAGATTGCATCCCCTGGGTTTATTTTCTGATCAGAAGTGAGATGTGTGGCTTGCTGCTGGCACATAGAAACAGGAAGTTGCGAGCCAGCTGGGAATGATACATCAGGCGCTACTTTCCGTATTATCAGCACAAACAGTCTTCCTACCTCTGAGGGTGAACATACACTGACAGTGTCAAGAACAAATGGACAGCTTGTTGTTGGTCTCAACATTGTATTCAATTCCATTCCTATTTCCCAGAATGAAACAGAAGAGACACAAGATTATTTCAGCCCGAGTAAATTATCTGTCAGAGAGATAAGAAGAGTTATCATCGGGTGAAAGGAGCTAAATGACAATGTGTAGTTTCACTCATAAACCTATGTTTAAAAGTAGAAAACTTGGGGGAAGTTAATAAGTAAATCTAAGAAACAGCATTCATTAAAAGTTGGAATTGTAAGGTTTAAGCAATAAAATTCAGCATGGCTTTGGTGGAAGTGATATCATATCGGAAGTGGTTGATTCTGTTTTGCGGAGAGGAAATGAGATGTGACATCGGGTGTAAAAAGTGGATGTAATGCTTCTTGACTTCAATCAGGTTTTTGACCAGATCTTGCATCTTTAATATGGTAAGGGTTCATGGGAGCTGGTGCAGTTTGGCAAATGCATCGAAGGTTTATTTGTTGGCAGAAGGTAATGGTCGAAGGTAGTCATTGTGAAGACATCTTGTGTCCAGTGGCTTACTATATGACTTGGTGCTGGATCTTTTGCTGTTTGCAGCGTATATGAACGATCTAGTCAAGAATGTAGCAATTTTGATCAGTAAGTTCAAAGATGAGGTGAAAAACGTTTGGTTTTGCAATTAGTGAGGAGGAAAGCCAGTGTGACATCGATGACCTTGTCTGTCGGAGAGAAGAATTGAAAACAGAATATTATATCCTAAAGTTTGTGAAGTAAAGTATTTTCGAGACTAACAATTTAAGCGAATAGACAATGCATTATTGGAATCTACACAATAAAATGGATAAGCAATCTTCTGTTGTGAATATCCACATCATGGAGTGGGGGTTGGAGTTATATTCTGGAGATATTGTGACTAGACCATTCATTCAGGAAACAGGGGCCTGAGCCCACAGTGCTGCCATATCAAGTCGTGAATTAAAGTTGATAATTAAACAACTTATTGAAGGAATAAGCTCCAAAGATTTTCCCTTGCTCTGCTTTGGAAAGCACAAAACATCAGCACAAAAGTTAAGGCTGAAGCATTCACAGCAATCTTCAGCCAGAAGTGCCAATTGTCTGATCCATCTCGGCATCTTCCATAGATCACCAATATCACAGATACCTGTCAGCAGGGAATTCAGTTCTTTGTCCATGTTTAAATCAAGTCTGTAATTCAGACATGAGCTGAGTAGGCCTTGCGTAACCCACATTTACGCAGGTTATTGCTGAGCTAGTGCTGCTTGAGAGCACCTTCCTACATCTAACTCATGATTGAGCATGGACTGATGGGGCAGTAATTCGCCAGGGTGGTTTGACCTATTTTCTGTACACAGGACGTGCCTGGCCTATTTTCCACATTGTCGATGCCAGTGTTTTAGCTGTATCGGGATTGCTTGGATAGCACAAGTCATCAGGTATTATTGCCAGAATTATATCAGGCCCCATAGCATTTGCAGTAACTCCTGCACCCCCCCCCCCCCCCCCGCCCAACAGTGTCTTGATTTCACATGGAGAGAAGCGAATGAGGGGAGAGTGACAGCCCTTGACATTAAGGTCACATTCGACAGAGTGTGATATTATGGAGTCATAGCAAAACTGGATTCAATGGGCATTAGGCGAGAAACTCCCTGCTGCCTGCAGTCATAACTCACACATTCGAAGATGGCTCTGCTTGTTAGAGGGCAGTCGTCTCAGCCAAAGCAAATCTCTGTTGGAGTTCCGAAAGAAAGTGTTCTTGGCCCAATCATATTCAGCTGCTTCAGCAATGACCTTCCCTCCATCAGAAGGTCAGAAGTGAAATCTGCATTAATCTAGCACTTTTTTGCGACTCCTCAGTCCACATTCAAACGCAACAAAATCTGGACAATATCCAGACTTGAGCTGACAAGTGGCACATAGCATTCACACCACAAAACTGCAAGACAATGACCATTGACAATAAGAGACAATCTAACCAAAACCCCTTGACATTCAATAGTGTTACCATCACTGAATCCCTCACCATCAACACCCTGGGTTTTATTGTTCATCAGAAATTGAGCTGGACACTCCACATAAATACAATGGTTGTACGAGCAGGCCAGAGGTGAGGAATACTGCAGCGAATAACTCACCCTCCTGACTCGCAAAGCCAATTGACTGTCTAAGAGACAGAGGTCAGGAGGCTAATAGCACAGCTCGCCCCTTGACTGGATAGGAGCAGCTTCAACTGCACTCAAGAAGCTTGGCATTGTCCAGGACAAAGCGTCCCACTTGATCAGTAGCACATCCACAAGTGTCGATTGCCTCCAAATCTGATGCTTAGTACCTGCCAGATGCACTATCGAAAATACTACACTGCAGTAACTTAGCCACTTCCTGAGACAGTACCTTCCCACTGCCACTTGCATCTTGAAGGACAGGAGCAGCAGATACATGGGAACAGCACCACTGTAAGTTCCTCTCTAAAACACTCGGCATCCTGACATGGACATATTCACGGATCCTTTACTGTAATTGGGTCAAAATCTGGAATTCCCTTCCTCAGGCCAAATTGGGACATGTTATTTCAGAAAGGCAGCTTACTGCCATCTGCTGAAGGACATCTACGGATAACTAAAAGCAACCACCGTTCCATGAGTCAATAAAAAAATCGTTGAAGCTAACATGACAGTTTGATAAAGTGGTTGAGGAGGCATTATGAGGATGAAAGAAGCAATTAAAAGGTTTGGAGTAAAGTTCCAGAATCAGTCCCTATCATGGTAGCTTCAATTAATAAAAGCGTATGAAATGAAAATGCTGGAATAATAAATGATAATGGCAGACCTACCAAAGGTTTGAAGCATGTTACATGGTTCAGTATTGTCCTTCAGAGGAGGACGTCTGACCTTCCTACCTGCCCTGCCCTACCGTTCAACAATAAGGTGACGGTCCTTTCCTGTGCCGAACCTGACCAAGAAACCCATCAGGAGAAAGTGAGGACTGCAAGTGCTGGAGATCAGAGTTCAGAGTGTAGTGCTGGAAAAGCACAGCAGGTCAGGCAGCATCCGAGGAGCAGGAAAATCAACGTTCCAGGCATAACCCCTTCATCATGTATCCTAATGAAGGCCTCATGCCCGAAACGTCGATTCTCCTGCTCCTCGGATGCTGCCTGACCTGCTGTACATTTCCAGCACTACAGTCTCGACTGAGAAGCTATTTGGTTGTAATAAAGCTTCTTAAGAAAGATCAACCGTAATTAGCCGAGCAAGATGGCAGGCCTTCAAAAAGGTAGCTGATGACCACCTTCTTGGGATATGTGACTAACGTTTTCATAAGTCAGTGAAGAATTCAAAAAATGCAAATTACAGTGAGTTAGGCTCTTCAGACAGAGTCCGGTACAAATTTAAGATTGATGATTGGATGCAAATTCTCCTGTGATGTTGCTGTGAACAGCAGGAGAGTTCTTGCCAGTATTGCACTCCAATATTTGTTCATGATGTAAAGTGTCAGATTTATTGCATTTCTGGTTGTGACCGCTTTCTGTGCATTTCCAATATTAGGATCACAGTGGTGATATCATGACACCAGTATTCCCAAACTCCAGTTTGATGTTGAATGGACGGGGCTTGGAATACCATCGTTTGCCCAGAGTGAAATTTGAATTCAAAGAAAGCCTGGAATCAGAAAGAAAGCCAAATGGTGACCATGTAACCCGAGTCAATGGAAAAAATACAAAAACAGCTGGTTCACGAATGACAAGACATCTGTCACCTTTCCATGGTCTGGCCAACATGAGATTCCAGACCCATTGGGAAGTAATTGACTGTGTTCTGAGTGGCTTTAGCAAGCCATTCAAGGGCAATTGGAGATAGGGACTCATTGCTGACTCTAACCAGAAAGTAATACATGTAACAAAACCTCACAACAACGATATCAATTAAATGTAATTGTTGCGGCAGTTCCTGATGTCATTTCAAGTATTTCACGTGAATATTCTAAAACGCACTTTGAGTGATGTTACACCGTCTAAACGGACTACAATATGAATTAGTGGGACATTCAGAGGAGATCCAGTTCAACATTGAAGTTTAATTGCAGAATTTTCAGCACTGAATTTTTAACCTAAATAAAAGTTTTAAATTGTGTTTATTGTCCAGAAATAAATAAAATCTGTTGCAATTCGTCTTCATAAATTTGTATTCACTTATGAAAAAAGTCAACATTCTTAAAATAAACTTGTTTCGATTTGAATCTTACCAACAAATCACTTCTTTCATCTGGCTTTGCTGTCACCATCACTTCCTTGAAAGCAATTAAGCATTTATGCAAATAAACACAGAAATAGAATTCTCAGAATAAATTACAGAACAGCAAAACCCCAATTTATATTTCCCCACAAGCACAGCACACGAATTGTGGAAAAAATGCAAATAACTCAATGGATTCCAATACTAATTGATGTTAGGACTTTTTAATACATAAGTTGTATGATTGTTGAATGACAGAGGTATCAATTGTCATGTTTAGTAAAAAAAAAACTATAATTAAGAGATACATTGGCACAGCTAATATTTCTGTCTCTCTTTTTCTCTCTTCCCCTCCTGCCTTCCCCCCTTTTCTCTTTCTATCTGATGCCTTTTTTTGCCTCTCCACAATCGGACAATGTTTTCCTTAATAACATGAAGCCAACACCTCACCAATATATGCTCTCAGCCAAATTCATCCATTTCTTCTGAGAGATTTGAGTCAATACAGCCAGATTTTCTCAAAAATCTGTCTGAGCATTGAGTGATCTGGAAATGCATGATCGGAATGAGGCTGCAAGACTTTACTGTGATTGTGTTTTCATTGTAACTCAGCAGTATTATTCTCGGCTGAAGAATGTTTAATGGTTCAGTGCAATGCATATTTAGTCTATAATTAACTTTTACTGTACATCTCATGGAATTTTTAATATTGTAGAAGGTGATTTATTCTGTGTCGACTCTGTGTTGTACCTGCTCTGGGAGGGTTTATTTTAGGGAACCCTGGATGCAGCTCTACACTGTGTCTAAACCAAAATGTATTTGACATCTTTGCAATGGACAGCACAATATAGAGGGAGATTTACCCAGCACATTACATGAGCTGGACAATCACAGAAAACATTTGATGTAGCCGTGTAAAGGGGCTTGAACTCCTACCCACTGTCATTCTGATTTTGAAATGCTTGATACCAGAATAAAAAGGGAACAACACTATGCATCGAAACTTTGTTATACAAGTAGATTGTCATCTACAGGCACAGACATACATACACACATAAGCAAATCATTTATGAACAATCCTTGCAGTGTTTAATGGATGAGAGCTGAGAGAACTTTAATATGCAATGTGTGTATTCCATGCAACACATGCGGACAGTGAGTTTGATATGGTAGTTTAAATGTAGTTTTCATCTGCCTTTAATCTTTTCTGTGACAGTCGTGGTTGTGTTTGACAAATATTCAACAGAACTGGAGGATGATAAATGTAGTCACTGCATTAGAGGCAGAATGCAATGCCATCAAACAGGGAGAAAGGCGATCCCTGTGTATTTTCATGATGAGGAGGGATTGAAGCAGCTGGGCTTCAAACATGAAATGGAGGTTAATTTACATGAGGCCGGGATAATTCTGAAAAGACTAACTTAGAGCAAAGGTCAATGATAGGGAGCCAGAAGCAGCCTATTCAGCCAATGGGGTTTGGTCTTCCAAACAATGACATCATGGCTGAGCTGATAACCCTCACCTCCACTTTCCAGTGTTTTAACTTTAAGCATTGATTCAATTACCAAATCAAAATCTGTCCATTTCAGCCTTCAAAATACTGAATGACCCAACCTCGACAGTCTTCTGTGGTAAAGAATTCCACAAATTCTCTACATTCTGGGAGACAAAATTCTCTTCTGCCTGAAATTTGTGACCTCTAATTTAGACATTCTACTCCCTGGTCCGAAACTCTCCCACAAGGGGAAACAACCTTGCTGCATTTACACCATCAAGTTTCCTGAAAATAATAGATGTTTCAGAATGTCAGTACTGAATCTTCTATGTTCCAATGAGTACAGGCCCAAACGACTCAATCTCTATTCTCAAGACAGTCCCTCCATCTTCAGGATCAGTCGGCTAAACCTAATGTGGATTGTTTCACATTCCAGTGTACCTTTCGTTTGTGATATGAGACCCAAGAACAGGTCACAGTATTCCAGCTGTGGAAAGAATAGAGCTTCTTTTCAGTTTTAACAAACATTATAGTCATATAGATATCCAGCACTGAAACAGACCTTTCGGTCCAACTGCACTGACCAGATATCCCAATCTGACTAAGTACCATTTGCCAAACATTTGGCCAATCTTCCTCTAAATGTTACCTGTTCATACACCCATCCAGGTGCCTTTTAAATGCTGTAATTGAACCCGCTTCCACCACTACCGCTGGCAGCTTTCTCCATACATACACGTGAAAAGGTTACCCATCAGGTTCTTTTAAAACATTTCTCCTCTCACGTTAAAACGCTGCCCTCTAGTTTTGGACTCCCGCTCGAGGAAAAAGGCCTTGGCTATTCACCATATCAATGCCCCGCATGATTTTATAAGTCTTGTTCAGGCCACTCCTTAGCCTCCTTTTCTCTCACTGAAGGGAAAAGAAAAGCCCCAGCCTTTTCAGCTTCACCTTATACCTTAAACACTCCAGTTCCAGCATCATTCTTGGAAATCTTTTCTACACCCTCTCAAGTTTCACAAAATGCTTCATAGAAATGGTCAGCCAGATTTGTCTGTAATAATTCTAAATGTGGCCTCACAAATGTTCTGTACAGCTGAGACATGACATCTCGACTCCTAACCTTCTTCCCACGCTGTCTCCCTGCAACTCCACTTTCAAGGAATGATGCATCTGGACCCTTTGGTTTCTTTGCTCAGCAACACTCCCCAAGGCCCAGCCATTAATTGTATAAGTCCTGCCCTGGTTTGCCTTACATAAATGCAACATCTACATTTATTTAATGAAGCATGGGTTCATGAAAGGCAGGTCATGTTTAACTGATTTATTGGAATTCTTTGAGGTTATAACAAGTGTGGTAGACAATGGGGAAATGGTGAACGTGGTGTATCTGGATTTCCAAAAGACATTCAGCAAAGTGCTGCACAAAAGGCTGCTGCATAAGCTAAAGATGTACAGTGTTACAGGCAATGCATTAGCATGGACAGAAGAATGGTTAACTAACAGAACGCAAAAATTGAGGATAAATGGGTGTTTTTTCTGGTTGACAATCAGTGGGTAGTGATGTGTCTCAGGGATCAGTGTTAAGACTGCAATTGGTTACAATTGTTGAGACTGCAATTGTTTACAATTCAGGTAGATTGCTTCGCGTTAGAGACCCAAGTGTAGTGTGTTGTAGTTCGCAGAACCCACTAAAATGAGTGATAGAGCAAAGTGTGCAGAAGGATATAGACAGGTTAAGGGAGTGGGCAAGGGTCTGGCAGATGGAGTACAATGTTAGTAAATGTGTGGTCATCCATTTTGGTAGGAATAATAACAAAGAGGTCTACTTTAAAATAGTGAAAAATTACAGAATGCTGCTGTGCAGGGGGACCTGGGTGTTCCTGTGCATGAAACACAAAAGTATGGTTTGCAAGTCCAGTAGCTAATTAGGAAGACAAATGGAATAATGTCCTTCATTGCCAGTGGATAGAGTTTAAAATTAGGACTTTCTGCTGCAGCTGTATAGGGTTCTGGTGTGGCCATGCCTGGAATACTCTGTACACTTTTCATCGCCTTACATGAGATGGCACTGGGGTGGGGTTTGCTGAGGAGGTTGACTACGTTGTTTCTAGAAATGAGGGGGTTGGCTTATGAGGAGAGATTGAGCAGACTGGGATTATACTCATTGGAATTCAGAAGAATGGGGGAGGGGATTGTAAAATTATAATGGGATAGACAGAAGCAGGGAGGCTCAAAGTTTGTGAGAAGATTTGTAGCTTGGGTGGTCGTTGTTGTGGTTCTGTTCACTGAATTGGGAATTTGTGTTGCAAACGTTTCATCCTCTGTCTAGGTGACATCCTCAGGGCTTGGGGGCCTCCTGTGAAGCGCTTCTGTGATGTTTCCTCCGGCATTTATAGTGATTTGTATCTGCCGCTTCCGGTAGTCAGTTCCAGCTGTCTGCTGCAGTGGCCGGTATATTGGGTCCAGGTCGATGTGCTTATTGATTGAATCTGTGGATGAGTGTCATGCCTCTAGGAATTCCCTGGCTGTTCTCTGTTTGGCTTGTCCTATAATAGTAGTGTTGTCCCAGTTGAACTCATGTTGCTTGTCATCTGCGTGTGTGGCTACTAAAGATAGCTGGTCAAGCCAACGTCTTCACCCAAAGGGTTGTGAATCTCTGGAATCCCCTGTCTATGAAGCAGCTGAGGCTAACCTGTTGAATGTTTTAAAGATGAAGATAGATTTGTGAACAGTAAAGGAATGAAGGGTTATAGTGAGGGGTGGGTAAGTGAAGTCTCAGTCCATTGAAAGATGATCCACGATATTATTGAAAGGCAGAGCTGACTCATGGAGTCAGATGGCCTACTCCTGATTGCATTTCTTATGTTCGGATGTTGTTATGTTCTAACAGGCCTCCAATTCAAAAAGTAATGCTCTCTAACTACTAAATAAAAACTGAAAGAGCTGTGGATGCTGTGTATCAGAAACAAAAGCAGAAACTGCTGGAAAAACTCAGAAGGTCTGGCAGCGTCTCTGGTGTGAAAGGCTCACCAGTTTATGGTTCCCTTGCTTTTCCATTCAACTTTCTTCAATAATGCTGCCACATTTGTCGCTCTCCAGTCTTCTGGCATCTCATCTATGATTATCAACGATGCAAATATCTCAGCAAGGGGTCCAGGAATCTCTTCCCTAACTTCCCACAAAGTTCTGGGAAATACCTAATCAGGTCTCCAGGATTTATTTCCATTTTTCTACTTTAAGACCTCCAACAACTCCTTTTCTGTAAAATGAACTCATTTTCAGATCACATTATTTATTTCCCAAGTTCCTTAGCTTCCATGCTCCTATCTACTGTAAATACTGATGCAAAATATTTGCTTAGTGTCTCTGCCATCTCCTGTGGTTACATGCAGGAAAGCCATCTTGATCTTTCAGGCCTGTATTCTCTCATTAGTTATTCTTTTAAACTTAAAATAATTTTAGAACCTTTCGGATTCTCCTTAATTCTATTTGCCAAAGCAATTTTATGTCCCCTTTTTCCCCTCATGGTTTCCTGTTTAAGTATACTCCGACTGCCCTTATACCCTTCTCAGGATCACTCAATCCCAGCTGTCTATATCTGATGAATGCCCCCTTCTTTTTCTGGACAGGAGTTGCAATTTCCCTCATCATTGAGCTTTTCCCATGCCTTGCCCTTCACACAAACAGAAACATTCCATCACTGAACTCTCATTGTCTCATTCTTAAAGGCCTCCCACTTGTCAGCCATCCCTTTACCCGTGAATAACCTCCCCCAACCAACTTCTCAAAGTCTAATACCATCGAAACTGGCCACACTCGAATTTGAAACTTTCATTTTTAAATCAATTCTATCCTTTCTCATCATTATTATTAAACCAATAGAATTATGATCACTTTCCTAAAAGTGTACCCCTATGGACACCTCAGTCACTTGCTCTGCCTTGGTTCCCAACAGAAGGTCAAGTATTGCGAACTGTCTAGTAGGTGCATCCACATATTGAATAACAACGTTTTCTTGTACACACTTAACCAATTTCTCCACATTCCAAGATCTTAACACTACCCCAAACTCTGTTTGGAAAGTTAAAATTCCCTACCATTATCCTATTTTCTTACAGATAGCATAATTGCTTGTACATTTCCCACTGACTATTAGGAGGCCCATTTTACAATCCCAGCAAGGTCATCACCTCATTCTTATTTTTAAGTTTCATCCATATAACTTAACTGGGCAGTCTCCAAGAAATATCCTCTCTACATCCAGCTGTAATGTTCTTTCTAACCAAAAAAAAAACACTCCATCTCCTTTCTTGCTCCTCTGTCTATACATTCTATAGTATCTATATCCTGGAACATTAAGCTGCCAGTCCTGTTCATTCCTGTGCCACATTTCTGGAATGGTAATGATATCCTTGTCCCACATTCCCATCTATGCCCTATGTACATCTGTCTCACATGTCAGGCCTCTTGCATCAAAGTAAATGCACTTTAGCAGTCTTACCTCTCTCTTGCCAAACTATTGTCTGCCTTGACCCCTTGAATTGCTCACCGCATCTCACCTCAAACATTTCTCTTTTCTCACTATCTTGTTGGTTCCCACCATCCCCCTTACTAGTTTAAAACCTTCAGCATACTGCTAGCAAATTTCCCCACAAGAATATCGGTCCCCTTCCAATTCAGGTCCCTCTTATACATGTCATTTCTATCCCTGAAGAGATCCCAATGATTGAAAAATGGGAATTCTAACCCCTGCAGCAGCTCCTCAGCTACACATTAGCTGCTCTATCTGATTGTTCCTAATCTCAATATTCCATTAGTTTTTAAACAAACCCCAACATGACATTTGCTATCTTTATTGACAGTTGAAATTAAAAGCTAACTTTTTGTGGTTTGGAGATGCGGACTGCCTGTAGATTTCTGAATTCAATCTCTATATTGCCTGTTAAAATGCATAACTTCACTGTTTATGTCTGTTCTCATTTATTTAATCCACATTACATTATTATGCAAAGCTCCTTGTTCACTCTCTTGTCCTATCTGTATCTCTCCGCAAACTTCTTTTTGTGTCATACTCACCACTTGTCTCCGCTCCAATTTTTGAGTCATTCGCAAACTTGCCTACAATATACTCACTTTCCTCATCTAAGTCATCAAAATACTTTGTAAGTTTTCTTTGTCCCCAGAACAGATTTATGTGGTACTCCACAGATTGGCATCCTGTAAAATAAAACACTTAATCAAACTTTTCTGATTGGGATTTCAAAAATCCTTTCTCCATGTTAATACAGTACCTCCAAAGCCAAGGCTCCTATCTTATTCAGTAATCTTATGCATGGGTGCTATCAAACACCTTCAGAAAATCAAAACATGTTACAATCACGGTTTCCTCCATTTTGTCCAAGAATTCCGATACTTTTATCAGGCAAGATTTCCATTTTGTAAAGCCATTCTAAGTTTTCTGCTGTAACATCCTTTTTTAAAGACTCCACCATTTTTTTCAATAAATGATGTTAAACTAAGTAGCCTCAGTCAATCTTTTGTGTGCCTTAACTTTTTATGAGTGAAGGTGTTGGGTGAAGGATCTACTATCAGCCCTCACTTCCAACTGCTGGAGAAGCACTGTCATTGCATCTACTGTGAAAATCTCAACAAAATGTATCTATGTTCATTTACTGAGAAAGCAATTCCACAAATGTTCTAGCTCATCACCTTATGCTGGCGGTCTCAGATTTTACGAAGCAACTCACTGAAAGTCGACAAGGCTAATTAGCAGCAAACCAAGATCAATATTTGAGCAAAAATATCTCAATTCCTGGTCACGTATTTTTGTTCATCTCTTTTTAGGACATTAGCTTCGACAATGTGGAATCTGTGTGGGTGGAGCTGTGAAATACCAAGGGACAAAAAAACATTAGTGGGTGTCATACAGAGATCCCCAGACTGCAGTGGTCATGTTGGAATAGTATTAAACAGGAAATTAGCCAAGCATGTGATATGGAGACATCGGTGATCATGGGTGATTTTAACCTGCATCTAGATTGGACAAATCAAATTAGCCACAATGTCTACGAGGGGGAATTCCTGGCGTACATATGGGATGGTTTTCTTAACCAACATGTGGATGAACCAACTAGAGAGCAGGCCATCTTAGTCTGGGTACTGTGTAATGAGAAGGGAATCATTGCCAATCTAGCTGTGTGAGACTCCTTGGGGATGAGTGACCATGACATGATCCAGCTTTTTTATCAGGATGGAGAGTGAGCCAGCTGATTTGGAGACTAGGGTGCTGAATTTTAATAAAGGAAACTATGAAGATATATAAGGCATGAGTTAGCGTTGATAGATTAGTGGAAGTTGCTTAAAGGTGTGACAGTAGATAGGCATTGGCAAATATTTAAGGAAATCATGGGGAAGCTGCAACAACTATTTATTCCTGTCTGGTACAAAAGCAAAATGGGTAACAGGGCCAATCCATGGCTTATAAAGGAAATTAGATGCATCCATTTGAAGGAAGTAGCATAGAGATTGGCCAAGAAAAATAATAGGTCTGATGTTTGAGAGCAGTTTCGAATTCAGCAAAGAAGGACCTCGGGATTGATTAAGATGGGGAAAACAGTACAAAAGAAAGTAAGCTTGCAGGGAACATGAAGACTGACACTACAAGGTTCTACAGTACGTGAAGAGAAAGAGATTGATGAAGACAAATGTAGGTCCCTACAGATGGAAATTGGGGAAATGTATAACAAAGGACAACGAAATAGCTGAGCAATTGTATACGTACTTTAGTTCTGTCTTCACAAAAAAATGACAGTTGTACAGGAGGTTGGTGAAGCTGCAGTTGGAGCATATGTTCTGCTTGGTCACCTTGCTCGAGGAAGGAAGTTATTAAACTGGAAAGAGTGCAGAAGAAATTTATATGGATGTTGCTCGCACTCAGTGGTCTGAGTTATAAGGAGAGGCTGAACAAGCTAGAACTTCTTTTCTTGGCAGTCTAGGAGACTGAGAGGGGATCTTATAGAACTGTCCAAAATTATGAGAGGCATACACTCAGTCTTTTTTGCCAGGGTTGGGGAATCGAGGATTTGATGGCATTAGTTTAAGTTTAGAGGGAAAAAGTACAAAAGGGAACCTGAGGGGCAATTTGATTACACAGAGGCTGGCACACATAGGCAATGAGCTGCCAGCGGAAGTGGTTGAGGTGGGTACGTTAACAACATTTAACGGCATTTTGACAAATACATAGATAGGAAAGGGTTAGAAGGATGTGGACGAAATGCAGGGAAATGGGGTAAGCATGGGTGGACATTTTGGTCAATATGGACCAATTTGGGCTAAACGACCTCTCTCCGTGCTGTAGGACCCTCTGACTCGAAGATACAAATCAAGTACCAGAAATCCTAGAGAATGCAATTTTTAGTGAGAGGGAAGAACTGAGGGAGGTCAATATTAATAGAGAAATGCTGCTGGGAAATTGAGGGGATTGAACCCGATATATCCTCAGGGCCTGATAAATCTACATCCCAGATTTTTAGAAATAGTGGATGCTTTGGTTGTCAGGATTCTTTAGATTTTGGTACAGCCCTTGCAGATTGGAGGGCAGCTATTGCCACTCCAATACTCAGAAAGAGAGGTACAGAGAAACCAGGGAATTATAGACCAGTGAGCTTCAGACCAGTAGTGGGGAAAATTATCAAATCCTTTATCAAGTACTTTATGGCAGAGCATTGAGAAAGCCGTGGCAAGATCAAAGAGAGTCAGCATGGATTTATGGAGGGGAAATCATGCTTGTCAAATCTATTGGAATTCTGTGAAGATGTAACTATCAGAATCGACAAAGGGGCACTGGTCAATATGGTATATTTGGGCTTTAAGAAAGTGTTTGATAATGTACCACTTAAGACACCACTGTACAGTATTAATGCGCATGGGATTGGGGTAGGTGTACTGAGATAGATAGAAAACAGATGGGTAGAGGGGAAACCGAGTAGGGCTTAAGGGTCCGTTTCAAATTGGCAGCCAGTAGCTAGTGGGGTGCCACAGGGACCCCAGCTATTAGCAGTTATTTTAATGATTTGAATGAAGGAATAAAATGTAATATCTCAAGGTTTACAGATGACACCAAGTTGGATAGGAGGGTGAACTGTGACGAGGATGCAGAGACCCTATGGCATGGTCTGGACAGATTTGGTGAGTGAGCAAATCAATGGCAGATGCAGTTATTTTGGATAAATGTCAGGTTATTCACTTTGGAAACAAAAGCAAGGTGGTGGATTACTACCTGTCTGGCTGTAAATTGGGAGAGGAGAGTGTCCTTGTGCACCAGTCGCTGAAGGTAAACATGCGAGTGCAGCAGGCAGTAATGAAAACAAATGTTATATTGGCCTTCATTGTGAGATGTTTCAAGCACAGGAGCAGGGAAGTGTTGTTACAGTTATATAGAGCATTGGTGAGGCCATACCTCAAACACTGTGTGCAGTTTTGGTCTCATTTTCTGAGGAAGGGTGTTCTTGCTTGGAAATAACATACGATGATAGATTGTCCAGCTTAGGATTGTATTCGCTGGAATTTAAACGAATGGGAGTGGATCTCATTCTAACAGGACGAGACAGGTTAGATACAGGGAGGATGCTCCTGATGGTGGGTGTGTCTAGAATCAGGGGACACAGACTGAAGACTTGGGGTGGATCATTTAGGAGAGAGATGAGGGAGACATTTCTTCACCCAAAGACTGATGAGCCTGTGGAATTCATTATCACAGGAATTAGTTGATGCCAAGACATTGAATGTATTGAAGATGCGGCTCAATATAGCATTTAAGACAAATGGGTTCAAAGGGGAGTAAACAGGATGAGGTTGTTGAGTTGGACGTTGAGTCATGATCATGATAATGGCAGAGCAGGCTCAAAGGGCTGAATGGACTCCTCCTGCTCCTATCTTCTATTTTTAAGAGGATATTGCCCTGAGAAAACCATGGACAGTATTAGTGCTTCCCCATTTAACTCAAAATATCACTCATCATCCCACCTGAAAAATAATATGGAGACATAACCTCTCAAATTTCAATGACACATCGCCTCCCAAGTGTCAAGATATGATGATTGAAGTGCAGCTTTGCTAATTCTTGACACAATATGTCATTTTGTTCTGTGATTGTGTGTGTGTGTCTGCAATTCTGTGTGTGTGTGTGTCTGTGTGGTGGTGTGTGCCTGTGTGCGCATGTGTCCGTGTGCGTGTATCTGTGTATGTATGTGTCTGTCTCTGTGTGGTTGTATGTGCGTGTGTGTCTGTGTGTGTCTCTGTGTGGGGGTGTGTGCATATCTGTGTCTGCTTGTGTCTCTGTTTGGGTATATGTCTGTGTGTGTGGTATCTGTGGGTGCGCGTGAGTATGTGTGCATGTACATTTCTGTGTCTGTAGCCATGTGAAGCACATCGTATTTCCTTGAAACTACTTTCTTTGCCAGAGGCCACCAGCATGCTCCAGTTGCTGGAAGGTGCTCTGATGTATTTCAGATTGCGTGCCTCCATGCAATGTAACTTTGCTGCTTGATGAAAAGACTGATTCATAAGAGACAGCGTCTATCACCAATTTCGCACTAACAATTACAGAGTGTCATTATGAGTTATTGTCTTTAGTTTTAGCGTCTAAGGTCACCCTTATAGCTCATGTCAAACCAATGGAAATCTTCCCATTCATTTCTCTCAGCCAATGGGGACTCTCTCCATGTCTAGTCGATGTTCGGGGCTGTCATACCATTCTTCAGCATTCCTGAAGCTGACCCTTTGGTCCATCACTAGCTGCCTGGCTGTAGGAATCTCACCATGCGGGAAGTAAATTCACAAGTCACATGTTTCTATTCTGTCAACATGCCCAAGACACACTTGTTGGATGATTGAGGGACTCTCCATTTGAGAGGACACAAAATTCAAGAATTTGTCATGTCACTTCCATGTCTCAGCATTCTAACTGGGATACCCTCGCCCACATCTCAATTCAACCCAACAACCCCTGCAAGTCTCCATGCAACAGCCTTTTCACTCCTCCCTCTGTATGTTCCAGGACCACAAAACTCCTTGCAAGGGCATCCGTACCTCTCAGATTATTCCAGACCAGACAACCAAGAGAAAAGGAGTAAGAAAGAACTGCAGCTCAGAGTCAGAAAGCGTAGCGCTGAAAAAGCACAGCGGGTCAGGCAGTATATCCAAGGAGAAGAGTCAACGTTTGGGGCATAAGCTTTTCATGGAGTGTCCTGCCAGAAACATTGACTTTTCAGTCATAAGTGAAGACTATTGTTGGGACAAGGTCTGCTGTTAGAATTGGGCAGTGAAAAGTTAGTTGTCACTCTAATAGAACGCCATAAAACAACATTCTTGTGGATGGATTCTCTCATGCTCTAAATAAAATACAATGAACATCATTGTTATGTGAATCATGAAACAAATTGGAGAACATTAACAGACTGAGAACAAAGTCACAAAGCCAACAGTTGACACAGGAGAAGAGAACAAAGAGTACAGATAAGCAAGTTCAAGCAGAATGATCAGAGACCAGATTTGATTGAATGGCTGAGACAAAACAACAACAGATGACGAATAAATGGATATTTTCAGTTCAGAGAAATTACCTGAGCTACAATGGAAAGATGAAACACTGAAGCAATATATTGAAAAGCAGACACAGAAGTAGAATCTGAAAGCATTCCCAAATGTTACTAACCTAAAAATGATGTCTTGATGAGGACATGAAGACGATCACATATTCAGGCAGATGGGAAAGTGGCAGAAATTCATTACCAGGAACTTATAGAAAGGAGGTGTGGCATGTAGCACCTGAGCTACCTGTAGGTCATTGTGGGAGTGATAAAACTCACCAAAATACAAGAACATTTTTAATGGCCTCGAATGCATTAAGATGGAGTTTAAAGTTAATATAAATGTCATACATGTCATGCACCTGGAAAACCTCAGGCAGGAATAAAACCAGCACCTTAATACCCATCCCTGCATTTGAGGAACCTTTTACAATTCTTTGAAGAGATGACAAGTAGGTTAGACCAGGGAAACCCAGTGGATGTCGTCTACCTAGACTTCCAAAAGGCCTTTGATAAGGTGCCACAAGGGAGGCTGCTGAGCAAGGTGAGGGCCCATGGTGTTCGAGGTGAGCTACTGGTATGGATTGAGGATTGGCTGTCTGACAGAAGGCAGAGAGATGGGATAAAAGATTCTTTTTCGGAATGGCAACCAGTGACAAGCGGTGTCCCGCAGGGTTCAGTATTGGGGCCGCAGCTGTTCACGTTATATATTAATGATCTGGATGAAGGGACCGGGGGAATTCTAGAGAAGTTTGCTGATGTTACAAAGTTAGGTGGACAGGCAGGTAGTACTGAGGATGTGGGGAGGCTGCAGAAGCATCTAGACAGTTTGAAAGAGTGGTCCAGGAAATGGCTGATGGAATTCAATGTGAGCAAATGCGAGGTCTTGCATTTTGGAAAAAAGAATACAAGCATGGACTACTTTCTAAACGGTGAGAAAATTCATAAAGCCAAAGTACAAAGGGATCTGGGAGTGCTAGTTGAGGATTCTCTAAAGGTAAACATGCAGGTTGAGTCAGTAATTAAGAAAGCGAATACAATGTTGTCATTTATGTCAAGAGGGTTGGAATATAAAAGCTCTGTTGTGCTACTGAGACTTTATAAAGCTCTGGTTAGGCCCCATTTGGAGTACTGTGGCAAGCTTTGGTCCCCACACCTCAGGAAGGACATACTGGCACTGGAGCGTGTCCAGTGGTGATTCACACGGATGATCCCTGGAATGGTAGGTCTAACATACGAGGAATGGCTGAGGATCCTGGGATTGTATTCATTGGAGTTTAGAAGATTAAGGGGAGATCTAATAAAAACTTACAAGATAATACATGGCTTGGATAGGCTGGACACTAGGAAATTGTTTCCGTTAGGCGAGGAGACTAGGACCCATGGACACAGCCTTGGAATTAGAGGTGGTAAATTCAGAGCAGAAATGTGGAGACATTTCTTCAGCCAGAGAGTGGTGGGCCTATGGAATTCATTGCCGCAGAGTGCGGTGGAGGCCGGGACGCTAAATGTCTTCAAGGCAGAGATTGACAAATTCTTGATGTCACAAGGAATTAAGGGCTACGGGGAGAATGCGGGTAAGTGGAGTTGAAATGCCCATCATCCATGATTGAATGGCGGAGTGGACTCGATGGGCCGAATGGCCTTATTTCCGCACCTATGTCTTATGGTCTTATGGTCTTACAAGGGTCTTAACTGATTCAGTAGGTCCCCTACATAAAACAAAAAGTGGGAATCAGTATTTGTTAACAATAATAGATGAGCCCATTAGATTTGCAGGGGCTATTCAATTTGTGCAATACCACTGCTAGAAGATTGTAGAAGAGTTACTCCAGTGTTTAACTCAATAAAGACTACCCACAGAGATACAACCAGATCAAGGATCAAATTTTACATCAAATTTATGGAGGGGAGTGTTAGAAAGGTGGCATCAAACTTCAAAGACCATTAGCAAATTTAGAGAAGACCATATTGAGGGCTTATATTCAAGATAATCCAACCAACTGAATAAAGGAATTCCATTTGCACATCTTGCCAATAGGGATGTCCCAGCCTCCACTGCACTCTGCCCCGGGTACAACAGAGAGTTACAAGGGTACATAAATTTAAGGTGAAGAGTGGAAGGTATAGGGGAGACTTCAGGGGTGGGTCTTTACCCGGAAAGTAGTGGGGGCATGGAATGCGCTGCCTGTGGGAGTGGTAGAGTCAGAATCTTTGGTGACCTTTAAGCAGCAATTGGATAGGTACATGGATGGGTGCTTAAGCTAGGACAAATGTTCGGCACAACATCGTAGGCCGAAGGGCCTGTTCTGTGCTGTATTGTTCTATGTTCTATGTTCTATGTTCTAAATGAATCTGCCTCATTCAGTCCATTTGAATGAGTGTTGGGGCATGAGCTCAGAGGACCACTGAAATTAAATAAGGAGAAATTAGTGAGTTAGAGTTCAGCTAACACATATTTGAACTGTGTATCAAATTTTAGGGAATGATTAAATTGACTGGGAGTTGGCTAGATGGCATTTAAAAGTAGCACAGCACGTGATGAAGCAGGAAGCAGACAAGAGATTGAAAATTTGCAATTTTTTGAACATGGATAAAATGTTAGTGTTACTTCCAGTTGAACCTATAAAAGCAAGATTTAGTGGAACTTATCAAAGTGAAATAAAATTGAGTGAGGCGAATTATTTGATAAGGACTGCAGATAGAAAGCAATCTCAGTGTGTCATGTGAATATGCTCAAATTATAATTTGATACTGTGACAAAGCTGTTACTTTAACAAGGTTAGGTTGTCATTCGGTCTTTTTTCTTCTGGAGGTCATAAAAACACAGGTTCGGAAAAGTCTGAGTTTGGAAGGGTTTCAGGGCCAATTTGACAATAGCTAACAGATACTGCCTCAGGCAGAATGCTTTCAAGGTTAGAAAACAAACACTTGTATATTGAAAGGGGAGCGGCCAGTTCTCCCAGCTCAGCTTATCTCTGGTTTAGTTTATTTTATCAGTCGTGTGAAGAAAGACTGCTGGACCCAAGAAGCAGGTCCAGGCTGGTAACCTCTCTCAGGTGTCTGTCCTGTGATAACTTGTGTTTGATATGACCTTGTGTGCCAAGGGATGCTTGTGAGGATGTTGCAAGTATCTTGGAACAGATACACTGTTAGGTTTTAGGATAGGGTAAGTTATTTGGTATTCTGTTTCTGTTCATTGTGTTTCATTCAGTAATCTTCTAAATAAATCCTGTTTGGATTACAATGAGGTGGCTTAACCAGCTGATTCTCTCCTTGAATATCCACTGTACACCTTCTCAAAACAACTAGCAAAGTTAGGGTCTGGGCTAACTTTTTGAAATGTTTTAAGGGGTTTGGTCTGGTCCATATCAATCGAGAAGGAAAGTAAAAAGATAATGTGTTACTGGATACAACACGCGTGACGAAGTGAGTTCACAGGTTTCTGAATTGGACTTTCCTAAAATTAAAATGGACAATGAGGATGTTCTCAAAATTTGGAATAAATTATTGAGGTGCCTTCCACCAGAAATCAAAGTGACCTGAAAGAGTTATTGCTATTGCATTGTGAGATATGTCGGAATAAGCTGGGAAATACTAATTTAATTATGCATGATATAGATATAGGAAATGCTGCTCCAATTAAGCAACATCCTTATAGATTTACACCAAAGAAAGTTGGTATAGGTTCAAAGACAACTTGAACTCATGTTCCAAAAGAACAGCATGAAAGGGAGTTGCAGCAATTGGAGCTCAGTCATAGTAATGGTGCCACAACCAGATGATTGCGTGCAGCCTATTGCAAAGTTAATGCACTTGCAGCGTCTGATTCATATCCAATTCTACATTGAGAAAACTGTATTGAAAATGTAGAACAAGCAACTTATATTTGTAATTTGGACTTGCTCAGAGGATACTGGCAGGTACCTTTATCCGAAGGAGTGAAGACAATTTTGACTTTTGTAACAATGAATGGACATTACCAACTTAAAGTCATAGAGTCATAGAGATGTACAGCATGGAAACTGACCCTTCCGTCCAATCCGTCCATGCCGACCGGATATCCCAACCCAAACTTGTCCCAGCTGCCAGCGCCCGGCCCATACCCCTCTAAACCCTTCCTATTCATATACCAATCCAGATGCCTTTTCAATGCTGCAATTGTACCAGCCTCCACCACTTCCTCTGGCAGCTCATTCCATACACGTACCACCCTCTGTGTGAAAACGTTGCCCCTTAGGTCTCTTTAATATCTTTTCTCTCTCACCCTATACCTATGTCCTCTAGTTCTGAACTCCCTAACCCCAGGGAAAATACTTTGTCTATTTATCCTATCAATGCCCCCTCATAATTTTGTAAACCTCTATAAGGTCACCCCTCAGCCTCCGACGCTCCAGGGAAAACAGCCCCAGCCT
The DNA here is from genome assembly GCF_037043375.1 of Chiloscyllium plagiosum. NCBI lineage: Eukaryota > Metazoa > Chordata > Chondrichthyes > Orectolobiformes > Hemiscylliidae > Chiloscyllium > Chiloscyllium plagiosum. The sequence goes on from NW_028270183.1 coordinate 101,782,928, forward strand.
ATTCAGCCTCTCTCCGTAGCTCAAATCCTCCAACCCTGGCAACATCCTTGTAAATCTTTTCTGAACATTTTCAAGGTTCACAACATCTTTCCAATAGGAAGGAGACCAGAATTGCACACAATATTCCAACAGTGGCCTAACCGTTGTCCTGTCCAGCTGCAACATGACCTCCCAACTCTGTACTCAATACTCTGACCAATAAAGGAAAGCATACCAAACACCACCTTCACTATCCTAACTACCTGCAACTTCATTTTCAAGGAGCTATGATCCTTCACTCCAAGGTTTCTTTGTTCAGTAACACTCCCTCGGACCTTATCATTTAGTGTACAAGTCCTGCTAAGATTTGCTTTCCCAAAATGCAGCACCTCACATTTATCCAAATTAAACTCTATCTGCCACTTCTCAGCCTATTGGCCTATCTGGTCCAGATCCTGTTGTAATCTGAGGTAACCCTCTTCGCTGTCCACGACACCTCAAATTTTGGTGTCATCTGCAAACTTATAACTGTACCTCTTATGCTCGCATCCAATTCATTTAAGTCATGCAATTTGATTTGGAAAATGCGCCAGCCACATTTGAAAGGCTAACTAATAAAGTAATTTCTGGGTTATCCAATTGTACGGTGTACATTGACAACCTTGTGATCTTTTAGTCACAAACGGAAGGAACATTTGCAGCATTTATTGGAAGTATTCAATTGACTTTGGGAGGCAGGCTGGTGATAAACCTGGCTAAGTGTGAATTCGAGAGAAAGTGAGGGCTGCAGATGCTGGAGATCAGAGCTGAAAATGTGTTGCTGGAAAAGCGCAGCAGGTCAGGCAGCATCCAAAGAACAGGAGAATCGATGTTTCGGCCATAAGCCCTACTTCAGGAAGGGCTTATGTGTGAATTCGCCAAAGTCCGAGTCATGTTCCTCGGTCATGTTGTCAGGCATAGGCAGATGGCCCCGACCATGCCATTGACAACGACAGCAGGACTATGACTTCTGGGAGTGAAAAGGTTTACCAGAAGTTTGTACCAAATTGTAATAGCGTGGTTGCTCCACTGATTGACTAATTGAAGAAGTGCAGGAAATTTCAGTGGACAGTAGAATGTCAGAAGGCATGTGCCAACCTGAAAGCTGTGTTAACCATTGCCCCAGTGTTAGCTATGCCGAATTGCACAAAGCTACTCAAGATGGCTACTGATGTGAGTGATATGAGTGTTGGTGCTGTATTCTTACAAGATGACAATGAGAAGATAGAAAGCCCCATTGGGTATTTCTTCAGGAAATTGAATATTCATCAGAAATATTCCACGATTGAGAAGGAGACCTTGAGCTTGGTGTTCCAACATTTCAACATTTGTATTGTCAGTAATGGGTCTTGGTCAATTGTCTGTACTGATCATAACCCATTAAAGCTTTTGGAGAAATGGAAGGGCAGCACTTCCAGATGGTTTACATGGAGCTTGTCACTGCAGCCATTCAATTTGAAAAAGATACACGTGACAGGATGAGAAAATGTATATGCTGATGTCTTGTCACAACTTGGATAATGTGAGATGGAGGATTTGGTGGCAGGAGTAAATGGACAGAAACAGAATGCTGTAGTGAATACTTGCATGGTTACAGTTGATGCAACGTGTATATATTGTCACGTAATAATAGATTAAGACTAAGGTTTTTAAAATGAAATCATCTTTGTCTCTTATTAATATTGCAGTACAATTACAATACTGGTACCAAACCAACAATGTCGAAAATTGCCCAGGATGTCCTGTACATAAAAAAAGGACAAATTCCAGCCAATTAACGCCCCATCAGTCTATTTCTCAATCATCAGTAAAGTGATGGAAAGTGTCATGAACAGTGATATAAAGCTGCACTTGCTCAGCAATAAGCTGCTCAACATCCTGCGGGTTATCATTGACCAGAAACTCAACTGCACTTGCCAGAAACACAGTAGCTACAACAGCAGGATAGAAGCTAGGAATACTGCAGCAAGGAATACTGCAGCCTGTCCACCATCCACAATGTACAAGTTGGAAGTGTGATGGAATTTTCCCAACTTGCCTGGATGGGTGCAGCCCCATCAAGACTCAGGACGTTTGGCACCATCCAGGAAAAGAGCCCACTTGATTGTCACCACATCCACAAGTGTCCACTCCCTCCACCACACATGCTCAGTACTGACTGCTGCTGCTACTATCTACAAGATTCACTGCAGAAATTCACTGAGGATCCTCAAACAGACCTTCCAAACCCACAACCACTTCCATATAGAAGAACAAGGGCAGCAGATGTGTGGGAACTCCACTATCTTCAGTTCCCCTCCAAGTCATGCATCATCCTGACTTGAAAATATAACGCCGTTCCATCACTGTCACTGGGTCAAAGTCCTGGAATTCCCTCCCTAATTACATTGGGGGTTAACCCACAGCAGTTCAAGAAGTCAGCTCACCCCCACCTTCTCAAGGGCAACTAAGGACATGCATAAAATGCTGGCAAGCCAGCGACACCCACACCCCATAAGATAAATAAAAGATAATAGTTCAGTGTGTGTGTGTGAGAGAGAGAGAGAGGGAGAGAGAGAGAGAGAAAGACCATACCTGAGTGTGTGTGTCTCTGTGTGTGTAAGAGAGAGAGAAAAACACTGTGACTGAGCGTGTGTGTGTAAGAGATTGAGTCAGAGAGACAGAGAGAGAGACCATGCATCTGCGTGTGTGTGTGTGAGAGAGATAGCGAAAGACTGTTTGTGTGTGTGTGTCGGGGCAGGGGGAGTGGGAGTGTGGTGATGTGAGGATGCTGTTATCTTAAATATGTTATTTTGTCCTGTGTTTTTTTGACGAGAGATTGTAAGGGCAGAGGTGCCAAAAAGTCCAGAGTGTTTGTAGCTTTTTCTTTAAAAAAGTTTAACAATGGAAAAGGAGTGGCCAGTTCAGGTTCTTCCAGTTTTGGTCTAGCTGTAGCATTCCCAAGATGTTTTGAGTATCAGAAGGTTGCAAGCTTCAGTAAATGATTCCTAACTGAGCACTCGGGCATTTCTCTGAATGTTGTTCTCTCCTGCCTGTTCGAATATGAGTTTGAATTTACGTTTTTGCAAAGGGGTGTGTTTATGAGATGTTACAACATTGGAACAGGAAATTAGTAAGTTACTGTATCAGGTAGTAGGTTATGTTTTCCGATCGTTTAGTTATTCTTAATGCCACTTTCTTTTGTTTGTGTTTCAACCGTAGTGCTTAAGTGAATTCTGTGGGGCTTTTTGCAGAGTGGTTTAACCAGTTGCATCACACCTGGAACATCAATGTCACATTTGCCTTTAGACAAAGAAAACCTTATTTATCCTATCCATGCCTCAATGATTTTACAAACCTCTGTAAGGTCACCTCTCAGCCACCGACGCTCCAGGGAAAACAGCGGCAGCTTCTTCAGCCTTTCCTTGTCGCTCAAATCGTCCAACCCTGGCAACATCCTTGTATATCTTTTCTGAAACCTTTCAAGTTTCACAGCATCCTTCCTTTACGAGGGAAATTGCACGCAATATTCTAACAGTGGCCTAAACATTGCCCTGTATAGCTGCAACATGACCTCCGAACTCCAATACTCAATGCTCTGACCAACAAAGGGAAGCATACTCAATGCCTTCTTCACTATGCTGTCTTCCTGGGACTACACTTCCACGGAGCTATGAACTCCAAGGTTTCTTTGATCAACAACACTCCCCAGGAAATTACCATGAAGTGTGTAAGCCCAGCTCTGATTTGCCTTTCCAAAATGCAGCACCTTGCATTTATCGAAATTAAACTCCATCCACGAACCTTTGGCCCATTGGCCCATCTGATCAAGATCCTGTTATACTTTGAGGTAACCTTCTTCGCTGTCCATTACACCAACAATGTTGGTGTCATCTGCAAACTTACTACATATACCTTCTATGTTCACATCCAAATCTTAAATGTAATGATGAAAAGCAGTGGATCCAGCACTGATCCTTGTGGCACATCACAGGTCACAGGCCTCCAGTCTGAAAATCAAACATCCACCACCATCCTCTGTCTTCTACCTTCAAGCCAGTTCTGTATCTAAGTTTCTAGTTCTCCCTGTATTCTATGAGATCTAACCTTGCTAGCCAGTCTCCCATGGGGAACCTTGTCGAAAGCCTTACTGAGGTTCATATAAATCACGCCTCCTGCTCTGCTCTCATCAAATCTCTTTGCTCCTTATTCAAAAAACTCAATCAAGTTTGAGAGACTTGATTTCCCATGCACAAAGCCATATTGACTATCCCTAATCAGTCCTTGCCTTTCCAAATACATGTAAATCCTGTCCCTCAGGATTCCCTTCAACTGAAATGCACCTCCCCCCCCGCCCCCACTGATAACAGGCTCACTGGGCTATAGCACCCTGGCTTTCCATACCACCTTTCCTAAATAGTGGCATCATGTTAGTCAACCTGCTGCCTTCCAGCACCTCATCGTGACTATCGATGATAAAAATATCTTAGCAATGGGTCCAGCAATCACTTCCCTAGCTTCTCACAGAGTTCAAGCGTACACCTGATCATGTCCTGGGGATTTACCCACATTTATGTCTTTTAAGACATCCAGCACCTTCTCTTCTGTAATATGGACATTTTTCAAGATGTCACTATCTATTTCCCCACACTCTATTTCTTCCATGCCCTTCTGCACAGTAAACACTGACGCAAATACTCCTTTAATATCCCCATCCCATCTCTTGCAGTTTGTCACATAGGCTGCCTTGCTGATCTTTGAAGGGCCCTATTCTCTCCCTAGTTACCCTTTTGTCCTAAATGCTTTTTTTTGTAGAATCATCTTGGATTCTCCTTAACCCCATTTGCAAAATCTATCTCATGCCCCCTTTTTGCCCTCCTGAATTCACTCTTAAGTATACTCCTACTGCCCTTATACTTGAAGAATTCACTCAATCTCTACTGTCTATACCTGACGTATGCTTCCTTCTCTTTCTTGAGCAAACCTTCAATTTCTCGAGTCATCCAGCATTCCCCACACCTACAGCCTTGCCTTGCACCCCAATAGGAACATACTGTTTCATAATCTCATTTTTGAAGCCTACTCATTTTCCAACCATCCCTTTACCTGCAAAAATCCGCATATAATCACATTTTCAAAGTTCTTGCCTCATACTGCCAAAATTGTCCTTTATCCAATTTAGAACTTTAACAGTTAGATCCTGTCTATCCTTTGCCAGTCCTATTTTAAAACTAATATAATTATGGTCGCTGGCACCAAAGTGCTCCCCCACTGACACCTGCCCTGCCTTATTTCCCAAGCTTTGCACCTTTTCTGGTAGGTATATACTGAATCAGAAAATCTTCTTGTACACACTTAACAAATTCCTCTCCTCCGGTGCTCCGGTTTCCTCCCACAGTCCAAAGATGTGCAGGTTAGGTGAATTGGCCACGCTAAATTACCTGTAGTGTTAGGTGAAGGGGTAAACGTAAGGGAATGGGTCTGGTTGGGTTGCTCTTCGGAGGATCAGTGTGGACCTGTTGGGCCAAAGGTCCTGTATTCCACAGTGTAAGTAATCTAATCTAATCTAATCTAACCTTATCTAATCTAATCTAAACCATTCGCACTATTCCAGTTCCAGTCTACATTTAGAATGTTAAAATTCCCTACCATAACACCTTATTATTCTTATAGATAACTGAGATCTCCTTACAAATTTGTTACTCAATTCCCCACTGATTATGTGGAGCTCTATAGTACAATCTCAAATTGGTAATAGTCCCTTTCTTATTTCTCACTTCCACCCAAATGACTTCCCGGATGTATTCCCAGGAATATCCTCCCTAATTACAGTCATAATGTTATCCCTTATCAAAAATGACACTCCTCCTCCTCTCCTGCCTCCCTTCCTATCCTTCCTGTAGTATTTGTATCTTGGAACATGAAGCTGCCAGTCCTACCCATCCTTGAGCGACATTTCTGCAATTGCTCTGATATCCCAGACCCACGTTCCTAACCATGCCCTGAGTTCATCTGCCTTCCGTGCTAGGTCTCTTGCATTGATGAAAATGCAGTTTGATTTATCAGTCCTCCGTTGTTCTCTGCTTCGTTCCTGCCTGCCCTGACTGTTTGACTTGCTCCTTTTCCCAACTGTACCAGAGTCAGATTGATCTCTTTCCTCACTATCGCTCTGGGTCCCACCCCCCTGCCCACCTTATTAATTTAATTCCTCCCAAGCATTTGCAGCAATCTCCCTGCCAGTATATTAGTCCCTTTTCAATTCAGGTGCAATTCATCCCTCTTATATGGGTCACTCCTACCCAAGAACAGCTTCCAATCATCTAAAATGTGAATCTTTCTCCCATACACCAGCTCCGCAGCTACACATTAATCTCGGATACCACCTTCCCTCCCCTTCCTGGGCCTCTCCATCTCCATCAACAGTTTCGGACCCAAAACTGGCATCTTCTACAAACCCACCGGCTCCCACAGCTAAACAAGGACAGAATCCCCCTGATCTTCACCTTCCACCCCACCAACCTTCGGATACATTTCATCATCCTCCGCCATTTCCGCCACCTACAAATGGACCCCAGCACCAGAGGTGTATTTCCCTCCACACCCTTATCTGCTTTCCGTAAACACCATTCCCTCCGCCACTCCCTTGTCAGGTCCACACCCCACGTCCCACCAATCCACCCTCACCTCCTGGCACTTCCCTCTCTCACCACAGGAATTGCAAAACCTGTGCCCCCAAACCCAACTCTCACTTCCCAAATGCCCCAAAGCAGCCTTCCACATCCATCAGAGCTTTCGCTGCACTTCCACACATGTCATTTACTGTATCCATTGCTCCCGATGCAGTCTCCTCTATATCGGGGATACAGGTCACCTACTTGCTGAGCGCTTCAGAGAACATCTCCGGGACAGGCGCACCAGCCAACCCCACCACTGTGGCTGAAAACCACTCAACTCCCCCTCCCACTCCGCCGAGGACATGCAGTTCCTGGGCCTCCTCTATCACTAAACCCAAAACCAATCGACACCTGGAGAAATAATGCCTCACATTCTGCCTTGCGACATTGCAACCACACACTATCAATGTGGATTTCACCAGTTTCCTCATTTTTCCACCCCTCACCATCCCCCCCCCCCCATCCCAGCCCCAACCTTCAAAATCGGCACCACCCTCATGACCTGTCCTATCTGTCAATCTTCCGTCCCACCTATCCACTCCACCCTCCCCTCCGATCTTTCACCTTTACCCCCAACTCCATCCATCTAATGCACTCTCATCTACCTTTCCCCATGCCCACGCCACTCCCATTTATCTCTCCAACCCTTGGCTCACAGCCTCATTCCTAATGAAGGGCTTTTTCCGAAAATGTCGATTCTCCTTCTGCTCAAATGCTGCCTGACCTGTTGTGCTTTTCCAGCACCACGTTCTCGACTCTGATCTCAAACATCTGCAGTCTTCACTTTTTCCTAGACGTTCATCTGCTCGATCCTCCTATTCCTAGCCTCACTTGCTCACAGCATCAGGAGTAATCCAGATATTACTTCCCTCGAGGACCTCCTTTCAAAGTTCCTGCCTAACTTTCTATCTTCTCTCTTCAGCATCTCATCCTTTTTCCTTCCTGTGTCATTGGTTCCAGTGACCTGCTGCTGGTCCCACTTCCCTTTGAGAATATTCTGCCTTGATCCTGGAAACAGGGAGGCAACACACCATTCTGATTTCTTGCTGTCGGCCGCAGAAACATCTGTCTGTGCCTCTGACTAGAGAGTCCCCTCTCACAATCGATCGCTTGGTACCTGACATACCCCTCGTTACATTACAGCCTGTCTTGGTCCCAGAAACTCGGCTGTTCATGCTGCGTTCTCCTGAAAGGCCCCCTACATTTTCCAAAACAACATACTTGTTTGAGATGGGGTTAGCCACAGGAGACTCCTGCACTACCTGCCTCCCTCTCCTACTTTTCCTGCTTTTTCTCCCTTCCTTAAAACTCAGATGTCCCTAGTTCCTGTAAATTCCTCATTGCTCAAACTGCCGCTCCAACTGATCGATGAGATCTGATAGGATTCAGAACCAAACACCCTTACTACTGACATAATCATTAGTATTAAGGAAACTCTCCCTAATCTCCAACAGCTGACAGGAAGAGCACATCACTCCATTCAAGGCCATCTTTGTACCTTAACAACCTACAGAAAATAGCATAGTCTTATGCACTAAAAAAAAGTAATCCAGTCTAACTTAGCATCTATGTTGCATATTTTTAAATTTTAATCAAACGACAGATCTAAAAAAAAACACTCACTATTAAAAATGACAGCAATATTACACTTACAAACCATGCATTTATCTGCTCCTGTGCTGTGTGCTCTCCAACATAGGTTCCTCGAATGTCAGCTGTGAATTTCACTGTTTGTCAATTTTCTTCAACGTACTCCAATATCTGGAAACACTTGAACTCAAACAGCAAAGGCAGTAACTGTGCATATTTACTGCTGTGTCAGTTAGCAGTGTAAGTTTCTTTCTTTCTCTCTCTCTCTCTCTCTCTCTCTCTCTCCCTGACCATGTGGTCACTACCTTTGTTCACTTCCTCCTTTTTAAATTGTCATTATTTTGATCTTTTCTCCCAAACTTCCAAAGCAATGCAACAGCTTAAAAACAGTAATTACTGCTTGTGGAATTCGAAGAACTCACTTCCAACACCGAAAATACTCCAAAGGCGTGCAGTTCTTACAGCCAAAACTTTTCCCATCCTCCATCTTGGATTACCCAAATCCTGATAGTTTTTATTCCACCTCCATGTCAATCCTTATCACTCATCAATTGGTTTTCCCTGTTTCAGTTTGCTTACTTGTCTTCTAATCCTGATGAGTGCAGGGCAGAAATGTTCAATTTTGTTTTTCTTTTAGCAACATTTGGGTTTTGTTCAGTTCTATAACAATAATTCACTACTTTTTTAAAAAAAAAATCTTCCCTCTTCTCTAATGGCTACATTTATTGCCTTCAGTTGTGAGGAATATTTGTCCCTATTCTCGAAGAAACTGAGCCCATCTTGTACCAACCTGGTTGAATGTCAGACAGATCAGGGAGTCAGGTATCATTCACCCCAGACGTACACTGACAAGGAAAGCCCAGACTTCAGTCAGGTTTTCTCTTGTTTCTCACCAGCTATTCCTTAAAATACTGAAACTTGACTGTCCTCCAGTCCATTTCTGAAGTTCTTAATCCATGAACCTTAACCTTCAGTAGGGCCAATGGTGAAATGCCACAGTGTGGGTGATCCCTTCAAAAAGGAACTAACTTGATTCAGAGATGCTAAAATGGCTCAATATATCTAATGCAAAACTAATTTATTTGACTTTTATCCATAATATTAAACCTGTCTCACACAGGTTAATTAACCTGAGCATAAACAGACTCAGTGAACATGGCTTGGGCCTGGGTGTGGTTAACAGCACAATGTCATTGCTGTAGTTCCTTATGAACACGTCAGTGTCTCTGCAGGTTGAATGAGTGAGCAAACCCTTCTTACACACGGAGCAGGTGAATGGCCTCTCCCTGGTGTGAACTCATTGATGTTTGATGTCAGATGATTGACTGAACCTGGTCCTGCAGTGAGAGCCCCAGAAAGGTTTCTCATCAGTGTGAACATGTTGATGGAACATCAGTTTCCTGGAACCTTAAAAGCAATTCCCACAGTCTGGACATTTAAAAGGCCTGGTCTCAGTGTGAACTCACTGGCCTCCCAGTAGGGCAGAAGAGTGAGTAAATCCCTCCCTAAACACAGCGTAACGAAATAGTCTCACGCTTGTGTGAACTCACCGGTGTTTTTGCACATAGGATATGGTACAGAATGCCTTCTCATTCGGCTCAGGGGAACAGTCTGGGTTTGCCGATATATCTGCAGTTGGATGACTGAACGCCGCAGTCAGAGCAGGTTCTCAGCCTCTACCCAGTGTGATCTCGCTGGTGTGTAGGGAGTTGAAATGATTGCCTGAACTTAATGCCGCAGTGAGAACTCCTGAATGGTCTCTCCTCTGTTCGAATACGTCAATGGCACACAGGTGCCCAGAATTTCTATGGCATTTTCCACAGTCTTGCCATTTTAAAAGTTCTTTTATCTGGGTGAACTCTATGGTCTGCCTGCAGTTGGGAAGACTGAGTGAATCCCTTCCCACACTTAGAGCAGATGAATGGCCTTTCCTCAGTGTGAGTGCATCGCTGAATTTCCAGTTGAGGTGGGGATTTGAATCCTCCTTCACCATCCTCATATTTCCACACTTTCTCCCCTGCGTGACTGTGATTATGTCTTGACTGTTCAGATGATTTCATCCACACACAGGACAGGTGCACAGTTTCTCCTCACTTGGTGTTTTCTCCTTCCAAGTTCAGAGTTGAACAATATTCCAAACATAAAATAACAATCAATCTTTCCAATTCTAATATGATACCTGGTTCTGTTTCCTGACCACAGACTGTCCCCTTCACATAATCTGTGAAGCTAATTAAAGAGAAGGAAAGTGAGTGAGAAGACCACAGACTGACTGAATGGTCATCCCTGAGACCTGGCTGCAGGATGAAGTTCTAGGACATTCCTGAAGAGGGCGCACGATGTCTACGCAGCCCCCCACCAAAGGACACCAGTGCGCAGGCGCTGGATTGAGCTTGTTGGAGCATGCGCAAATTGACTGAAGGCCCCTTTTTCAGTCTCCAGATCATGGCGGGGAGGGGGTAGTCCCGTAGGAATAATGGAGCCAGCGGTGGGAGAGGTGGTGCGATCCGTCTTGGTAATATCCAGTAAAGGTCCCGCGAACCGAATAAGAATTAGCGGGTCCCGCGGTTTCAGCCCTGAGTTTAACTCCCGGGACCTGGGCCGTGGCCGCCATTTTGTTTGGGACGAGGCGCATGCGCCGTTTTCCTGGTGACGCACCGCGAGTGGGCGGGGCCTGCGGTGCCAGTGACGGAGACAGTGGAGAATGGGAGGGGCCTGCGGGACTGAACCAGGGAGGAGGGAGAGCCTGGTGTGGAGGGGGGGGGGGGACAGGCATTCACAGCTCTGGGGGGAACAGGCATTCACAGCTCTGGGGGAGCGGGGGACAGGCATTCACAGCTCTGGAGGGGGGGGGGACAGGCATTCACAGCTCTGGGGGTGGACAGACATTCACAGCTCTGGGGCGGGACAGAAATTCACAGCTCTGGTGGGTGGACAGGCATTCACAGCTCTGGGGGGGACAGGCATTCACAGCTCTGGGGGAGTGGGGGACAGGCATTCACAGCTCTGGGGGGGACAGACATTCACAGCTCTGGGGGGTGGACAGGCATTCACAGCTCTGGGGGGGTACAGGCATTCACAGCTCTGAGGGAGGGGGGCAGGCATTCACAGCTCTGGGGGGGACAGACATTCACAGCTCTGGGGGGGACAGGCATTCACAGCTCTGGGGGGGACAGACATTCACAGCTCTGGGGGGGAGGGACAGGCATTCACAGCTCTGGGGGGGGGGACAGGCATTCACAGCTCTGGGGGGGGCAGGCATTCACAGCTCTCGGGGGGGACAGACATTCACAGCTCTGGGGGGGGAACAGGCATTCACAGCTCTGGCGGGGAGGGGGGAACAGGACAGGGACAAATAATTCACCAGCACTGGAATGATTTAAACGTCTCTCCTGTCCTAACAGTGATCACTTTTATAAACTTCTTTTACAGGGGATCAGGAGACAGCCAGAGAAAGGCAACTCAAACCAAACCAAAAACAGTCCAAATCTGATCCAACACAATGAATAAGGAACTAAATGCTCTCGGTGTTTGAATGTGGAAGCAGGAGTGTTACAATCAGATGCACAGCCTCGGAAAAGCTTTGCACCATTCGCAGCACACACGACCTGGACAGCGTAGAGTTACAGAGATCGACAGCACAGTAAAAGGTCCTTGAGCCCTTCTGCAATTTAAACCAAAAGCAGAAAAACTCACCTTGCCTCATAATCTGTTAAAGGGACAGAGGACTCCCAAATTCCACTATTCTTTTTAAAAATATCAATGTTATTCTTTAACCCTAAAAGTGAACATTAAACATTTTAAAAAGTGAATATTTTAACTGGAGCAAAAGAAATTATGACGCGATCAGACAGGAGTTGCGACGTACAGACTGGGAGCAATTGTGCCATAGAAAGGGCACAGCAGACATGTGGGGAAGTTGTTGCGAGTGATGCACAAATATGTTCCTCTGAGACGGGTAAGAAGGGGGAATGAGAACAGAGGAGCTTCTCCTCAAAAGGAAGCAGGGAGCTTACGTAAGGTGGAGGAGGCAAGGATCTAACACAGCTTTAGAGGATTGCAGGCTTGCTAGAAAGGAGCTCAGTAATGGACTGAGGAGAGCGGGGAGGGGGCACGAAAAAGGCTTGACAGGAAGGATTACGGAAAATCCAAAGGCATTTTACACAGACGTGAGGAATAGAGAATGATCAGGGTGAAGGTAGGGCCAATCAGGGATAGCATAGGGAACTTATGTGTGGAGTCTGAGCAGATAGGGAAAGCCCTAAATGAGTTTTTTTGCTTTGGTTTTCACGAAGGAAAGGGACCTTGTTGTGAATAAGAACTTTGAGGAGTTGGGATACAGGCGGAACACATCAAGATTGATGAGGTTGATGTGCTGGACATTTTGGCAAACATTTAGATTGATAAGCCCCATGATTTATCTTAGGCTACACGAGGAAGCAAGAAAGGAGGTTGCTAAACCGCTGGTGAAGATCTTTGCGTCCTCACTCTCCCCGGGAGTCATATAGGAGGATTGCTAGGAGGCAATTACCCTTCTTTTCATGAAGGGTAATAGGGGAATCCCCGGCAATTACAGACCAGCCAGTCTTCCATCTGTGGTCTGCAAGGTTTTGGAAAGAATTTACGACTATTTGGAAAAGCATAGCGCGATTAAAGGCAGTCAGCATGGCTTTGTGAGGGGCAGGTCATCCCTCATAAATCTTATTGTGTTCTTTGAGGAAGTGATAGGACAGATCGATGAAGGTCAAGCTAGTGAATGTGATATATAAGGACTTCAGCAAGGCATTTGATAAGGTTCCCCATGGTAGGCTCATCCATAAAGTCAGGAGGTATGGGTTTTGGGAGATTTGGCTATTTAGATTCAGAATTGGCTAGCTGACAGAAGGCAAGAGTGGTTATAGATGGCAAGTTCTGCCTGGAGGTCAGTCTTGAGTGGTGTCACACATGGTTCTGTTCTTGGGTCTCTGCTCTTTGTAGTTTTTTATGAGGAGATTGAGGGGTGGGTTAGTCAATTTGCAGATGGCACATAGGTTAGAGGTGCTGTTGATAGTATCGAGTGCTATTGCAGGCTGCAGCACAACATAGACAGGCTGCAGATCTGGGTTGAAAAATGGCAGATGGAATTAAACCTGGATAAATGCGAAATGATGCAATTTGAAAGGTTGAATTAGAACGCTGAACACAGGGTTAAAGACCATATTCTTGGCAGTGTGGAGGAACAGAGGGAACTTTGTGTTCAAGTACATAGTTCCCGCAAATATGCCACCCAAGTGGATAGGGTTATTTAGAAAGCATATGGTGTTTTGGCTTTCATTTAGAGGGGAATCAAGTTTAAGAGCCGAGAGATTTTGCTACAGTTCTACAAGTCCCTGTGAGACCACACTTAGAATATTGTGTCCGATTCTGGTTGCCCGACTAAGGAAAGATACAGAGACTTTGGAGAGGGTGCAAAGAATGTTTATCAGGGCTGCCTGGACTGGAGGGCTTGCCTTATGAAGAGGGATTGACGAAGCTCAGACTTTTCTCTCTGAGAGAAGGAGGAGGAGAGGAGACCTGATCGAGGTATACAAGGTAATGAGATTAATAGATAGAGTCAATAGCCAGAGACTTTTCCATAGGGCAGGATTGACTGGCACGAGGAGGCATAGTTTTAGGTTATTAGGAGAAAGGTTAAACGGGTCGTCAGAGGTAGGTTCTTTACACAGAGAGTTGTGAACGCATGGAATGCTGTTGCCAGGGGTGGAAGCAGAGTCATTAGGGGCAATTAAGCGACTACTGGACATGCACATGGATAGCAGTGAATTGAGGGGTGCATAGGTTAAGTTATGTTATTTTACATTAGGATTAATCCTTAGCACAACATCGTGGGACAAAGGGTCTGTTCTGTACTGTACTTTTTTATGTTCTATGTAAACAATAACTATTCACAACTCTGAACCACTTTTCTCTTAAAGATCTGTTTTCTATGTCCAACTATATAACGATATACTGATCCAATAAATCCCAATTAAAATGTGCAACATATTAATTTTCAAATCCGGTGTCAATCTTCCTGTTTGTAGATCTCCCTGGGTCGGCTTTAGACTTCTGCTGCAATAGTAAAAAAAGTACCTTTGATCGAGAGTGTTTTGGATGGCAGTCTCTCTCTCTCTCTCTCTCTCTCTCTAGCTAACTCTCAAAATGCTGACCTTTGATACCCCAAATATCGGATCATCTCACTGGTTCTAAGTTGTCAAAATGGTAAAATTCAAATTCCATTGGGTTTTAGTTTACTGGGGCATAATTTAAATTGATTGGTTGAATTCAAATGGTGGTCAAACTACTAGGTTTCTAGTTTACAACCAAATGTTACATATTTTCAAGTCATAGTCAAGTCACACGACAGTTGCTCTCACTGCCAAAACATCCTTCACTCTCCCTTAAAGGTACAGTATACACATTCAACTTCATAACAGCATCATGAATATTTGGAGAGTTTCTTCTTCTGTCACCCTAAAAGACAGTGAGTTCCCATTTCCCACCTCCCTGTGGCTGTGTTTGTGTGTGGGCAAGGCTTGAACTGATCACCAAACCTGGAGACAAGCAACAACACCAGTACCACAGGGAAACCATGTAAACATGGGGATTGTGGAAAGGCATTCAAATACTCACTCCTGTTGGAAATTCATTCGCACAGACACACTGGAGAGAAGCCATTCTCCTGCATTCAGTGTGGGAAAGGATTCACTCAGTCAACATCTCTGGTGACACACCAGCTATTTCACACAAGTGAGAGACCATTCACCTGTTGTCTCTGTGAGAAAGGATTCACTCAGAGTGACTGGTACATCAGGTTCATACTGGGGAGAAGCTATTCATTCCCCTGCTCCATTTGAGAGAGGGAGTTTCTCAACTGTCACGGCTACTGATCCATCAGCATGTTCAAACTGCGGAAAGAATAGTCATCTGTCGTGTGTGAGAAAGGGTTCCCCAATATATCTAAGCTTCTGAATCATCAATGAGTTCACCTTGTGTCAAGGTCATTCACCTGCCCTGTGTGAGAGAAAGGATTCACAACTTCATCCAGCCTTCTGACACATCAACAGATTCACACCTGGGAGTGACCTGTTCAACCAGTGCAAGTGGATGTAGTCAGCTCACACATCAACAAGTCGACATGTGACTGCAGAGGTTGGAATATTCCATCACTCCTGTTGCTCATGACATCCAGCATTGAATCAAGTACATGCTTACAGTTCGGGTTTGTTTCTGCTGAAGTTACTTCCTTATCACTAGAGTAGAGTTGAAGATTCTTGTCATTGTAGCTGACAGCGTTCTTTGGGGTATCGTGACCCTTTAAAATCAGCTCTCTGTGATCATTCTGTCAAATTCAGAAAAAATTCACAGGCAATTAGTGTGCAACTAATATTGAATTTCTGCTTCAAATGGAACTTGCTCCCTGGGAAAAGAACTGAAATTTGATATCTGAAAAGTTCCCTGGCATTAAAATCTCCAAAAAGAAAGTGTTGATGAATCCTTGCTGACAATTCTTACTGACTTGAACATTGCACACATGGCCCTACTTTCCTACCAGGAAGAATGGGAATCAAAGTTTATGTCAGAGCTGAAGAGATTGGTGTCAGTGACTGTGGGACTGGTTTATATCAGACAGGGGGAGATTGGTGTCAGTGAATAAGGGGCTGGTTTATATCAGACAGGAGGAGATTGGTGTCAGTGACTGCAGGGCTGGTGTATATCAGACGCGGGGAGATTATTGTCAGTTTCTGTGGGGCTGATTTCAACCAGACTGGCGGAGATTGGTGTCGCTGACTGTCTGGGAGAAAGTATGGACTGCAAATGCTGGAGATCAGAGCTGAAAATGTGTTGCGGGAAAAGCGCAGCAGGTCAGGCAGCATCCAGGGAACAGGAGAATAGACGTTTCGGGCATAAGCCCTTCTTCAGGAATCATGCCCAAAACGTCGGTTCCCCTGCTCCTTGGATGCTGCCTGACCTGCTGCGCTTTTCCAGTAACACATTTTCGTCACTGACTGTCTGGCTAGTTTATATCAGAAAGGGAGGGATTGGTGTCAGTGGTCTAGGAGCTGGTTTATATCAGACAAGAGGAAATTGGTGAAAGATTTTGAGGGAATGGTTTAAATTGGATAGGGGGAGTTTGGTATCACTCTCTAGGGGACTGGTTTATATCAGGGGAGATTGATGTCAGTGAATAAGGGGCTCGTTTATATCATACAGGCAGAGAT
Organism: Chiloscyllium plagiosum; assembly: GCF_037043375.1. Taxonomy (NCBI): domain Eukaryota; kingdom Metazoa; phylum Chordata; class Chondrichthyes; order Orectolobiformes; family Hemiscylliidae; genus Chiloscyllium; species Chiloscyllium plagiosum. The sequence goes on from NW_028270183.1 coordinate 101,799,429, forward strand.
TGGTGTCAGTGACTGTAGAGCTGGTTTATATCAGACAGAGGGAGATTGGTGTCAGTGACTGTGGGGCTGGTTTATATCAGACAGAGAAAGATTGGTGTCAGTGACTGTGGGGCTGGTTTATATCAGACAGAGAGAGATTGGTGTCAGTGACTGTGGGTTGGTTTATATCAGACATGCAGAAATTGGTATCAGTGATTGTGGGTTGGTTTATATCAGACAGGCAGAGACTGGGTTCAGTGACTGTGGGGCTTGTTTATATCAGACAAGGGGAGATTGGCATCAGTGACTGTGAGTCAGATTATTATCAGAGCTGGAAATGTGTTGCTGGAAAAGCGCAGCAGGTCAGGCAGCATCCAGGGAACAGGAGAATCGACGTTTCGGGCATAAGCCCTTCTTCAGTAATCATGCCCGAAACGTCGGTTCTCCTGTTCCCTGGATGCTGCCTGACCTGCTGCGCGTTTCCAGCAACACAGTTTCAGCTCTCATCTCCAGCATCTGCAGACCTCACTTTGTCCTCTGATTTATATCAGGCAGGCAAAGATTGGTGTCAGTGACTGTGGGGCTGGTTGAGATCAGGCAGGCAAAGATTGGTGTCAGTGACTGTGGGGCTGGTAGAGATCAGGCTGGCAAAGATTGGTGTCAGTGACTGTGGGGCTGGTTGAGATCAGGCAGGCAAAGATTGGTGTCAGTGACTGTGGGGCTGGTTGAGATCAGGCAGGCAAAGATTGGTGTCAGTGACTGTGGGGCTGGTTTATATCAGACAGGCAGAGATTGGTGTCAGTGACTGCGGGGCTGGTTTATGTCAGACAGGGGGAGATTGGCGTCAGTGAAAAAGGGGCTGGTTTATGACAGACAGGAGGAGATTGTCATCAGTGACTGTGGAGCTCGTTTATATCAGACAGAGAGAGATTGGTGTCAGTGACTGTGGGTCTGGTTTATATCAGAAAGGGGGAGATTGGTGTCAGTGACTGTGGGGCTGGATTATATCAGACTGGAGGAAATTGGTGTCAGTGACTGTGGGTATGGTTCATATCAGACAGGGAGAGATTGGTGTCAGTGACTGTGAGTCTGGTTTATATCAGACAGCGGGAGATTGGTGTCAGTGACTGTGGGCTGGTTTATATCAGACAAGGGGAGATTGGTGTCAGTGTCTGTGGGGCTGGATTATATCAGACAGGCAGAGGTTGGTGTCAGTGACTGTGCGGCTGGTTTATATCAGAAAGGGGGAGATTGGTGTCAGCGACTGTGGGGCTGGTTTATATCAGACAGAGGGAGATTGGTGTCAGGGACTATGGGTCTGGTTTATATCAGGCATGGGGAGATTAGTGTCAGTGACTGTGGGGCTGGATTATATCAGACTTTAGGAAATTGGTGTCAGTGACTGTGGGGCTCGTTCATATAAGACAAGGGGAGATTGGTGTCAGTGACTGTGGGTCTGGTTTATATCACACAGGGGGAGATTGGTGTCATGGACTGTGGGCTGGTTTATATCAGACAGCGGGAGATTGGTGTCAGTGACTGTGGGGCTGGTTTATATCAGACAAGCGGAGATTGGTGTTAGTGACTGTGGGGCTGGTTTCTATCAGACAGGGGGAGATCGGTGTCATGGACTGTGGGTCTGGTTTATATCAGACAGGGGGAGATTGGTGTCAGGGACCATGGGTCTGGATTATATGAGACAGGCAGAGATTGGTGTCAGGGACTATGGGGCTGGTTTATGTCAGACAGGGGGAGATTGGTGGCAGTGACTGTGGGGCCGGTTTATGTGAGACAGCGGGACATTGCCATAAGTGAAAAGGGGGCTGGTTTATGTCAGACAGGAGGAGATTGTCATCAGTGACTGTGGGGCTGGTTTATATCAGACAGAGAGAGATTGGTGTCAGTGACTGTGGAGCTGGTTTATATCAGACAGAGAGAGATTGGTGTCAGTGACTGTGGGGCTGGATTATATCAGACTGGAGGAAATTGGTGTCAGTGACTGTGGGTATGGTTCATATCAGACAGGGAGAGATTGTTGTCAGTGACTGTGAGTCTGGTTTATATCAGACAAGGGGAGATTGGTGTCAGTGACTGTGGGTTGGTTTATATCAGACAAGGGCAGATTGGTGTCAGTGTCTGTGGGGCTGGATTATATCAGACAGGCAGAGGTTGGTGTCAGTGACTGTGGGGCTGGTCTATATCAGAAAGGGGGAGATTGGTGTCAGCGACTGTGGGGCTGGTTTATATCAGACAGAGGAAAATTGGTGTCAGTGACTATGGGTCTGGTTTATATCAGACATGGGGAGATTAGTGACACTGACTGTGGGGCTGGGTTATATCAGACTTTAGGAAATTGGTGTCAGTGACTGTTGGTATGGTTTATATCAAACAAGGAGAGATTGGTGTCAGTGACTGTGGGTCTGGTTTATATCAGACAGGGTGAGATTGGTGTCAGTGACTGTGGGTCTGGTTTATATCAGACAGGGGGAGATTGGTGTCAGGGACCATGGGTCTGGATTATATGAGACAGGCAGAGATTGGTGTCAGGGACTATGGGGCTGGTTTATATCATACATGCAGAAATTGGTGTCAGTGACTGTGGAGCTATTTTATGTCAGACAGGGGGAGATTGGCGTCAGTGAAAAAGGGGCTGGTTTTTGTCAGACAGGAGGAGATTGTCATCAGTGACTGTGGAGCTGGTTTATATCAGCCTGGAGGAGATTGGCGTCAGTGACTGTGGGTCTGGTGAATATCAGAAAGGGGGAGATTGGTATCAGTCACTGTGGAGAGAAAGTGAGGTCTGCAGATGCTGGAGATCAGAGATGGAAATGTGTTGCTGGAAAAGCGCAGCAGGTCAGGCAGCATCTAGGGAACAGGAGAATCGACGTTTCGGGCATTAGCCCTTCCTGAAGAAGGGCTAATGCCCGAAACATCGATTCTCCTGTTCCCTAGATGCTGCCTGACCTGCTGCGCTTTTCCAGCAACACATTTCCATCAGTCACTGTGGGGCTGGTTTATGTCAGACAGACGGAGATTGCTGTCAGTGACTGTGGGTCTGGTTTATATCAGACAGGGGGAGATTGGTGTCAGTGACTCTGGGGCTGGATTATATCAGACTTTAGGAAATTGGGGTCAGTGACTGTGGGTCTGGTTTATATCAGACAGAGGGAGATTGGTGTCAGTGACTGTGGGTCTGGTTTACATCAGACAGGAGGAGATTGGTGTCAGTGACTGTTGGTCTGGTTTATATCAGAAAGGGGGAGATTGGTGTCAGTGACTGTGGGTCTGGTTTATATCAGACAGGAGGAGATTGGTGTCAGTGACTGTGGGTCTGGTTTATATCAGAAAGGGGGAGATTGGTGTCAGTGACTGTGAGGCTGGTTTATATCAGACAGGGGGAGATTGGTGTCATGGACTGTGAGGAGAAAGTGAGGTCTGCAGATGCTGGAGATCAGAGATGGAAATGTGTTGCTGGAAAAGCGCAGCAGGTCAGGCAGCATCTAGGGAACAGGAGAATTGACGTTTCGGGCATTAGCCCTTCTTCAGGAAGGACTGTCATGGACTGTGGGCTGGTTTATATCAGAAAGCGGGAGATTGGTGTCAGTGACTGTGGGTCTGGTTTATATCAGACAGGGGGAGATTGGTGTCAGTGACTCTGGGGCTGGATTATATCAGACTTAGGAAATTGGTGTCAGTGACTGTGGGTCTGGTTTATGTCAGACAGGGAGAGATTCGTGTCATGGACTGTGGGTCTGGTTAATATCAGACAGGAGGAGATTGGTGTCAGTGACTGTGGGGCTGGTTCATATAAGACAAGGGGAGATTGGTGTCAGTGACTGTGGGTCTGGTTTATATGAGACAGAGGGAGATTGCTGTCAGTGACTGTGTGTCTGGTTTATATCAGACAGGGGGAGATTGGTGTCAGTGACTCTGTGGCTGGATTATATCAGACTTTAGGAAATTGGTGTCAGTGACTGTGGATATGGTTTATATCAGACAGGGGGAGATTGGTGTCAGTGACTGTGGGCTGGTTTATATCAGACAACGGGAGATTGGTGTCAGTGACTGTGGGCTGGTTTATATCAGACAGAGGGAGATTGGTGTCAGTGACTGTGGGGCTGGTTTATATCAGACAGAGGGAGATTTGTGTCAGGGACTATGGGTCTGGTTTATATCAGACGGGGGAGGTTGGTGTCAGTGACTGTGGGTCTGGTTTATATCAGACAGGGGGCGATTGGTGTCAGTGACTGTGTGGCTGGTTTATATCAGATTGGAGGAAAATATTGTCACTGTCTGTGGGGCAGGGTGAAATCAGACATGGGGAGATTTGTGCCTGTGGGGTGGTTTATATTCGACAGGGGGTGATTGGTGTCAGTGAGTGAGGGGCTGGTTGATATCTGACAGGAGGAGTTTGCTGTCACTGACTGTGGTGAGGACGTTATAAATCCAGAAAAGGATCAGTTCCATGTTTTAATTCTCTTTCAAGGCATCCTGGGCACTCAACAGTTAAACATTCCACTCTGAAACAGACTCACTACAGTATCAATTACTGAATAGACAGAACGTCTCAGTAGGATAACTGAATCTTAGAGAAGTAATCCATTGCTGCCACACATGTGGATTCCTCTGCAGCCTCAGGTAAAGGTATTTGTCCTCCCCAGCCAAGACTGATAGCCTTGGCCACAACCCTGTTGAACTTCCTCCTGCTCCCATTATCTTGCTTCCTCTCCGTATTAGCATAGGGATGTGAATTCCCGGTTGAAAACCGTAAAAACCCTTCAGTTTTAATCTCTTCCCATTGACACATGATCATGAAGCATACGATAATCAGTCGCTGTAATCCATTCACTCGTTATCGCAGGACATCGACATTCACCGGGCCTTGTAAGATGATAATTGCCCATCTTAAACAATGTAACGACAATCAACCATGTGGCTGAGAGACCTTTTGTATTATTCCCATAAAAAGTACTGCCTTTGTGTGTAGAGCAGAGATTCGTGGAGAAGTGTCACCACAAGTAGACACACGACTACTTTCAGGGACATGGAGAATCTCGCACTGCACTCCGATAATAAAGCGTCTGCTGTTGTACTGAAACTTGTGTTGTCTGGATTTTTGGAACAAAATATACATTAACAGCCTCACAATTCTATATTTGAGTTTTCATTTTCAATCAGGAAGTGTCTGCTTTGCTTTGCCATATCTTCCAAACCATTAGATTTCACCTCTGCAGCTTCAGATCCTATCTGTAGCCACAAATAAACGCGGAGCGCTGAAGAAATATAGCAGGTGCAGAAGCATCTGCAGAGAGTGAGAACAGAGTTTAAATTCAGGTCTGACAGTGTGTCTGAATAAAGCTCAATCTTGTGGCACTTCCACATTGACAATTGTTAGTGCCAACACCTCAATCAAAGTCTCTTCATTGTCCTGTTTTTTTCGAATCGCAGGGGTATCCAGTGCAGAACAAGTCCCTTCAACCCATTGATTCTGTGCCAGTCAAAAACCACCATCAAACTATGGTAACTTCATTTCTCAGCCCTTGGCCCATCACCTTATATCAGGTAAAAACAAGGACTGCAGATACTGGAAACCAGAGTCTAGATTAGAGTGGGGCTGGAAATGCCCAGCAACTCAGGCAGCATCCGAGGAGCCAGAAAATTGATGTTTCGGGCAAACAGTACAGACTACAGATTCAAAATCACCAGCAATGGTTCTCTTTCAAGACCCATCACCTTGTATGTCTTGGCATTGCAAGTGCACTTCTGAATACTTCTTCAATGATTTGAGAGATTCTGTCTGCAATCCCCTTCCGGCAGTGAATTCAGTTTTTTTCACCACCCTCTGGGTGAAAGCCTTTTTCCTTCATTACACAGACCATGAGTGTAGGAGTTAGGACATCATGTTGAGGTTGTACAGGCCTCTTCTAGAATACTGTGTCCAATTCTGGTCTCCCTGTTATAGGAGGGGTATTGTTAAACTGTTCCGAAAATATTTACAAGATGTTCCCAGGACTAGAGAGTTTGAGTTATATGGAAAGGAGCTTGAGGTTTGAGGGGCGAACTTACAGACGTTTACAATATAATAAGGGACATATATAAGGTGAATGTCAGATGTCTTTTCCCTCGGGTGATAGACTTCAGGACTTGTATATGAAGAGAAAGGGATTAGAGGGATATGGACCAAGTACTGGTAAATGGGACTAGGGTAAGTTAGGATATCCGTTCAGCATGGATGAGTTGGGTCGAAGGATCTGTTTCTGTGCTATAAGTCTATATTACTCGATGACATGGTTGAGATGTATAAAATAATGAGAGGTGTTCATAAGGTAGATAGTGAGGAAATTTTCCCCTTGGACTGGGGAGCTTACTCCCCCCGAGACTTCAGGACTAGGAGACATATTTTAAAGTGAGAGGGGAAAGATTTATAAGGGAAATGAGGGTCAACTTTTTCTACACAGAGAGTGGTTCGTGTGTGAGTGAACTTCCAGAGGAATTAATGGATGCGGGTACAGTTCCAATGTTTAAAAGCTATTTGGACAAACAGGACAGAATTGGAGGGATGTGGGCCAGGAGCAGGCGATGGGACGAGTTTTGTTTGGGATTATGATGAGCATTGACTTGGGGGGAACCAAAAGGTCTGTTTCCATGCTGTATGACCTTATCACTGACCTTCCCCGTAAGTCTCCTGCCCCTTACCTTCAAATGCTGCACAGCCTTCCAGTCTTTACAGCATTTGTCTTAACTACTTCCTCTATCAAGGGGAATATTTCCTTACTGTCTTCCCAATCAACACCTCTCATTATTTTATAAATCTCAATGATGTTATAGAGTCAAACAGATGTACAACACAGAAACAGATCCTTCAGCCCTACTCGTCCATGCCGACCAGATATCCGAAATTAACCTAGTCCCATTTACGAACACTTGGCCCTCTAATCCCTTCCAATTCAAGTTAAAAATCATTGAACACTAGGTTATAGTCCAACAGGTTTAATTGGAACCACTTACTTTCGCAACGTTGCTCCTTCATCAGGTGGTTGTGGAGTTTTCTTCTACCCCTCCTGATACCTTTTATATGTTACTAGCCGCGTACTGGCCTGCACTTCCTCTTGCATACACGCACGGCCTGTTGCATGAAAAGTTGGCACTTAGGACCTTGTAAATCTTTCCCCTCTCACCCTAAACCTATGCCTTCTAGTTCTTGACTACCACACCCCAGGGAAAAGACATTGTCTATTTTCCCTATCCATGCCTCCATGATTTTATAAACGTTTGGAAGGTCACTCCTCAGCCTCCAACACTCCAGGGAAAACAGCTCCAGCCTATTCAGCCATCCCTGTAGTTCCATCCCTCCAAACCTGGCAACATCCTTGTAAATCCTTCTTGAACCTTTTCAAATTTCACAACATCCTTTCTACATGAATCAGAGCAGAATTGCACACAAAACTCCTTTATTCAATGCTCTGACCAATAAGGGAAAACATACAAAATGCCTTCTTCACTGTCCTATCTACCTGCGACTCCCCTCTCAATCTCTCTGGTCTAAGGAAAATGACCAAATCTTTCCAGTCTCTCTTCATAACTGAAACTCTCCAGCTCAGACAACATCCTTCCAAGTCTCGAGTGCTAGCATATCCCTCCTTAAATGTGAATTCCAGAAATGCAATCAACAAGCTACCAGTCCCCGAGCCAATGTTTTCGACAGTTCCGACAGAACTTCCCAGCTCAACCTTTGTGCTTCACAAGGAAAGGCGTGTCCCAGTGTTTAAGTGACTGGTGGACATGGACAACATGGTCCCTCTGATCTTCAGTGCTTCCCAGGGCCCTATAGTTCATCATGTATTCCCTTATTAAGTTTGTCTTCCTATGGTCTAATTCTATCTTCTTCACAGTTTGCCATCACACTAGTTTTCATATCATCCGTGAACTCACTGATCAATCCTCCAACTTTCAAGTGAAAGTTATTTCTATGAACCTAGAAACTGTGAGGACCCAATACTGGCCTCTGCAAGATCCCACTGGGCACAAGCTTCCAGTTACAGAAGCACATCTCACCCTCTGCTTCCTGTGACTCAGCCCATTGTGGATCCAATTTGCCAAATTTCCTTGGATGCCATGGCTCTTGTCTTTGCCATCAGTGTCCCTTGCAGGACCTTATCAAAAGCCTCACTGAATTCCAAGTAGCCTACACCAAATGCATTGCTGTCACCTGGCCACCTTTTTGATAAATTCAATCAGGTTGGTCAGGTATGACCTTCCTTTAATAAAACCACACCTTCTGTTCTTGATTAACCCCTGCCTGCTCCAAGTGCAGATTCATTCTGTCCCTAAGTATTCATTCCAACAGTTTCCCCGCCGTCAGAGTGATTGGCCTGTAGATTCCTGGTTTCTCCCTCCTTCCTTCATTAAGACCTTGTCACATAGGCTGTTTTCAATTGATGTCTGCAGCCAAGTGTTAGGTCTCATGTACAGCTTGGGGAAGGTAGAAAGGGACAGTGGTAGCGTCTTTACCTCTGAGCTAGGAGATCCAGGTTCAAGTCCCACCTGGTCCAGAGGAATATCATACCATCACTGAGCAGGTTGGTTGAGAAACTATCTCCAAGGTGTTTTTGATCTACCTGGAATTGTTTTCTCCTCTGCTGAAATGACTTAGTTAATCATGAATAGACATTCCAACAATACCTCTGCACCTGAATGGCACCATCTCTTCTCAATCTAATGTTACTTGTTTCTTCCATCCCAACCTCTTTTGGGAGCTTTACAGCATTCACTTTACCCCAGTTAAGTGAGTTTTGCAGCTTTTAAAAGCTTTCACATTTGTATCTTCCCCAGTTTTTTGAAAATCAAGGACCAATCAACCTGAAACAACAGCAGGAATTTATTTTCTTGGATATACAATATAATCACACACACACACACACACACACACACACACACACACACACACACACACACACACACACACACACACACACACACACACACACACACACACACACACACACACACACACACACACACACACACACACGGTTGAGGTTTTGATGGAGAGATGATTTCACCCAGGTCTGAACCCTGAACTCGGATGATGACCTCTGCAGAGAGACAGACATCAACGGCAAATGAATTCTTGGATCTTCCTGTGCAGCACCCCTTGCATGGACAGCATTGGTCTGTTTGTGTGCCTGCTTTTCTAAAACATGTCCAAGCAACAAGTGATGATAGATTCATAACAGTTTTCCTCTTGTGAGAATCAAAAGCTCACTCACTTTAATAATTTCAGTCCGAGACCAAAAATCTGAAGCCGAGTCGTTTGGGATTGTTTTGGACGAGAGCTGACTTAGCAAAAATGAGGAAACATATAATCCGTTAAAGAAAATGGTATGTTAGCATGAGACGTGATTACAGAACAATGGTGGATGCATGGGCAAACAGGAAAAACATCTGTTTCCCCACTTGTACAGAGACACAGGAACAAACCCTAATCAAAGAGGTCAAAGTGGCCTCTGGATAGAAATAGATGCTGATAGAAGAAAAGATATGCCTAATCAATGACCTACAGTAGACTGACGTCAAACACCCTTATGGGAGTCAGAGATAAGAGTTTGTCACGGACAAGACAGGATAAACAGAAGTTGAGGGATCAGTCTAAAGGAAATGAGTGACGTAAGTGAAGCAGGGAACAAACAATGGAATAAGGAAAACATATGGGAAAAAACTGTATATATTGCAAGAGTTTGTTGTGGTTTACTGTGCATTTCTAATTGCCGTACCTGGCAATTAGACAAGGCACCCACTTGCAAGTGTACAAATAAACGACTCGGATTCAGATTTTTGGTCTCGGACTGAAATTATTAAAGTGAGTGAGATTTTGTTTCTCACACTCCAATCCATGTTTAAGGCTTGTGTTTGTGTTTTATTTTTCACTGAGTGTTGATCTAATCATCTCAAATGGGGCGTGGCTTCCATCTCAGATAACCACATCAGCGTGCCGTGGGGGCACTCAGGAAATGATTAGGGAAGTGTATCTGTACCATTCCACCTACTGCACCCTGTACCGCCAGATAGTGTTCCCTCAGTACCTCAGAAAGCACCTCTTCAGTATATTTATCTCCAAAGAACCTCGACAAAACATTCATGCCCCCAACACCTCAGAAAACAAACCAGTTACCCCCTGGGACCGTGTTCATTCCCAAACCTATTCTCCCTGGGATGATCTACAGCCACCCCCAAGATTGGAGCCCAGGGCCCAGAACATTATTTGGGTCTCTGGATTGATCATAGAATGTGGAAGCAGGCCGTCCGGCCTATCAGGTTCACATTGATCCCCAGTAGAGCAGCCCATCATCCACTCTATACCTGGATCCCTTCATTTCCTCTGGCTAACCCACCCAGCCTGCACATCTTTGGACAGTGGAAGGACACTGGAGCACCCGGAGGCTGACATAGGGAGAATGTGCCAACTCCACAGAGACAGTCGCCCGAGGCTGGAATCGAACCCGGGTGGGGTGAGGCAACACTGAGCCCCGGTAACCATCCCACCATCTCCTCCCCGTTGATGACCGTTTGATGTCTATACCCGGGGAGTATCGAACTTGTCTAGCGATTATTTAAGAAAGAGATCTCCAGTAAGAGAGCTCTTTACATGGTTCAGGTCAAAATCCTGGAGCTCCCACCCTAACATCACTGTGGGACACCCGAGGACTGCAGCAGGAGAGTACAGCTCACCCCTACCTTCCAGGGCAATGCCTCCACGAGCTCAAGATGCTTGGTCCCCCTCGAAAAAATATTTATATCAATATCAAAAAGAGACTTTATTCACAACAAGAACTTTACGTACAAACATAGTCACTAAAGTTCGGTTCGGTACAGTCTGTACAACAAGTCCTTATCATGACATATATACTCCCCTTGGCTGATTAACTGAAATGTTAGGTCTGAGCTGTTCCTTCTGAATTAACATCACAAAGTTACATTGAGAAGGATCTTTGTGAAGTGCCTGTGTTCTGTATCTGTTCTCCCATGTATCCCTCACTCCGAATACAATACCTTACAAAGCCTTAAACCTGTTTGTCAACTTTCAGCAGAAGCAGCCTCAGGACATTGAACACAGACTGAATTACTCAGTGACGCTTGGATCAGGTCAAATTCTCAAGCAAACAGATGGTGGGGAAATTCAGCAGAATTCAGCAGGTAGCAACGGTGAAGAGAGAGAGGAACAATTCGCATTTCAAGTGACCCCTCCTCAAAACGGTCTGTTCTGAAGGAACTTTCCCGCAGAAATCACTGGATTGAAAGGTGAACTCTCTCTCTGTCTCTTTCTCCCTCTCCCTTCAGAGATGCTGCCGGACATGCTTAGCTCCTTCAGCAATCTCTATATTGATGTTTCAGGTCTCCAGCGCGTCCGTACAGATTGATTTTAGTGTTGAATTCTCAAGCTTGCTCTATTAAAGGGATTGAATCCCTCTGCTACAAAGGAGGGTCACTTACCACAGCTAACAGATTCGTGATGCCAACATTGTTGGCTCAATCTCTATCATGTCTGAAATTACCATGAAGACCCCAGCTTCTCAACCTCACCCCTCACCTGAGGCAGGTGACCCACCAGGCCTCTCTCTCTGGCAAGACAGCAGCTCTCGGGTCATCCTGGGCTATAATAACTTCCCAACTTAAGAAAGGCCCTCCAGTAAGAGAGCTCTTTACATGGTTCAGGTCAAAATCCTGGAGCTCCCACCCTAACATCACTGTGGGACACCCGAGGACTGCAGCAGGAGAGTACTGCTCACCCCTACCTTCCAGGCAACTATTAGAGGGCGTGGGAATCACATGCAAACCACATTTGTAAATAAGTTTTATAACAGGGTCACGGTGGATGGTCACTAACACTGTTTTATTACCTGTGTTGAAATCAGCATAATGAAGAAGCAAAGGGTGGGTTGAAAATGACAATGATAGCCTTTTGTAGGTTGGTGTTTATTAGAGTTTGTATCGACAGTATGAATGTTTGAGCACTTATTCAAGGGCATGCAGGTAGCTGCCAGAGGAAGTGATAGGGGCTGGTACAATTCTGATATTTAAAAGGCATCAGGATGAGTATGTGAATAGGAAGGGTTTAGAGGGATATCAGCCAAGTGCTAGCTAATGGAATGAAATGAGATGAGAATATCTGGTTGGTATGGACGAGGTGGGCAGGAGGGTCTGTTTCCAAGCTGTGCATCTCTGTGACTCTGTGCCTCTGAATAGTCTATTACAGAGAGTTTCAGACAGGGTTTGGTTTGTGTGTCTCTCTCACGCTTCCTCAGAATCTGCAAACCCTGTCTCCAAATTTCCACAAGACTAAATGAAAGAGAAAAAAGAGGGTCAGTGCTGAGGGAGTGCTGCACTGTCGGAGGGTCAGTTCTGAGAGAGTGCTGCGCTGTCATAGGGTCAGTGCTGATGGAGTGCTTCACTGTCAGAGGGTCAGTACTGAGGGAGTGCTGCACTGTCAGAGAGTCAGTGCTGAGGGAGTGCTGCACTGTCAGAGGGTCAGTACTGAGGGAGTGCTGCACTGTCGGAGGGTCAGTACTGAGGGAGTGCTGCACTGTCGGAGGGTCAGTACTGAGGGAGTGCAGCACTGTCAGAGGGTCGGTACTGAGGGAGCACTGCACTGTCGGAGGGTCAGTACTGAGGGAGTGCTGCACTATCAGAGGGTCAGTACTGAGGGAGTGCTGCACTGTCAGAGGGTCAGTACTGAGGGAGTGCTGCACTGTCGGAGGGTCAGTACTGAGGGAGTGCTGCACTGTCGGAGGGTCAGTACTGAGGGAGTGCTGCACTGTCGGTGGGTCAACACTGAGGGACTGTTACACAATCAGAGGATCAGTACTGAGGGAGTGCTGCACTATCAGAGGGTCAGTACTGAGGGAGTGCTGCACTGTGGGAGGGTCAGTACTGAGGGAGTGCTGCACTGTCAGAGGGTCAGTACTGAGGGAGTGCTGCACTGTCAGAGGATCAGTACTGAGAGAATGCCGCACTGTCAGAGGGTCGGTACTGAGGGAGTGCCGCACTGTCAGCGGGTCAGTACTGAGGGAGTGCTGCACTGTCAGAGGGTCTGTACTGCGGGAGTGCTGCACTGTCAGAGGATCAGTACTGAGAGAGTGCCGCACTGTCAGAGGGTCGGTACTGAGGGAGTGCCGCACTGTCAGATGGTCAGTACTGAGGGAGTGCGGCACTGTCAGAGGGTCAGTACTGAGGGAGTGCCGCACTGTCAGAGGTTCAGTACTGAGGGAGTGCGGCACTGTCAGAGGGTCAGTACTGAGGGAGTGATGCACTGTTAGAGGGTCAGTACTGAGGGAGTGCTGCACTGTCAGAGGGTCAGCACTGAGGGAGTGCTGCACTGTCAGAGGATCAGGACTGAGGGAGCGGTGCATTCTCAGAGGGTTAGTACTGAGGGAGCGCTACACTGTAAGAATGTCAGAACTAAAGGATCACTGCACTGTCAAAGAGATGCACTGCCAAAGGATCTACACTGAGGGTGTACCGCACTTTCACAAAATCGGTATGGGGGCAGTGCCACACTGTCAGATGGTCAGTACTGAGGAGGTTTTGCAGTGTGTGAGCGTCAGTAAAGAGGGAGTGCGGCACTGTCAGACGGTCAGTACTGAGGGAGTGCTGCACTGTCAGAGGGTCTGTACTGAGGGAGTGCTGCACTGTCAGAGGGTCAGTACTGAGGGAGTGCTGCACTGTCAGAGGATCAGTACTGAGAGAGTGCCGCACTGTCAGAGGGTCGGTACTGAGGGAGTGCCGCACTGTCAGAGGGTCAGTACTGAGGGAGTGCTGCACTGTCAGAGGGTCAGTACTGAGGGAGTGCTGCACTGTGGGAGAGTCAGTAGTGAGGGAGTGCTGCACTGTCAGAGGGTCAGTACTGAGGGAGTGCTGCACTGTCAGAGGATCAGTACTGAGAGAGTGCCGCACTGTCAGAGGGTCGGTACTGAGGGAGTGCTGCACTGTGAGAGGGTCTGTACTGAGGAAGTGCTGCACTATCAGAGGGTCAGTACTGAGGGAGTGCTGCACTGTGGGAGGGTCAGTACTGAGGGAGTTCTGCACTGTCAGAGGGTCTGTACTGAGGGAGTGCTGCACTGTCAGAGGATCAGTACTAAGAGAGTGCCGCACTGTCAGAGGGTCGGTACTGAGGGAGTGCCGCACTGTCAGAGGGTCAGTACTGAGGGAGTGCTGCACTGTCAGAGGGTCTGTACTGCGGGAGTGCTGCACTGTCAGAGGATCAGTACTGAGAGAGTGCCGCACTGTCAGAGGGTCGGTACTGAGGGAGTGCCGCACTGTCAGATGGTCAGTACTGAGGGAGTGCGGCACTGTCAGAGGGTCAGTACTGAGGGAGTGCCGCACTGTCAGAGGTTCAGTACTGAGGGAGTGCGGCACTGTCAGAGGGTCAGTACTGAGGGAGTGATGCACTGTTAGAGGGTCAGTACTGAGGGAGTGCTGCACTGTCAGAGGATCAGTACTGAGGGAGTGCTGCAATGTCAGAGGATCAGTACTGAGGGAGCGGTGCATTCTCAGAGGGTTAGTACTGAGGGAGCGCTACACTGTAAGAATGTCAGAACTAAAGGATCACTGCACTGTCAAAGAGATGCACTGCCAGAGGATCTACACTGAGGGTGTACCGCACTTTCACAAAATCGGTATGGGGGCAGTGCCACACTGTCAGATGGTCAGTACTGAGGAGGTTTTGCAGTGTGTGAGCGTCAGTACTGAGGGAGTGCGGCACTGTCAGACGGTCAGTACTGAGGGAGTGCTGCACTGTCAGAGGGTCTGTACTGAGGGAGTGCTGCACTGTCAGAGGGTCAGTACTGAGGGAGTGCTCCACTGTCAGAGGATCAGTACTGAGAGAGTACCGCACTGTCAGAGGGTCGGTACTGAGGGAGTGCCGCACTGTCAGAGGGTCAGTACTGAGGGAGTGCTGCACTGTCAGAGGGTCAGTACTGAGGGAGTGCTGCACTGTCAGAGGATCAGTACTGAGAGAGTGCCGCACTGTCAGAGGGTCGGTACTGAGGGAGTGCTGCACTGTGAGAGGGTCAGTACTGAGGGAGTGCTGCACTATCAGAGGGTCAGTACTGAGGGAGTGCTGCACTTTGGGAATGTCAGTCCTGAGGGTGTGCTGCACTGTCAGAGGATCAGTACAGAGAGAGTGCCGCACTGTCAGAGGGTCGGTACTGAGGGAGTGCCGCACTGTCAGAGGGTCGGTACTGAGGGAGTGCCGCACTGTCAGAGGGTCAGTACTGAGGGAGTGCTGCACTGTCAGAGGATCAGTACTGAGAGAGTGCCGCACTGTCAGAGGGTCGGTACTGAGAGAGTGCCGCACTGTCAGAGGGTCGGTACTGAGGGAGTGCCGCACTGTCAGAGGGTCAGTACTGAGGGAGTGCTGCACTGTCAGAGGGTCAGTACTGAGGGAGTGCTGCACTGTCAAAGAGATGCACTGCCAGAGGATCTACACTGAGGGTGTACCGCACTTTCACAAAATCGGTATGGGGGCAGTGCCACACTGTCAGATGGTCAGTACTGAGGAGGTTTTGCAGTGTGTGAGCGTCAGTAAAGAGGGAGTGCGGCACTGTCAGACGGTCAGTACTGAGGGAGTGCTGCACTGTCAGAGGGTCTGTACTGAGGGAGTGCTGCACTGTCAGAGGGTCAGTACTGAGGGAGTGCTGCACTGTCAGAGGATCAGTACTGAGAGAGTGCCGCACTGTCAGAGGGTCAGTACTGAGGGAGTGCTGCACTGTCAGAGGGTCAGTACTGAGGGAGTGCTGCACTGTCAGAGGGTCAGTACTGAGGGAGTGCTGCACTGTCAGAGGGTCAGTACTGAGGGAGTGCTGCACTGTCAGAGGATCAGTACTGAGAGAGTGCCGCACTGTCAGAGGGTCGGTACTGAGGGAGTGCTGCACTGTGAGAGGGTCTGTACTGAGGGAGTGCTGCACTATCAGAGGGTCAGTACTGAGGGAGTGCTGCACTTTGGGAGTGTCAGTCCTGAGGGAGTGCTGCACTGTCAGAGGGTCAGTACAGAGGGAGTGCTGCACTGTCAGAGGATCAGTACTGAGAGAGTGCCGCACTGTCAGAGGGTCGGAACTGAGGGAGTGCCGCACTGTCAGAGGGTCAGTACTGAGGGAGTGCTGCACTGTCAGAGGGTCTGTACTGCGGGAGTGCTGCACTGTCAGAGGATTAGTACTGAGAGAGTGCCGCACTGTCAGAGGGTCGGTACTGAGGGAGTGCCGCACTGTCAGATCGTCAGTACTGAGGGAGTGCGGCACTGTCAGAGGGTCAGTACTGAGGGAGTGCCGCACTGTCAGAGGTTCAGTACTGAGGGAGTGCGGCACTGTCAGAGGGTCAGTACTGAGGGAGTGATGCACTGTTAGAGGGTCAGTACTGAGGGAGTGCTGCACTGTCAGAGGATCAGTACTGAGGGAGTGCTGCACTGTCAGAGGATCAGGACTGAGGGAGCGGTGCATTCTCAGAGGGTCAGTACTGAGGGAGTGCTGCACTGTCAGAGGGTCAGTACTGAGGGAGTGCTGCACTGTCAGAGGGTCAGTACTGAGGGAGTGCTGCACTGTCAGAGGATCAGTACTGAGAGAGTGCCGCACTGTCAGAGGGTCGGTACTGAGGGAGTGCTGCAACGTGAGAGGGTCTGTACTGAGGGAGTGCTGCACTATCAGAGGGTCAGTACTGAGGGAGTGCTGCACTTTGGGAGTGTCAGTCCTGAGGGAGTGCTGCACTGTCAGAGGGTCAGTACTGAGGGAGTGCTGCGCTGTCAGAGCATCAGTACTGAGAGAGTGCCGCACTGTCAGAGGGTCGGTACTGAGGGAGTGCCGCACTGTCAGAGGGTCAGTACTGAGGGTGTGCTGCACTGTCAGAAGATCAGTACTGAGAGAGTGCCGCACTGTCAGAGGGTCGGTACTGAGGGAGTGCCGCACTGTCAGATCGTCAGTACTGAGGGAGTGCGGCACTGTCAGAGGGTCAGTACTGAGGGAGTGCCGCACTGTCAGAGGTTCAGTACTGAGGGAGTGCGGCACTGTCAGAGGGTCAGTACTGAGGGAGTGATGCACTGTTAGAGGGTCAGTACTGAGGGAGTGCTGCATTGTCAGAGGATCAGTACTGAGGGAGTGCTGCACTGTCAGAGGATCAGGACTGAGGGAGCGGTGCATTCTCAGAGGGTTAGTACTGAGGGAGAGCTACACTGTAAGAATGTCAGAACTAAAGGATCACTGCACTGTCAAAGAGATGCACTGCCAGAGGATATACACTGAGGGTGTACCGCACTTTCACAAAATCGGTATGGGGGCAGTGCTACACTGTCAGATGGTCAGTACTGAGGAGGTTTTGCAGTGTGTGAGCGTCAGTACTGAGGGAGTACCCCACTGTCAGACGGTCAGTACTGAGGGATCACTGCGCTGTCAGAGGGTCAGTACTGAGGGACTGCTGCATTGCCAGAGGGTGCGTACTGAGAGATCACCGCACTGTCAGAGGGTCAAGAGTGAGGGACTGCTGCATTAACAGAGGGCCATCTCTGAGGAGCACTACACTGTCAAAGGGTCAGGACTGAGGGAGCACCACACTGTCAGAGGTTTAGTCCAGAGGGAATGCCGCAATGTCTGAGGCTCTGTACTCGGAGAGCACTGTACCATCAGAGGGTCAGTACTGAACAAGCACTACACTGTCAGAGGGTCAGTACTGAGGGAGCATGCATTATCAAAAGGTCAGTACTGAGGGAGCGCTACACAGTGAGAGTGTCAATTCTGAGTCAGTGCAATTTCAGAGTGTCAGTACAGAGAGAGTGTTGCACTGTCAGAGAGTTAGTACTGAGGGAGTGCTGCACTGTCAGAGGGTCAGTACTGAGGGAGTGCTGCACTGTCAGAGGGTCAGTACTGAGAGAGTGCTGCACTGTCAGAGGGTCAGTACTGAGGGAGTGCTGCACTGTCAGAGTGTCAGTCATGATGGAGTGCTCTACTGTCAGAGCTTTTGTCCTGAGAGTAGGCCACACTGTCCTCGGGGCAGTAATGGGCCACTTCCACACTGTCAGAGAGTCAGAACTGAGGGAGTGCATCAATATCAGAGGGTCAGTGTGGAGGGAGTGCAGCATTCTCAGAGGATCAGTATGAAGGGAGTGCAGCATTGTCAGAGGGTCAGTATGGAGGGAGTGCAGCATTGTCAGAGGATCAGAGTGGAGGGAGTGCAGCATTGTCAGAGGGTCAGTGTGGAGGGTGTGGAGCCTTGTCAGAGGGTCAGTGTGGAGGGAGTGCAGCATTGTTAGAGGGTCATTGTGGAGGGAGTGCAGCACTGTCAGAGGGTCAGTATGGAGGGAGTGCAGCATTGTCAGAGGGTAAGTATGGAGGGAGTGCAGCATTGTCAGAGGGTCAGTGTGGAGGGAGTGCAGCACTGTCAGAGGATCAGTATGGAGGGAATGCAGAAATGTCAGAGGATCAGTGTGGAGGGAGTGCAGCATTGTCACAGAGTCAGTGTGGAGGGAGTGCAGCATTGTCATTGGATCAGTGTGGAGGAAGTGCAGCACTGTCAGAGGGTCAGTGTGCAGGGAGTGCAGCATTGTCAGAGGATCAGTATGGAGGGAGTGCAGCATTGCCAGAAGTTCAGTAGGGAGGGAGTGCAGCACTGTCAGAGGGTAAGTGTGGATGGAGTGCAGCATTGTCAAAGGATCAGTGTGGAGGGAGTGCAGCATTGTCAGAGGTTCAGTGTGGAGGGAGTGCTGTATTGTCATAGGGTCAGTGTGGAGGGAGTGCAGCATTGTCAGAGGATCAGTGTGGAGGGAGCGCAGCATTGTCAGAGGATCAGTGTGGAGGGAGTGCAGCATTGTCAGAGGATCAGTGTGGAGGGCGTGCAGCATTGTCAGAGGGTCAGTGTGGAGGTAGCGCAGCATTGTCAGAGGGCCAGGGTGGAGGGAGTGCTGTAGTGTCAGACGGTCAGTGTGGAGGGAGTGCAGCATTGTCAGAGGAGCAGTGTGAAGGGAGTGCAGCACTGTCAGAGGATCAGTGTGGAGGGAGTGCAGAATTGTCAGAGGGTCAGTGTGGAGGGAGTGCAATATTGTCAGAGGGTCAGTGTGGAGGGAGAGAAGCATTGTCAGAGGATTAGTGTGAAGGGAGTGCAGCACTGTCAGAGGATCAGTGTGGAGGTAGTGCAGAATTGTCAGAGGGTCAGTGTGGAGGGAGTGCAATATTGTCAGAGGGTCAGTGTGGAGGGAGTGCAGCGTTGTCAGAGGATTAGTGTGAAGGGAGTGTAGCACTGTCAGATGGTCAGTGTGGACGGAGTGCAGCATTGTCAGAGGGTCAGTGTGGAGGGAGTGCAGCATTGTCAGAGGATCAGTGTGAAGGGGTACAGCATTGTCAGAGGGTCAGTGTGGAGGGAGTGCAGCTTTGACAGAGGATCAGTGTGAAGGGAGTACAACATTGTCAGAGGATCAGTGTGAAGGGAGTACAGCATTGTCAGAGGGTCAGTGTGGAGGGAGTGCAGCATTGTCAGAGGGTCAGTGTGGAGGGAGTTCAGCATTGTCAGAAGATCAGTGTGGAGGGAGCGCAGCATTATCAGAGGATCAGTGTGGAGGGAGTGCAGCATTGTCAGAGCAAGAGTGTGGAGGGAGTACAGAACTGTCAGAGGATCAGTGTGGAGGGAGTGCAGCATTGTCAGAGGGTCAGTGTGGATGGAGTGCAGCATTGTCAGAGGGTCAGTGTGGAGGGAGTGCAGCATTGTCAGAGGGTCAGTGTGGAGGGAGTACAGCATTGTCAGAGAGTCAATGTGAAGGGAGTGCAGCATTGTCAGAGGATCAATGTGGAGGGAGTGCAGCATTATCAGAGGGTCAGCGTGGAGTGAGTGCAGCATTGTCAGAGGATCAGTGTGAAGGAGTGCAGCATTGTCAGAGGATCAATGTGGAGGGAGTGCAGCATTGTCAGAGGGTCAGTGTGGAGGGAGTGCAGCTTTGTCAGAGGATCAGTGAGGAGGGAGTACAGCATTGTCAGAGGATCAGTGTGGAGGGAGTGCAGCATTGTCAGAGCATCAGTGTGGAGGGAGTGCAGCATTGTCAGGGGGTCAGTGTGGAGGGAGTGCAGCATTGTCAGAGGATCAGTGTGGAGGGAGTGCAGCATTGTCAGAGGTTCAGTGTGGAGGGAGCGCAGCATTATCAGAGAGTCAGTGTGGAGGGAGTGCAGCATTGTCAGAGGATCCGTGTGGAGGAAATGCAGCATTGTCAGACGATCAGTGTGGAGTGAGTGCAGCATTGTCAGAGGATCCGTGTGGAGGGAATGCAGCATTGTCAGAGGATCAGTGTGAAGGGGGTACAGCATTGTCAGAGGGTCAGTGTGGAGGGAGTGCAGCTTTGACAGAGGATCAGTGTGAAGGGAGTACAACATTGTCAGAGGGTCAGTGTGGAGGGAGTGCAGCATTGTCAGAGGGTCAGTGTGGAGGGAGTTCAGCATTGTCAGAAGATCAGTGTGGGGGGAGCGCAGCATTGTCAGAGGATCAGTGTGGAGTGAGTGCAGCATTGTCAGAGGATCCGTGTGGAGGGAGTACAGCACTGTCAGAGGATCCGTGTGGAGGGAATGCAGCATTGTCAGACGATCAGTGTGGAGTGAGTGCAGCATTGTCAGAGGATCAGTGTGGAGGGAGCGCAGCATTGTCAGAGGATCAGTGTGGAAGGAGTTGAGCATTGTCAGAGGGTCAGTGTGGAGGGATTGCAGCTTTTTCAGAGGATCAGTGTGGAGGGCGTACAGCATTGTCAGAGGGTCAGTGTGGAGGGAGAGCAGCTTTGTCAGAGGATCAGTGTGGAGGGAGTACAGCATTGTCAGAGAGTCAGTGTGGAGGCAGTGCAGCATTGTCAGAGGATCAGTGTGGAGGGAATGCAACATTGTCAGAGGGTCAGTGTGGAGGGAGTGCAGCATTGTCAGAGGATCAGTGCGAAGGGAGTGCAGCACTGTCAGAGGGTCAGTGTGGATGGAGTGCAGCATTGTCAGAGGGTCAGTGTGGAGGGAGCGCAGCATTATCAGAGGGTCAGTGTGAAGGGAGTGCAGCATTGTCAGGGGGTCAGGATGGAGGGAGTGCAGCATTGTCAGAGGGTCAGTGTGGAGGGAGTGCAACATTGTCAGTGGGTGAGGATGGAGGGAGTGCAGCATTGTCAGAGGATCAGTGCGAAGGGAGTGCAGCACTGTCAGAGGGTCAGTGTGGAGGGAGTGCAGCATTGTCAGAGAGTCAGTGTGGAGGGAGCGCAGCATTATCAGAGGGTCAGTGTGGAGGGAGTGCAGCATTGTCTGAAAGTCAGTGTGGAGGGAGTGCAGCATTGTCAGAGGGTCAGTGTGGAGGGAGTGCAGCATTGTCAGGGGGTCAGGTTGGAGGGAGTGCAGCATTGTCAGAGGATCAGTGTGGAGGGAGTGCAGCATTGTCAGAGGGTCAGTGTGGAGGGAGCGCAGCATTGTCAGGAGGTCAGGATGGAGGGAGTGCAGCATTGTCAGAGGATCACTTTGGAGGGAGTGCAGCATTGTCAGAGGATCAGTGTGGAGGGAGTGCAGCATTGTCAGAGGATCACTTTGGAGGGAGTGCAGCATTGTCAGAGATTCAGTGTGGAGGGAGTGCAGCATTGTCAGAGGATCAGTGTGGAGGGAGTGCAGCATTGTCAGAGGGTCAGTATAGAGTGAATGCAGCATTGTCAGTGGGTCAGTGTGGAGGGAGTGCAGCTTTGTCAGATGGTCAGTGTGTAGGGAGTGCAGCATTGTCACAGAGTCAGTGTGGAGGGAGTGCAGCATTGTCATTGGATCAGTGTGGAGGGAGTGCAGTACTGTCAGAGGGTCAGTGTGCAGGGAGTGCAGGATTGTCAGAGGTTCAGAATGGGCGGAGTGCAGCATTGCCAGAAGTTCAGTAGGTAGGGAGTGCAGCACTGTCAGAGGGTCAGTGTGGATGGAGTGCAGCATTGTCAGAGGATCAGTGTGGAGGGAGTGCAGCATTGACAGAGGATCAGTGTGGAGGAGCGCAGCATTGTCAGAGGATCAGTGTGGAGGGAGTGCAGCATTGTCAGAGGATCAGTGTGGAGGGCGTGCAGCATTGTCAGAGGGTCAGTGTGGAGGTAGCGCAGCATTGTCAGAGGGCCAGTGTGAAGGGAGTGCAGCACTGTCAGAGGATCAGTGTGGAGGGAGTGCAGAATTGTCAGAGGGTCAGTGTGGAGGGAGTGCAATATTGTCAGAGGGTCAGTGTGGAGGGAGAGCAGCATTGTCAGAGGGTCAGTGTGGAGGGAGTGCAGCGTTGTCAGAGGATTAGTGTGAAGGGAGTGCAGCACTGTCAGAGGGTCAGTGTGGACGGAGTGCAGCATTGTCAGAGGGTCAGTGTGGAGGGAGTGCAGCATTGTCAGAGGATCAGTGTGAAGGGAGTACAGCATTGTCAGAGGGTCAGTGTGGAGGGTGTGCAGCTTTGACAGAGGATCTGTGTGAAGGGAGTACAACATTGTCACAGGATCAGTGTGAAGGGAGTACAGCATTGTCAGAGGGTCAGTGTGGAGGGAGTGCAGCATTGTCAGAGGGTCAGTGTGGAGGGAGTGCAATATTGTCATAGGGTCAGTGTGGAGGGAGAGCAGCATTGTCAGAGGGTCAGTGTGGAGGGAGTGCAGCGTTGTCAGAGGATTAGTGTGAAGGGAGTGCAGCACTGTCAGAGGGTCAGTGTGGACGGAGTGCAGCATTGTCAGAGGGTCAGTGTGGAGGGAGTGCAGCATTGTCAGAGGATCAGTGTGAAGGGAGTACAGCATTGTCAGAGGGTCAGTGTGGAGGGTGTGCAGCTTTGACAGAGGATCTGTGTGAAGGGAGTACAACATTGTCACAGGATCAGTGTGAAGGGAGTACAGCATTGTCAGAGGGTCAGTGTGGAGGGAGTGCAGCATTGTCAGAGGGTCAGTGTGGAGGGAGTTCAGCATTGTCAGAGGATCAGTGTGGAGGGAGCGGAGCATTATCAGAGGATCAGTGTGGAGGGAGTGCAGCATTGTCAGAGGAAGAGTGTGGAGGGAGTACAGCACTGTCAGAGGATCAGTGTGGAGGGAGTGCAGCATTGTCAGAGGGTCAGTGTGGATGGAGTGCAGCATTGTCAGAGGGTCAGTGTGGAGGGAGTGCAGCATTGTCAGAGGATCAGTGTGGAGGGAGTACAGCATTGTCAGAGAGTCAGTGTGGAGGGAGTGCAGAATTGTCAGAGGATCAGTGTGGAGGGAGTGCAGCATTGTCAGAGGGTCAGCGTGGAGGGAGTGCAGCATTGTCAGAGGGTCAGTGTGGAGGGAGTGCAGCTTTGTCAGAGGATCAGTGTGGAGGGAGTACAGCATTGTCAGAGCCTCAGTGTGGAGGGAGTGCAGCAGTGTCAGAGCATCTTTGTGGAGGGAGTGCAGCATTGTCAGGGGGTCAGTGTGGAGGGAGTGCAGCATTGCCAGAGGGTCAGTGTGGAGGGAGCGCAGCATTATCAGAGGGTCAGTGTGGAGGGAGTGCAGCATTGTCAGAGGATCCGTGTGGAGGGAGTGCTGCATTGTCAGAGGATCCGTGTGGAGGGAATGCAGCATTGTCAGAGGATCAGTGTGGAGTGAGTGCAGCATTGTCAGAGGATCAGTGTGGCGGGAGCGCAGGCATTGTCAGAGGATCAGTGTGGAGAGAGTGCAGCATTGTCAGAGGATCAGTGTGGAAGGAATTGAGCATTGTCAGAGGGTCAGTGTGGAGGGAGTGCAGCTTTGTCAGAGGATCAGTCTGGAGGGCGTACAGCATTGTCAGAGGGTCAGTGTGGAGAGAGTGCAGCTTTGTCAGAGGATCAGTGTGGAGGGATTACAGCATTGTCAGAGAGTCAGTGTGGAAGGAGTGCAGCATTGTCAGAGGATCAGTGTGGAGGGAATGCAACATTGTCAGAGGGTCAGTGTGGAGGGAGTGCAGCATTGTCAGAGGATCAGTGCGAAGGGAGTGCAGCACTGTCAGAGGGTCAGTGTGGAGGGAGAGCAGCATTGTCAGAGGGTCAGTGTGGAGGGAGCGCAGCATTATCAGAGGGTTAGTGTGGAGGGAGTGCAGCATTGTCAGAGGGTCAGTGTGGAGGGAGTGCAGCATTGTCAGAGGGTCAATGTGGAGGGAGTGCAACATTGTCAGGGGGTCAGGATGGAGTGAGTGCAGCATTGTCAGAGGATCAGTGCGAAGGGAGTGCAGCACTGTCAGGGGGTCAGTGTGGAGGTAGTGCAGCATTGTCAGAGGGTCAGTGTGGAGGGAGCGCAGCATTATCAGAGGGTCAGTGTGGAGGGAGTGCAGCATTGTCAGAGGGTCAGTGTGGAGGGTGTGCAGCATTGTCAGAGGATCAGTGTGGAGGGAGTACAGCATTGTCAGAGAGTCAGTGTGGAGGGAGTGCAGAATTGTCAGAGGATCAGTGTGGAGGGAGTACAGCATTGTCAGAGGATCAGTTTGGAGGGAGTGCATCATTGTCAGAGGATCAGTGTGGAGGGAGTACAGCATTTTCAGAGAGTCAGTGTGGAGGGAGTGCAGAATTGTCAGAGGATCAGTGTGGAGGGAGTGCAGCATTGTCAGAGGGTCAGCGTGGAGGGAGTGCAGCATTGTCAGAGGGTCAGTGTGGAGGGAGTGCAGCTTTGTCAGAGGATCAGTGTGGAGGGAGTACAGCATTGTCAGAGCCTCAGTGTGGAGGGAGTGCAGCAGTGTCAGAGCATCAGTGTGGAGGGAGTGCAGCATTGTCAGAGGATCAGTGTGGAGGGAGTGCAGCATCGTCAGAGGGTCAGCGTGGAGGGAGTGCAGCATTGTCAGAGGGTCAGTGTGGAGGGAGTGCAGCTTTGTCAGAGGATCAGTGTGGAGTGAGTGCAGCATTGTCAGAGGATCAGTGTGGAGGGAGCGCAGCATTGTCAGAGGATCAGTGTGGAGAGAGTGCAGCATTGTCAGAGGATCAGTGTGGAAGGAGTTGAGCATTGTCAGAGGGTCAGTGTGGAGGGAGTGCAGCTTTGTCAGAGGATCAGTGTGGAGGGCGTACAGCATTGTCAGAGGGTCAGTATGGAGGGAGTGCAGCTTTGTCAGAGGATCAGTGTGGAGGGATTACAGCATTGTCAGAGAGTCAGTGTGGAGGGAGTGCAGCATTGTCAGAGGATCAGTGTGGAGGGAATGCAACATTGTCAGAGGGTCAGTGTGGAGGGAGTGCAGCATTGTCAGAGGATCAGTGCGAAGGGAGTGCAGCACTGTCAGAGGGTCAGTGTGGAGGGAGTGCAGCATTGTCAGAGGGTCAGTGTGGAGGGAGCGCAGCATTATCAGAGGGTTAGTGTGGAGGGAGTGCAGCATTGTCAGAGGGTCAGTGTGGAGGGAGTGCAGCATTGTCAGAGGGTCAGTGTGGACGGAGTGCAACATTGTCAGGGGGTCAGGATGGAGGGAGTGCAGCATTGTCAGAGGATCAGTGCGAAGGGAGTGCAGCACTGTCAGAGGGTCAGTGTGGAGGAGTGCAACATTGTCAGGGGGTCAGGATGGAGGGAGTGCAGCATTGTCAGAGGATCAGTGTGGAGGGAGCGCAGCATTATCAGAGGGTCAGTGTGGAGGGAGTGCAGCATTGTCAGAAAGTCAGTGTGGAGGGTGTGCAGCATTGTCAGAGGGTCAGTGTGGAGGGAGTGCAGCATTGTCAGGGGGTCAGGTTGGAGGTAGTGCAGCATTGTCAGAGGATCAGTGTGGAGGGAGTGCAGCATTGTCAGAGGGTCAGTGTGGAGGGAGTGCAGCATTGTCAGAGGGCCAGTGTGGAGGGAGCGCAGCATTGTCAGGAGGTAGGATGGCGGGAGTGCAGCATTGTCAGAGGATCACTTTGGAGGGAGTGCAGCATTGTCAGAGGATCAGTGTGGAGGGAGTGCAGCATTGTCAGAGGATCACTTTGGAGGGAGTGCACCATTGTCAGAGGTTCAGTGTGGAGGGAGTGCTGAATCATCAGAGGGTCAGTGTGGACGGAGTGCAGCATTGTCAGAGGGTCAGTGTGGAGCGAGTGCAGCATTGTCAGAGGATCAGTACGGAGTGAATGCAGCATTGTCAGAGGATCAGTGTGGAGGGAGTGCAGCATTGTTAGTCGCCCTCGTTCTTGCCCCTCTCTGTTACCCTCTCTCTGTCCCCCCTCTGTCTGTCCCCCCTCTGTCTGTTACCTCTCTCTCTGTCCCCCCCTCTCTGACACACCCACGCTCTGTCCCCCTCTCTCTCTGCCCCCTCTCTGTCACCGTCTCTCTCGGTCCCCCCCTTTCTGTCCCACTCTCTCTGCCCCCTCTCTCTCCCCGGCTCCCTGTCACCCTCTCTCTGTCCCCTGTCTGTCCCCCTCTCTCTCTGCCCCCTCTCTCTGTTCTCATCTGTCTCTGTCCCCCCTCTCTCTGTACCCCCTCTGTCTGTCCCCCTCTCTCTCTGTCCCACTCTTCTGTATCCCCACACTCTCTGTCCCCCTCTCACTGTCCCCCTCTCTCTGTCCCCTTCTCTCTCTGCCCCCTCTCTCTGCCCCCTCTCTCTGCCTCCTCTCTCTGTCCCCCTCTCTCTGTTCCCTCTATCTCTCCCTCTCTCTCTGCCCCCCTCTCTCTCTGTCCCCCTCTCTCTCTGTCCCCACCTTTGTCTGTGCCCCTCTCTCTGTCTCCTCTATCTGTCCCTCTCTCTCTGCCCCCTCTCTGTCCACCGCTCTCTCTCTGTCCCCCACCCTCTGTCCCCCTCTCTCTGAACCCCCCTCTCTCCCCCACTCTGTACCCTTCTCTCTGTCGCCCTCTCTCTCTCCCCCCCCCTCTCTCTCTTTCCCCTCTCACTCTGGCCCCCTCACTCTGGGTCCCCCTCTCTCAGTCCCCCTCTCTCTGTATCCCGCTCTCTGCGCCCCCCCCGTCTCTGCCCCCCTCTGTCCGCCCCCATCTCTCTCTCTGCCCCTCTCTCTTTGTCCCCCTCTCACTGTCCCCCTCTCTCTGTACCCTTCTCTCTCTGCCCCCTCTCTCTGCCCCCTCTCTCTGCCTCCTCTCTCTGTCCCCCTCTCTCTGTTCCCTCTATCTCTCCCTCTCTCTCTCTGCCCCCTCTCTCTCTGTCCCCCTCTCTCTGTCCCCACCTTTGTCTGTGCCCCTCTCTCTGTCCCCTCTATCTCTCCCTCTCTCTCTGCACCCTCTCTGTCCCCCGCTCTCTCTCTGTCCCCCACCCTCTGTCCCCCTCTCTCTGAACCCCCCTCGCTCCCCCACTCTGTGCCCTTCTCTTTGTCGCCCTCCCCCCCCCCCTCTCTTTCCCCTCTCACTCTGGCCCCCTCACTCTGGGTCCCCCTCTCTCAGTCCCCCTCTCTCTGTATCCCGCTCTCTGCGCCCCCCTCGTCTCTGCCCCCCTCTGTCCGCCCCATCTCTCTCTCTGCCCCTCTCTCTCTGTCCCCCTCTCTCTCTGTCTGCCTCTCTCGCTCTGTCCCCTCTCTCTCTCCCCCTCTATCTCCCCATTCTCTGTCCCCCCTCTCTCTGGCCCTCTCTCTCTGCCCCTCTGTCTCTGTCCCTCTCTTTCTGTCCTCCTCTCTTTCTGTCCCCTTCTCTCTCTGTTCCCCTCTCTCTCTGTCGCTCTCTCTATGTCGACTCTTTCTGCCCCCCCTCTCTGTACCCCTCTCTCTAAACAACTTCTATCTCCCCCAATCTCTGTCCCCCCCTCTCTGTCGCCCTCTCTCTGAACCCCACTCTCTCCCACCCATCTCTCTCTGTACCCCCTCACTGTCCCCCTCTCTCTCTGTCACCACTCTCTCTGTCGCCCTCTCTCTGTCCCCCTCTCTCTCTGTCCCCCTCTCTATCTCTCCCTCCCTCTCTCTGTCCCCCTCTCTCTCTGTCCCCCCTCTCTCTCTGTCCACCCCTCTCTGTCCCCCTCTTTCTCTGTTCCCCTCTCTCTCTGTCCCCTCTCCCTCTTTGTCCCTCTCTCTTCCCCCCCTCTCTCTCTCGGCCCACCTCTCTCTCTGTCCCCCTCTTTCTCTGTCCCTTCTCTCTCTCCCCCGCTCTCTGACACCCTCTCTGTCGCACTCTCACTGCCCCCTCTCTCTCTGCCCCCTCTCTCTCTGCCCCCTCTCTGTCCGCCTCTCTCTGTCCTCATCTCTCTGCCCCCTCTGTCTCTGCCCCCACTCTCTGCCCCCCTCTCTGTACCCCTCTCTCTCTGCACCCCTCTCTCTCTGTCGCCCTCTCTCTCTCTGTCCCCCACTCTCTCCATCCCCCCACTCTCTGTCCCCCTCTCTCTGACCCCCTCTCTCTCCCCCACTCTGTACCCATCTCTCTGTCTCCCTCTCTCTGTTCCCCTTCTCTCTGTCCCCTTCTCTGTTCTCCCTCTCTTTGTCCACCCTCTCTCTGTCCCCCTCTCACTGTCCTCCCTCTCTCTGACCCCTTCTCTCTGTCCCCCCTCTCTCTGTCCCCCTCTCTCTGTCCCCTCTCTCTCTGGCCCATTCTCTCTGTCCCCCAACTCTCTGTTCCCCATTCTCTGTCCCCCTCTCTCTGTCCCCTCTCTCTCCCCTCCCTCTATTCCCCCCTGTCCTCCTCTCTCTGTCGCCCTCTCTCTGACCCCCTCTCTCCCCCCACTCTGTACACCTCTCTGTCCCCCACTCTCTGTCCCCCTCTCTCTGTCCCCTCTCTCTCCCCCTCTCTCTGTCCCCCCTCTGTCCTTCTCTCTCTGTCGCCCTCTCTGACCCCCTCTCTCCCCCCAATCTGTACCCCTCTGTGTCCCCCACTCTCTGTCCCCCTCTCTATGTCCCCTCTCTCTCCCTCTCTCTCTGTCCGCCTCTGTCTCTGTCCCCCTTTATCTCTGTCCCCCTCTCTCTCTGCCCTCCTTTCTCTGACCCCTCTCTCTCTCCCCCGTTCTCTGTCCCCCTCTCTGTCACCCTCTCGCTCTGCTCCCTGTCTTCCTTTCCAACACTCTCTATCCCCCACTCTCTCCATCCCCCCACACTCTGTCCCCCTCTCTCTCACCTACTCTGTCTCCCCCACTCTGTCTCCCCCACTCTGCCTCCCTCTCTCTGTCTCCCTCTCTCTGTCACCGTGTCTCTGTCATCGTCTCTCTGTCACCGTCTCTCTTTCCCCCTTCTCTCTATCTTCCTCTCTCACAATCCCCCTGTCTCTGCCCCCCTCTCTCTGTCCCCCCTCTCCCTGTCCCCTCTCTCTCTTTCCCCTCTCTCTGTTCTCCCTCTCTTTGTCCCCTCTGTCTCTCCCCCGCTCACTGACCCCCTCTCTGTCGCCCTCTCTCTTCCACCCGCCTCTCGCTCTGTCCCTCTCTCTCTGCCCCCCCCCTGTCATCCCTCTCTCTGTCCCCCTTCTCTCTGTCCTCCCTCTCTCTGTCTCCCTCTGTCTGTCGCCCTCTATCTCTCCCTCTCTCTCTGCCCCCTCTCTGTCCCCCCTCTCTCCCCCACTCTGTACCCCTCTCTCTGTCCCTCTCTCTCTGTCCCCCTCTCTCTCTCCCCCTTCTTTCTGTCTCCCTCTCTCTGTCCCCCCTCTCTCTGTCCTCCTTTTCTCTGAACCCCTCTCTCTGTCGCCCTCTCTCTTACCCGCACTCTCTGTCCATCTCTGTCTGTCGCCCTCTCTCTGACCCCCTCTCTCTCCCAACCGCATCTCTCTCTCCCCCGCTCTCTGCCCCCTCTCTCTCTGTCGGTCTCTCTCTGTCCCCCTCGTTCTGACCATATCTCTCTCCCACCCGCCTCTCTCTCTCCCCCGCTCTCTGCCCCCTCTCTCTGTCGCCCTATCTCTGTCCCCCTATCTCTCCCACCCGCCTCTCTCTATCGTCCCACTTTGTCCCCCTCTCTCTCTGCTCCTCACTCTCTGTCCCCCTTTATCTCTGTCCCCCTCTCTCTCTGCCCTCCTCTCTCTGTCGCCGTCTCTCTCTGCCCCCTTTCTTTCTGTCCCACACTCTCTGTCCCCCACTCTCTCCGTCCCCCCACACTCTGCCCCCTCTCTCTCCCCCACTGTCTCCCCCACTCTGTCTCCCCCACTCTGCCTCCCTCTCTCTGTCTCCCTCTCTCTGTCACCGTGTCTCTGTCATCGTCTCTCTGTCACCGTCTCTCTTTCCCCCTTCTCTCTGTCCTCCTCTCTCACAATCCCCCACTCTCTGTCCCCCCTCTCTCTGCCCCCCCTCTCTGTCCCCTCTCTCTCTTCCCCCTCACTCTGTTCCCCCTCTCTTTGTCCCCTCTATCTCTCCCCCGCTCTCTGACCCCCTCTCTGTCACCCTCTCTCTGTGTCCTCTCTGTCTCTCCCGCTCTCCGACCCCCTCTCTGTCGCCCTCTCTCTTCCACCCACCTCTCTCTCTGTCCCCCTCTCTCTGTCCCCTCTCTCTCTCCCCCTCTCTCTACCCCCTCTCTCTGTTCCCTATCTCTGTCCCCTCTATTTCTCCCTCTCTCTCTGCCCCCTCTCTGTCCCCCTCTCTCTCCCCCACTCTGTACCCCTCTCTCTATCCCCCTCTCTCTGTCCCACTCTCTCTGTCCCCCTTCTCTGTCTCCCTCTCTCTGTCCCCCATCTCTCTGTCCCCCTAATCTCTGACCCCCTCTCTCTGTCGCCCTCTCTCTGACCCTCACTCTCTGTCTCCCTCTGCCTGTCGCCCTCTCTCTGACCCCCTCTCTCTCCCAACCGCCTCTCTCTCTGTCTCCCACACTCTGTCCCTCCTCTCTCTGTCCCTTTCTCTCTCTGTCCTCCTCTCTCTGTCACCCTCTCTCTGCCCCCCTCTCTCTCTGTCCCCCTCTCTCTGTCGCCTCTTTCTGCTCCCCTCACTTTCTGACCCCCTCTCTCTTTCTGACCCCCCTCTATCTCCCCCACTCTCTGCCCCCCTTCTCTCTTACCCCCACTCGCTCCCACCCGCCTGTCTCTGTACCCCCTCACTGTCCTCCTCTCTCTCTGTCACCACTCTCTCTGTCGCCCTCTCTCTGTCCCCCTCTCTCTGTCCCCCTCTCTCTGCCCTCTTCTCACTCTGCCTTCCTCTCTCTCTGCCCCCCTGTCTCTCTGTCCCCCCTCTCTCTGCCCCCTCTCTCTCTGCCCCCCTCTCTCTCCCCCGCTCTCTGACCCTCTCTCTGTCGCCCTCTCTCTGCCCCCTCTCTCTGTGCGCCCTCTCTGTCCCCCTCTCTCTGTGCTCCTTTCTCTGTCCCCTCTCTCTCTTCCCCGCTCTCTGACCCCCTCTCTGTCCCCCTCTCTCTCTCTGGCCCCCTCTCTCTCTGTCCCCCTCTCTCAGTCCCCCACTCTCTCTGCCTCCTTCACTCTGTCCCACTCTGTCTACCCCCATCTCTCTCTCTGCCATTCTCTCTCTGTCCCCCTCTCTCTGTCGACTCTTTCTGCCCCCCTCTCTCTAACTGTACCCTCTCTCTCTGACACCCTCTATCTCCCCCAATCTCTGTCCACCCTCCCTGTCGCCCTCTCTCTGACCCCCACTCTCTCCCACCTGCCTCTCTCTGTACGCCCTCACTTTCCCCCTCTCTCTCTCTGTCACCACTATCTCTGTCGCCCTCTCTCTGTCCCCCTCTCTCTCTGTCCCCCTCTGTCTGTCGCCCTCTCTCTGACCCCCTCTCTCTCCCAACCGCCTCTCTCTCTGTCTCCCACTCTCTGTCCCCCCTCTCTCTCTGTCCCTTTCTCTCTCTGTCCTCCTCTCTCTGTCACCCTCTCTCTGCCCCCTCTCTCTCTGTCCCCCTCTCTCTGTCGCCTCTTTCTGCTCCCCTCACTTTCTGACCCCCTCTCTCTTTCTGAACCCCCTCTATCTCCCCCACTCTCTGTCCCCCCTCTCTCTCGCCCTCTCTCTGACCCCCACTCGCTCCCACCCGCCACTCTCTGTCCCCCCTCTCTCTGCCCCCCTCTCTGTCCCCTCTCTCTCTTCCCCCTCACTCTGTTCCCCCTCTCTTTGTCCCCTCTATCTCTCCCCCGCTCTCTGACCCCCTCTCTGTCACCCTCTCTCTGTGTCCTCTCTGTCTCTCCCGCTCTCCGACCCCCTCTCTGTCGCCCTCTCTCTTCCACCCACCTCTCTCTCTGTCCCCCTCTCTCTGTCCCCTCTCTCTCTCCCCCTCTCTCTACCCCCTCTCTCTGTCCCCTATCTCTGTCCCCTCTATTTCTCCCTCTCTCTCTGTCCCCCTCTCTCAGTCCCCCACTCTCTCTGCCTCCTTCACTCTGTCCCACTCTGTCTACCCCATCTCTCTCTCTGCCCCCTCTCTCTGTCCCCCTCTCTCTGTCGACTCTTTCTGCCCCCCTCTCTCTAATTGTACCCTATCTCTCTGACACCCTCTATCTCCCCCAATCTCTGTCCACCCTCCCTGTCGCCCTCTCTCTGTCCCCTCTCTCTCTGTCTCCCTCTCTCTCTGCCCTCCTCTCTCTGTCCCCCTCTCTCTGTCCCCCTCTCTCTCCCCTCTTCTCACTCTGCCCTCCTCTCTCTCTGCCCCCCTGTCTCTCTGTCCCCCTCTCTCTTTGCCCCCTCTCTCTCTGCCCCCTCTCTCTCCCCCGCTCTCTGACCCTCTCTCTGTCGCCCTCTCTTTGCCCCCTCTCTCTCTGCGCCCTCTCTGTCCCCCTCTCTCTGTGCTCCTTTCTCTGTCCCCTCTCTCTCTTCCTCGCTCTCTGACCCCCTCTCTCTCTCTGGCTCCCTCTCTCTCTGTCCCCCTCTCTCTGTCCCCCACTCTCTCTGCCTCCTTCACTCTGTCCCACTCTGTCTACCCCCATCTCTCTCTCTGCCCCCTCTCTCTGTCCCCCTCTCTCTGTCGACTCTTTCTGCCCCCCTCTCTCTAACTGTACCCTCTCTGTCTGACACCCTCTATCTCCCCCAATCTCTGTCCACCCTCCCTGTCGCCCTCTCTCTGACCCCCACTCTCTCCCACCTGCCTCTCTCTGTACCCCCTCACTTTCCCCCTCTCTCTCTCTGTCACCACTCTCTCTGTCGCCCTCTCTCTGTCCCCCTCTCTCTCTGTCCCCCTCTGTCTCTGCCCTCCCCTCTCTGTCCCCTCTCTCTGACCCCCTCTCTCAGCCCTCTTCTGTCTCTGCCCTCTTCTCTCTCTGCCCCCTCTCTCTCTGTCCCCCTCTCTCTCTCCCCCGCTCTCTGACCCTCTCTCTGTCACCCTCTCTCTGCCCCCACTCTCTCTCTGCGCCCTCTCTGTCCCACTCTCTCTGCCTCCCTCACTCTGTCCCCCTCTGTCTGCCCCCATCTCTCTCTCTGCCCCCTCTCTCTGTCCCCTCTCTCTCTCTCCCCCGCTCTGTCCTCCTCGCTCCCTCTGGCCCCCTCTCTCTCTGTCCCCCTCTCTCAGTCCCCCACTCACTCTGCCTCCCTCACTCTGTCCCCCACTGTCTGCCCCCATCTCTCTCTCTGCCCCCTCTCTCTGTCTCCTCTCTCTCTCCCCCGCTTTCTGACCCCCTCTCTGTCCCCCTCTCTCTCTGGCCGCCCCTCTCTCTCTGTCCCCCTCTCTCAGTCCCCACTCTCTCTGCCTCCCTCACTGTGTCCCCCTCTGTCTGCCCCCATGTCTCTGCTGCCCCTCTCTCTCTTTCCCCCTCTCTCTCTGTCCCCTCTCGCTCCCCCACTCTCTGTCCCCCCCCACTCTCTGCCCCTCTCTCTCTGCCCCCTGTCTCTGTCCACCTCTCACTCTGTCCCCCTCTATCTCGGCCCCCTCTCTCTCTGCTCCCCTCTGTCTCCCTCTCTCTGACCCCCTCTCTGTCGCCCTCCTTCTGCCCCATCTCTCTCTCTGCGCCCTCTCTGTTCCCCTCTCTCTGTCCTCCTTTCTCTGTCAGCCTCTCTATCTCTGTCCCACACTCTCTCCATCCCCACACTCTCTGTCCCCCTCTCACTGTCCCTCTCTCTCTGTCCCCTTCTCTCTCTGCACCCTCTCTCTGCCCCCTCTCTCTGCCTCCTCTCTCTGCCCCCCTCTCTGTACCCTCTATCTCTCACTCTCTCTCTCTGTCCCTCTCTCTCTCTCTGTCCCCCTCTCTCTCTGTTCCCCCTTTCTCTGCCCCCCTCTCTCTGTCCCCTCTATCTCTCCCTCTCTCTCTGCCCCCCTCTCTGTCCCCCGCTCTCTCTCTGTCCCTCACCCTCTCCATCCCCCCACGCTCTTTCCCCCTCTCTCTGAACTCCCCTATCTCCCCCACTCTCTGTGCCCCTGTCTCTGTCGCCCTCTCTCTGCCCCCTCTCTCTTTCCCCTCTCTCTCTGGCCCCCTTACTCTGGGTCCCCCTCTCTCAGTCCTCCTCTCTCTGTACCCCGCTCTCTGTGCCCCCCTCACTCTGTCCCCCTCTGTCTACTCCCATCTCTATCTCTGCCCCTCTCTCTCTCTGTCCCCCTCTCTCTGTCCCCCCCCTCTCTCTCTGTCCCCTCTCTCTCTCTCCCCCTCTATCTCCCCACTCTCTGTCCCCCCCCCCCCTCTCTCTCTGGCCCTCTCTCTCTGCCCATCTGTCTCTGTCCCCCTCTCTCTGTCCCCCTCTCTCTCTGTCCCCTTCTTTCTCTGTTCCCCTCTCTCTCTGTCGCCCTCTCTCTGAAGACTCTTTCTGCCCCCCCCACTCTCTCTGTACCTCTCTCTCTCTCTGACCCCCGCTATCTCCCCCAATCTCTGCCCCCCCCTCTGTCGCCCTCTCTCTGAACCCCACTCTATCCCACCCATCTCTCTCTGTACCCCCTCACTGACCCCCTCTCTCTGTCACCATCCTCTCTGTCGCCCTCTCTCTGTCCCCCCTCTCTCTGTCCCCCCTCTCTCTGTCCCCCTCTCTCTCTGTCCCCCTCTCTCTCTGTTCCCCTCTCTCTGTCGCCCTCTCTCCCTGACCCCCTCTCTCTCTGCCACTCTCTCTCTGCCCCCCCCTTTCTCTCTGTCCCCCTCTCTCTGTCCCCTTCTCTCTGACCCCTTCTCTGTCTCCCCTCTCTCTGCCCCCCCCCCCCCTCTCTCGGTCCCCCCTCTCTCTCTGTCCCCCTTCTCTCTGTCCTCCCTCTCTCTGTCCCCTCTCTCTGTCGCCCTCTCTCCCTGACACCCCCTCTCTGTGCCCCTCTCTCTCTGTACCTCTCTCTCTGTCTCCCTATCTCTCTGTCCCCTCTCTCTCTTTCCCCTCTCTCTCTCTCCTTCTCTCTAGGTCCCCCTCTATCTCTTGCCCTCTTTCTGTCGCCTATCTCTCTGCCCCCCTCACGCTCTGTCCCCCTTCTCTGCCCACCTCTATCTACCACACTCTCTGTCCCCAACTCTCTGTCCTCCTCTCTCTGTCGCCCTCACTCTGACCCCCTCTCTCCCCCCACTCTGTACCCCTCTCCGTCCCCCACTCTCTGCCCCCCTCTCTCTGTCCCCCTGTCTCTGTCGCCCTCTCTCCCTGACCCCCTCTCTCTCGGCCCCTCTCTATCTGTACCCCTCTCTCTCTGTCCCCCTATCTCTCTGTCCCCTCTCTCTCTTTCCCCTCTCTCTCTGTCCTCTCTCTGTCCCCCTCTATCTGTCGCCCTCTTTCTGCCGCCTATCTCTCTGTCCCCCACTCTCTGTCCCCCTCTCTCTGTCGACCTCTCTGCCTGACCCCCTCTCTCTCTGTCCCCTATCTCTCTGACACCTCTTTCTCTTTCCCCTCTCTCTCTGTCCCCCTCTCTCTCTCTGTCCCCTCTCTCTGTTCCCCGCCTCTGTCACCCTCTCTCTGTCTGTCCCTCTCTCTCTGACCCTCTCTCTCTCTGTCCCTCTCTCTCTGTCCCCCTCTATCTGTTGCCCTCTTTCTGCCGCCTCTCTCTCTGTCTCCATCACTTTCTGAACCCCTCTCTCTCTGACCCCCTCGATCTCCCCCACTCTCTGTCCCCCCGTCTCTCTCGCCATCTCTGAACTCCACTCTCTACCACCCGCCTCTCTCTGTACCCCCTCACTGTCCCCCTCTCTCTCTGTCACCCCACTCTCTGTCACCCTCTCTCTGTCCCCCCCTCTCTCTCTCTGTCCCTCTCTCTCTGCCCTCCTCTCTCTGTCCCCCCCTCTCTGTCTCCCTCTCTCTGCCCTCTTCTGCCTCTGCCCCCTTCTCTCTCTGCCCCCTCTCTCTGTCCTGCCCTCTCTCTGCCCCCTCTCTCTCTGTCCCCCGCTCTCTGACGCTCTCTCTGTCGCCCTCTCTCAGCCCCCCACTCTCTCTGCACCCTCTCTGTCCCGCTCTCGCTGTCCTCCTTTCTCTGTCCTCTCTCTCTGCCCCCTCTCTCTGTCCCCCCTCTCTCTGTCCCCCCTCTCTCTGTACCCCCTCTCTCTGTCCCCCTCTCTCTGTCCCCCCTCTCTCTGACCCGTCTCTCTGTCCCCCTCTCTCTGTCCCCCCTCTCTCTGTGCCCGTTCTCTCTGTACCCCATCTCTCGGTCCTCCCTCTCTCTGTGCCCCTCTATCTGTCGCCCTGTTTCTGCCGCCTCTCTCTCTGCCCCCTCACTCTCTGTCCCCCTTCTCTGTCTACCTCTATCTACCCCACTCTCTGTCCCCCCTCTCTGTCCTCCTCTCTCTGTCGCCCTCTCTCTGACTCCCTCTCTCCCCCCACTCTGTACCCCTCTCTGTCCCCCACTCTCTGTCCCACTCTCTCTGTGCCCCTCTCTCTGTCGCCCTCTCTCCCTGACCCCCTCTCTCTCTGCCCCTCTCTCTCTGTACCCCTCTCTCTGTCCCCCATCTCTCTGACCCCTCTCTCTCTTTCCCCTCTCTCTCTGTCCCCCTCTCTCTCTGTCGCTCTCTCTCTGTCCCCCTCTATCTGTCGCCCTCTTTCTGCCGCCTCTCTCTGTCTCCATGACTTTCTGACCCCCTCTCTCTCTGTCCCTCTCTCTCTGTACCCCTCTCTCTTTCCCCCATCTCTCTGACCCCTCTCTCTCTTTCCCCTCTCTCTCTCTGTCCCCCCCTCTCTCTCTGTCCCTCTCTCTGACCCCCTCTATCTGTCGCCCTCTTTCTGCCGCCTCTCTCTGTCTCCATGACTTTCTTAACCCCTCTCTCTCTGACCCCCTCTACCTCCCCCACTCTCTGTCCCCCCTCTCTCGCCCTCTCTCTGAACTCCACTTTCTCCCACCGCCTCTCTCTGTACCCCCTCACTGTCCCCCCTCTCTCTCTGTCACCCCACTCTCTGTCACCCTCTATCTGTCCCCCTCTCTCTCTCTGTCCCCCTCTCTCTCTCTGCCCTACTCTCTCTGTCCCCCTCTCTCTGTCTCCCCCTCTCTACCCTCATCTTTCTCTGCCCCCTTCTCTCTCTGCCCCCTCTCTCTCTGTCCCCCTCTCTCTCTGCCCTCTCTCTCTGCCCCCCCACTCTCTCTCCCCGCTCTCTGACCCTCTCTCTGTCGCCCTCTCTCTGCCCCCCTCTCTCTCTGCGCCTTCTCTGTCCCGCTCTCGCTGTCCTCCTTTCTCTGTCCTCTCTCTCTGGCCCCTCTCTCTGTCC
The DNA here is from genome assembly GCF_037043375.1 of Chiloscyllium plagiosum. NCBI lineage: Eukaryota > Metazoa > Chordata > Chondrichthyes > Orectolobiformes > Hemiscylliidae > Chiloscyllium > Chiloscyllium plagiosum. Next base: position 101,836,697 of record NW_028270183.1, read on the forward strand.
CCCCTCTCTCTGACCCCCTCTCTCTGTACCCCCTCTCTCTGTCCCCCTCTCTCTGTCCCCCCTCTCTCTGACCCGTCTCTCTGTCCTCCCTCTCTTTGTCCCCCCTCTCTATGTCCTCCTTCTCTCTGTACCCCATCTCTCTGTCCTACCTCTCTCTGTGCCCCTCTATCTGTCGCCCTGTTTCTGCCGCCTCTCTCTCTGTCCCCCTCACTCTCTGTCCCCCTTCTCTGCCCACCTCTATCTACCCCACTCTCTGTACCCCCTCTCTGTCCTCCTCTCTCTGTCGGCCTCTCTCTGACCCCCTCTCTCCCCCCACTCTGTACCCCTCTCTGTCCCCCACTCTCTGTCCCCCTCTCTCTGTCCCCCTGTCTCTGTCGCCCTCTCTCCCTGACCCCCTCTCTCTCGGCCCCTCTCTCTCTGTACCACTCTCACTCTGTCCCCCTATCTCTCTGTCTCCTCTCTCTCTTTCCCCTCTCTCTCTGTCCTCTCTCTGTACCCCTCTATCTGTCGCCCTCTTTCTGCTGCCTATCTCTCTTTCCCCCACTCTCTGTCCCCCTCTCTCGGTCGACATCTCTGCCTGACGCCCTCTCTCTCTGCCCCTCTCTCTCTGTACCCCTCTCTCTCTCTGTCCCCCTATCTCTCTGACACCTCTCTCTCTTTCCCCTCTCTCTCTGTCCCCCTCTCTCTCTCTCTGTCCCCTATCTCTGTTCCCCGCCTCTGTCACCCTCTCTCTGTCCCTCTCTCTCTGTCCCCCCTCTCTCTGACCCGTCTCTCTGTCCCCCTCTCTCTGTCCCCCCTCTCTCTGTCCCCCTTCTCTCTGTACCCCATCTCTCTGTCCTCCCTCTCTCCGTGCCCCTCTATCTGTCGTCCTGTTTCTGCCGCCTCTCTCTCTGTCCCCCTCACTCTCTGTCCCCCTTCTCTGCCCACCTCTATCTACCCCACTCTCTGTCCCCCCTCTCTGTCCTCCTCTCTCTGTCGCCCTCTCTCTGACTCCCTCTCTCCCCCCACTCTGTACCCCTCTCTGTCCCCCACTCTCTGTCCCACTCTCTCTGTCCCCCTCTCTCTGTCGCCCTCTCTCCCTGACCCCCCTCTCTCTGCCCCTCTCTCTGTACCCCTCTCTCTGTCCCCCATCTCTCTGACCCCTCTCTCTCTTTCCCCTCTCTCTCTGTCCCCCCCTCTCTCTCTGTCCCTCTCTCTCTGTCCCCCATATCTTTCGCCCTCTTTCTGCCGCCTTTCTCGGTCTCCATGACATTCTGAAGCCCTCTCTCTCTGACCCCCTCTATCTCCCCCACTCTCTGCCCCCCCTCTCGCCCTCTCTCTGAACTCCACTCTCTCCCACCGCCTCTCTCTGTACCCCTTCACTGTCCCCCCTGTCTCTGTCCCCCCTGTCTCTGTCCCCCTCTCTCTCTGCCCTCCTCTCTCTGATCCCCTCTCTCTGTCTCCCTCTCTCTGCCCTCTTCTTTCTCTGCCCCTTTTCTCTCTGCCCCCTCGCTCTCTGTCCACCTCTCTCTCTCTGCCCTCCCTCACTGTCCCCTCTCTCTCATTCTCCCCGCTCTCTGACCCTCTCTCTGTCGCCCTCTCCCTGCCCCCCTTTCTCTCTGCGCCCTCTCTGACCCGCTCTCGCTGTCCTCCTTTCTCTGTCCTCTCTCTCTGCCCCCTCTCTCTGTCCCCCCTCTCTCTGTCCCCCTCTCTCTGTACCCCCTCTCTCTGTCCCCCTCTCTCTGTCCCCCCTCTCTCTGACCCGTCTCTCTGTCCCCCCTCTCTCTGTCCCCCCTCTCTCTGTCCCCCTTCTCTCTGCACCCCATCTCTCTGTCCTCCCTCTCTCTGTGCCCCTCTATCTGTCGCCCTGTTTCTGCCGCCTCTCTCTCTGTCCCCCTCACTGTCTGTCCCCCTTCTCTGCCCACCTCTATCCACCCCACTCTTTGACCCCCCTGTCTGTCCTCCTCTCTCTGTCGCCCTCTCTCTGACCCCCTCTCTCCCCCCACTCTGTCCCCTCTCTCTGTCGCCCTCTCTCTGCCCCCCTTTCTCTCTGCGCCCTCTCTCTCCCGCTCTCGCTGTCCTCCTTTCTCTGTCCTCTCTCTCTGCCCCCTCTCTCTGTCCCCCCTCTCTCTGTCCCCCCTCTCTCTGTACCCCCTCTCTCTGTCCCCCTCTCTCTGTCCCCCCTCTCTCTGACCCGTCTCTCTGTCCCCCCTCTCTCTGTCCCCCCTCTCTCTGTCCCCTTCTGTCTGTACCCCATTTCTCTGTCCTCCCTCTCTCTGTGCCCCTCTATCTGTCGCCCTGTTTCTGCCGCCTCTCTCTCTGTCCCCCTCACTCTCTGCCCCCTTCTCTGCCCACCTCTATCTACCCCACTCTCTGCCCCCCCTCTCTGTCCTCCTCTCTCTCCTCGCCCTCTCTCTGACCCCCTCTCTCCCCCCACTCTGTACCCCTCTCTGTCGCCCACTCTCTGTCCCACTCTCTCTGTCCCCTCTCTCTGTCGCCCTCTCTCCCTGACCCCCTCTCTCTCTGTCCCTCTCTCTCTGTACCCCTCTTTCTCTGTCCCCCTCTCTCTCTCTCTGTCCCTCTCTCTCTGTCCCCCTCTATCTGTCGCCCTCTTTCTGCCGCCTCTCTCTGTCTCCATGACTTTCTGAACCCTTCTCTCTCTGACCCCCTCTATCTCCCCCACTCACTGTCCCCACCTCTCTCTCGCCCTCTCTCGGAACTCCACTCTCTCCCACCGCCTCTCTCTGTACCCCCTCACTGTCCCCCCTCTCTCTGTCACCCCACTCTCTGTCACCCTCTCTCTGTCCCCTCTCTCTCTCTGTCCCCCTCTCTCTCTGCCCTCCTCTCTCTGTCTCCCTCTCTCTGCCCTCTTCTTTCTCTGCCCCCTTCTCTCTCTGCCCTCTCTCTCTGTCCCCCTCTCTCTCTGCCCCCTCTCTCTCTGCCCCCCTCTCTCCCCCGCTCTCTGACCCTCTCTCTGTCGCCCTCTCTCTGCCCCCTCTCTCTCTGCGCCCTCTCTGTCCCGCTCTCTCTGTCCTTCTATCTCTGTCCCCTCTCTCTCCCCCGCTCTCTGACCCCCTCTCTGTCCCCCTTTTTCTTTCTGGCCCCTTATCTCTCTGTCACCCCACTTCTGTCTCCCTCTCTCTGCCCTCTTCTCTCTCTGCCCCCTTTTCTCTCTGCCCCCCTCTCTCTGTCGCCCTCTCTCTGCCCCCTCTCTCTCTGCGCCCTCTCTGTCCCGCTCTCTCTGTCCTTCTATCTCTGTCCCCTCTCTCTCCCCCGCTCTCTGACCCCCTCTCTGTCCCCCTTTTTCTTTCTGGCCCCTTATCTCTCTGTCACCCCACTTCTGTCTCCCTCTCTCTGCCCTCTTCTCTCTCTGCCCCCTTTTCTCTCTGCCCCCCTCTCTCTGTCGCCCTCTCTCTGCCCCCTATCTCTCTGTCCTCCTTTCTCTCTGACCCCCTCTCTTTCTGACCCCCTCTCTCTCTCTGACCTCCCATCTCCCCACTCTCTGTCCCCCCTCTTTGTTGCCCTCTCTCTGATCCCCACTCTCCCCCACCCATCTCTCTCTGTACCCCCTCACTGTCCCCCTCTCTTTCTGTCACCACTCTCTCTGTCCCCTCTCTCTCTGCCCTCCTCTCTCTGTACATCTCTCTCTGTCGCCCACTCTCTGTCCCCCTCTCTCTCGGTCCCCCTCTCTCTCTGCCCCCTCTCTCGGTCCCCTCTATCACTCCCTCTCTCTCTCTGCCCCCTCTCTGTCCCCTGTCTCTCTGCCCACTCTCTCTCTGACCCCTCTCTCTCTGCCCCCTCACTCTCTGTCCCCCACTCTCTGACCCCCTCTCTATCGCACTCTCTCTGCCCCCTCTCTCTCTCTGCGCCCTCTCTGTCCCCCTCTCTCTGTCCTCCTTTCTCTGTCACCCTCTCTCTCTGTCCCACACTCTCTGCATCCCCACACTCTCTGTCCCCCTCTCACTGTCCCCCTCTCTCTGTCCCCTTCTCTCTCTGTCTCCTCTCTCTCTTTGTCACTCTCTCTTCCCCGCCCCCCCTCTCTCGGCCCACCTCTCTCTCTGTCCCCCTCTCTCTCTGTTCCCCCCTCTCTCTGTCTCCTCTCTCTCTTTGTCACTCTCTCTTCCCCCCCCCCCTCTCTCTCGGCCCACCTCTCTCTCTGTCCCCCTCTCTCTCTGTCCCTTCTCTCTCTCCCCCGCTTTCTGGCACCCTCTCTGTCGCCCTCTCTCTGCCCGCTCTCTCTCCGCCCCCTCTCTGTCCGCCTCTCTCTGTCCTCCATTCTCTGTCCCCTCTCTCTCTCCTCCACGCTCTGACACCCTCTCTGTCGCCCTCTCTCTGCCCCCTCTCTCTCTGCCCCCACTCTCTGCCCCGCTCTCTGTCCCCCTCTCTCTCTGCACCCCTCTCTCTCTGTCGCCCTCTCTCTCTCAGTCCCCCACTCTGTCCATCCCCCCACTCTCTGTACCCCTCTCTCTGACCCACTCTCTCTCCCCCACTCTGTACCCATCTCTCTGTCTCCCTCTCTCTGTCCCCCTTCTCTCTGTCCCCTTCTCTCTGCCCCCTCTCTCTCTGTCCCCCACTCACTGTCCTCCCTCTCACTGACCCCTTCTCTCTGTCTCCCACTCTCTGTCCCCCTTCTCTCTCTGTCCCCCTCTCTCTGCCCCCTTCTCTCTGACCCCTTCTCTCTGTCTCCCCTCTCTCTGTCCCCCCTCTCTCTGCCCCCCCTCTCTCTGCCCCATCTCTCTGTCCCCCTTCTCTCTGCCCCCCCTCTCTCTGCCCCATCTCTCTGTTCCCCCTCTCTCTGACCCCTTCTCTCTGTCCCTCCTCTCTCTGTCCCCCCGCTCTCTGTCCTCCTTCTCTCTGCCCCCCCTCTCTGTTCCCCCTCTCTCTGTCCCCCTTCTCTCTGTCCTCCCTCTCTCTGTCCCCCTCTCTCTGTCGCCCTCTTCCCTGACCCCCTCTCTCTCTGCCCCTCTCTCTGTCCCCTCTCTCTGCCCCCTCTCTCTCTGTCCCCCTCTAGCTCCCCCACTCTCTGTCCCCCCTCACTCTCTCCCCTCTCTCTCTGCCCCCCTGTCTCTGTCCCCCTCTCTCTGTCCCCTTTTCTCTCTGCCCCCTTTCTCTGTCGCCCTCTCTCTGCCCCCCATTTCTCTGTCCTCCTCTCTCTCTGACCCCCTCTCTTTCTGACCCCCTCTCTCTCTGACCCCCCATCTCCCCACTCTCTGTCCCCCCCTATCTGTTGCCCTCTCTCTGACCCCCACTCTCCCCCACCCATCTCTCTCTGTACCACCTCACTGTCCCCCTCTCTTTCTGTCACCACTCTCTCTGCCCCCTCTCTCTCTGCCCTCCTCTCTCTGTAATCTCTCTCTGTCGCCCTCTCTCTGTCCCCCTCTCTCTCGGTCCCCCTCTCTCTCTGCCCCCTCTCTCTGTCCCCTCTATCTCTCCCTCTCTCTCTGCCCCGCTCTGTGTCCCCTGTCTCTCTGCCCACTCTCTCTCTCTGACCCTTCTCTCTCTGCCCCCTCACTCTCTTTCCCCCGCTCTCTGACCCCCTCTCTCTCGCCCTCTCTCTGCTCCCTCTCTCTCTCTGCGCCCTCTCTGCCCCCCTCTCTCTGTCCTCCTTTCTCTGTCACCCTCTCTCTCTGTCCCACACTCTCTGCATCCCCACACTCTCTGTCCCCCTCTCACTGTCCCCTTCTCTCTGTCCCCTTCTCTCTGCCCCCTCTCTCTGACCCCTCTCTCTGCCTCCTCTCTCTGTCCCCCTCTCTCTACCCTCTATCTCTCCCACTCTCTCTCTGTCCCCCTCTCTCTCTGCCCCCACTCTCTGCCCCGCTCTCTGTCCCCCTCTCTCTCTGCACCCCTCTCTCTCTGTCGCCCTCTCTCTCTCAGTCCCCCACTCTGTCCATCCCCCCACTCTCTGTCCCCCTCTCTCTGACCCCCTCTCTCTCCCCCACTCTGTACCCATCTCTCTGTCTCCCTCTCTCTGTCCCCCTTCTCTCTGTCCTCCCTCTCTCTGACCCCTTCTCTCTGTCCCCCCACTCTCTGTCCCCCTTCTCTCTCTGTCCCCCTCTCTCTGACCCCTTCTCGCTGTCTCCCCTCTCTCTGTCCCCCCTCTCTCTGTCCCCCTCTCTCTGTCCCCCTCTCTCTGTCCCCCTCTCTCTCTGTCCTCTCTCTCTCTCTGCCCCCTCTCTTTCTGTCCCACTCTCTCTGTCCCCCTCTCTGCATTCCCTCTCTCTCTGACCCCTCTTTCTCTGTCCCCCTCTCTCTCTGCCCCCCCTTCTGTCTCCCTCTCTCTGAACCCTCTATCTATCCCTCTCTCTCTGCCCCCCTCTGTGTCCCCCGCTCTCTCTGTCCCCCACCATCTCCATCCCCCCACGATCTGTCCCCCTCTCTCTGAACCCCCACCTCTCCCCCATTCTGTACCCTTCTCTCTGTCCCCCACTCTCTGTCCTCCTCTCTCTGACCCCCTCTATCTCCCCCACTCTCTGTGCCCCTCTCTCTGTCGCCCTCTCTCTGCCCCCCTTCTCTCTTTCCTCTCTCACTCTGGCCCCCTCACTCTGGGTTCCCCTCTCTCAGTCCCCCTCTCTCTGTATCCTGCTCTCTGTGCCCCCCTCACTCTATCCCCCTCTGTCTGCCCCCATCTCTCTCTCTGTCCCCCCTCTCTCTCTCCCTCTCTATCTCCCCCACTCTCTGTCCCTCCCTCTCTCTCTGGTCTTCTCTCTCTGCCCCTCTGTCTCTGTCCCCCTCTTTCTGTCCCTCTCTCTCCCTTTCCCTTCTCTCTCTGTTCCCCCTCTCTCTCTCTGTCGCCCTCTCTCTGTCGACTCTTTCTGCCCCCTCTCTCTCTGTACCCCTCTCTCTCTGACCCCCGCTATCTCCCCCAATCTCTGTTCCCCCCTCTCTGTCGCCCTCTCTCTGAACACCACTCTCTCCCACCCACCTCTCTCTGTACCCCCTCACTGTACCCCCCTCTCTCTGTCACCACCCTCTCTGTCGCCCTCTTTCTGTCCCCCTTTCTCTCTGCCCTCCTCTCTCTGTCCCCTCTCTCTGTCTCCCTCTCCCTGACCCCGTCTCTCTGCCCCCTCTCTCTCTGCCCTCCTCTCTCTCAGACCCCTCTCTCTCTGTCCCCCACTCTCTCTGCCACTCTCTCTCTGTCGCCTCTCTCACTCTCCCCCTCTATTTTCCCCACTCTCTGACCCCCCTCTCTCTCTGGCCCTCTCTCTCTGCCCCTCTGTCTCTGTCCCCTCTTTCTGTCCTCCTCTCTCTCTGTCCCCTTCTCTCTCTGTCCCCTTCTCTCTCTGTCCCCTTCTCTCTCTGTTCCCCTCACTCTCTGTCGCCCTCTCTCTGTCGAGTCTTTCTGCCTCCCCCTCTCTGTACCCCTCTATCTCTGACTCCCTCTATCACCCCCAATATCTGTACCCCCTCACTGCCCCCCTCTCTCTCTGTCACCACTGTCTCTGTCGCCGCCTCTCTGTCCCCCTCTCTCTCTGTCCCCTCTCTCTCTGTCCCCCTCTCTCTCTGCCCTCCTCTCCCTGACCCTCTCTCTCTCTGCCCCTCTCTCTGCCCTCCTCTCTCTCAGCCCCCTCTCTCTCTGTCCCCCACTCTCTCTGCCCACTCTCTCTCTGCCCGCTCTCTCTCTGTCCCCTCTCTCTGTCCCCCTCTCCCTCTGTCCCCTCTCTCTGCCCCCTCTCTTTCTGTTCCACTCTCTCTGTCCCCCCTCTCTGCATCCCCCTCTCTCTTCCCCCGCTCTCTCTGTCCCCCTCTCTCTCTGTCCCTTCTCTCTCTCCCCCGCTCTCTGACACCCTCTCTGTCGCCCTCTCTCTGCCCCTCTCTCTGTCCACCTCTCTCTCTGCACCCCTTTCTCTCTCTGTCGCCCACTCTGTCCTTCCCCCCAATTTCTGTCCCCCTCTCTCTGACCCCCTCTCTCTCTCACCCACTCTGTACCCATCTCTCTGTCTCCCTCTCTTTGTCCCCCTTCTCTCTGTCCCCCTTCTCTCTGCCCCCCTCTCTGTTCCCCCTCTCTTTGTCCCCCCTCTCTCTGTCCCCATCTCACTGTCCCCCCTCTCTCTGACCCCTTCTCTCTGCCCCCCCTCTCTCTGTACCCCCTCTCTCTGTCCACCTCTCTCTGTCCCCCCTCTCTCTGCCCCCCCTCTCTCTGTCCCCCCTCTCTCTGTCCTCCTCTCTCTGCCCCCCCTCTCTCTGACCCCCTCTCTGTGTCCCCCTCTCTCTGACCCCTTCTCTCTGTCCCCCTCTCTCTGCCCCCCTCTCTGTCCACTCTCTCTGTCGCCCTCTCTCCCTGACCCCTCTCTCTCTGCCCCCTCTCTCTGCCCCCTCTCTCTCTGCCCCCTCTCTGTCCGCCTCTCTGTCCTCCACTCTCTGTCCCCTCTCTCTCTCCTCCACGCTCTGACACCCTCTCTGTAGCCCTCTCTCTGCCCCCTCTCTCTCTGCCCCCACTCTCTGCCCCGCTCTCTGTCCCCCTCTCTCTCTGCACCCCTCTCTCTCTGTCGCCCTCTCTCTCTCAGTCCCCCACTCTGTCCATCCCCCCTCTCTCTCTGCCCCTCTCTCTCTGTACCCCTCTCTCTCTGTCCCCCTATCTCTCTGCCCCCCCTCTGTCGCCCTCTCTCTGTCCCCTCTCTCTCTGTCCCACTCTCTCTGACCCTCGCTCTCTCTGTCCTTCTCTCTCTGTCCCCCTCTATTTGTCGCCCTCTTTCTGCCGCCTCTCTCTCTGTCCCCCTCACTCTCTGTCCCCCTCTCTCTGCCCACCTCTATCTACCCCACTCTCTGTAACCCTCTCTGTCCCTCACTGTCTGTCCCCCTCTCTCTGACCCCCTCTCTCCCCCCACTCTGTACCCCTCTCTGTCCCCCACTCTCTGTCCCCTCTCTCTGTCCCCTCTCTCTCCCCCTCTCTCTGTCCGCCTCTGTCTCTGTCCCCCTTTATGTCTGTCCCCCTCTCTCTCTGCCCTCCTCTCTCTGTCCCCTCTCTCTCTTCCCCGTTCTCTGTCCTCCTCTCTGTCGCCCTCTCTCTCTGCCCCCTCTCTTTCTGTCCCATTCTCTCTGTCCCCCTCTCTCCATCCCCCCTCTCTCTGTCCCCCCTCTCTGTCCTCCTCTCTCTGTCCCCCCTCTCTCCACCCCCCCTCTCTGTCCCCCCTCTCTGTCCTCCTCTCTCTGCCCTCCTCTCTCTGTCCCCTATCTCTCTCCCCCGCTCTCTGACCCCCTCTCTGTCGCCCTCTCTCTCTTCCACCCGCCTCTCTCTCTGTCCCCCTCTCTCTGTCCCCCTCTCTCTGTCCCCTCTATCGCTCCCTCTCTCTCTGCCCCCCTCTCTCTCCCCCTCTCTGCGTCCCCTATATCTCTCCCTCTATCTCTGCCCCCCTCTCTGCCCCCTCTCTCTGTCCCCTCTATCTCTCACTCTCTCTCTGCCCCCTCCCTGTCCCCCTCTCTCTCCCCCACTCTGTACCCCTCTCTCTGCCCCCTCTCTCTGTCACCCTCTCTCTGTCACCCTTCTCTCTGTCTTCCTCTCTCTGTTCCCCCTCTCTCTGACCCCCTCTCTCTGTCGCCCTCTCTCTGACCAGCACTCTCTGTCTTCCTCTGTCTGTCGCCCTCTCTCTGACCCCCTCTCTCTCCCAACCGCCTCTCTCTCTCCCCCGCTCTCTGCCCCCTCTCTCTCTGTTGCTCTCTCCGTCCCCCTCGTTCTGACCCTATCTCTCTCCCACCCACCTCTCTCTCCCCTGCTGTCTGCCCCCTTTCTCTGTCGCCCTCTCTCTGCCCCCCATCTCTCCCACCCGCCTGTCTCTATCGTCTCACTTTGTCCGCCTCTCTCTCTATCCCACACTCTCTCTCTGCCCCCTGTCTCTGTCCCCCTGTCTCTGTCCCCCTCTCTCTCTGTCCCCCTCTCTCTCTGTCCCTTTCTCTCTCTGTCCTCCTCTCTCTGTCGCCCTCTTTCTGCCCCCTCTCTCTCTGTCCTCCCCTCTTTCTGTCCCCCTCTCTCTGTCGCCTCTTTCTGCTCCCCTCACTTTCTGACCCCCTCTCTCTCTGACCCCCCTCTATCTCCCCCACTATCTGTCCCCCCTCTCTCTCGCTCTCTCTCTGACCCCCACTCTCTCCCACCCGCCTCTCTCTGTACCCCCTCACTGTCCCCCTCTCTCTCTGTCACCACTCTCTCTGTCGCCCTCTCTCTGTCCCCCTCTCTCTCTGCCCTCCTCTCTGTCCCCCTCTCTCAGCCCCCCTCTCTCTGCCCTCTTCTCTCTCTGCCCACGTCTCTCTCTGCCCCCCTCTCTCTCTGTCACCCCCTGCCCCCTCTCTCTCTGCCCACTCACTCTCTCTCCCCCGCTCTCTGACCCTCTCTCTGTCGCCCTCTCTCTGCCCCCTCACTCTCTGCGCCCTCTCTGTCCCCCTCTCTCTGTCCTCCTTTCTTTGTCCCCTCTCTCTCACCCCCGCTCTCTGCCCCCCTCTCTGTCCCCATCTCTCTCTCTCTGGCCCCCTCTCTCTCTTTCCCCGTCTCTCAGTCCCCCCTCTCTCTGTCCTCCTCTCTCTCTGTCCCCCTCTCTCTCTGTCCCCTCTCTCTCTTTGCCCCTCTCTCTTCCCCCCTCTCTCTCGGCCCCCCGCTCTCTCTGTCCCCCTCTCTCTCTGTCCCTTCTCTCTCTCCCCCTCTCTCTGTCGCCCTCTCTCTGCCCCTCTCACTCTGCCCCCTCTCACTCTGCCCCCTCTCTGTCGCCCTCTCTCTGTCCTCCTCTCTCTGTCCACTCTCTCTCTCCTCCCCTCTCTGATACCCTCTCTGTCGCCCCCTCTCTGCCCCCTCTCTCTCTGCCCCATCTCTCTCTGTCGCCCTCTCTCTCTCTGTCCCCCACTCTCTCCATCCCCCCACTCTCTGTCCCCCTCTCTCTGACTCCCTCTCTCTCCCCCACTCTGTACCCATCTCTTTGTCAACCTCTCTCTGTCCCTCTCCTCTCTTTCCCCCCTCTCTGTTCCCCCTCTCTTTATCCCCCTCTCTCTGTCCCCCTCTCTCTGTCACCCTCTCTCTGACCCCTTCTCTCTGTCCCCCCTCTCTCTGTCCCCCTCTCTCTGTCCCCCCTCTCTCTGACCCCTTCTCTCTGTCCCCCCTCTCTCTGTCCCCCTCTCTCTGTTCCCCCACTCTCTGTCCCCCCTCTCTTTGACCCCCTCTCTCTGTCCTCCCTCTCTCTGACCCCTTCTCTCTGTCCCCCCTCTCTCTGTCCCAACTCTCTCTGTCCCCCCACTCTCTGTCCCCCCTCTCTCTGTCCCCACTCTCTCTGTGCACCCACTCTCTGTCCCCCTCTCTCTGTCCCCCCTCTCTCTGACCCCCTCTCTCTGTCTCCCTCTCTCTATCCCCCCTCTCTCGCACCCCTTCTCTCTGTCCCCCCTCTCTCTGTCCCCCCCTCTCTGTCCCCCTTCTCTCTGACCCCTTCTCTCTGTCCCCCCTCTCTCTGTCCCCCTCTCTCTGTCCCCCTCTCTCTGTCCCCCCTCTCTCTGACCTCTTCTCTCTGTCACCCCACTTTATATCCCCTTCTCTCTGACCCCCATCTCTGTCCCCCTCTCTCTAACCCCTTCTCACTCTCCCTCCTCTCTCTCTGTCCCCCCTCTCTCTGTCCCCCCTCTCTCTGTCCCCCCCTCTCTGTCCCCCTCTCTCTGTCCCCTCTCTATCTGTCCCCCTCTCTCTCTGCCCCTTCTCTCTGTCGCCCTCTCTCCCTGACACCCTCTCTCTCTGCCCCTCTCTCTCTGTACCCCTCTCTCTGTCCCCCTATCTCTCTCTGTCCCCTCTCTCTCTTTCCCCTTTCTCTCTGTCCCCCTCTCTCTCTTTTTCCCCTCTCTGTGTCCACTCTCTATCTGTCCCCCTCTCTCTCTGCCCCCCCCTCTGTCGCCCTCTCTCCCTGACACACTCTCTGTCTGCCTCTCTCTCTCTGTACCCCTCTCTCTCTGTCCCCCTATCTCTCTGTTCCCTCTCTCTCTTTCCCCTATCTCTCTGCCCCCCTCTCTCTGTCGCCCTCTTTCTGCCACCTCTCTCTCTGTCCCCCTCACTCTCTGTCCCCCTCTCTCTCTGTCCCTCTCTCTCTGTCCCCCTCACTCTCTGTCCCCCTCTCTCTGTCCCTCTCTCTCTGTCCCCCTCACTCTCTGTCCCCCTCTCTCTTTGTCCTCCTCTCTCTGCCCTCTCTCTCTCTGACCCCCTCTCTCCCCCACTCTGTACCCCTCTCTGATGCCCACTCTCTGTCCCACTCTCTCTGTCCCCTCTCTCTGTCGACCTCTCTCTGACCAACTCACTCTCTGTCCCCCTCTTCTCTCTGTCCTCCTCTCTCTGTCGCCCTCTCTCTGACCCCCGCTCTCCCCCGACTCTGTACCCCTTTCTGTCCCCCACTCTCTGCCCCCTCTCTCTGACCCCCTCTCTCCCCCACTCTGTACCCCTCTCTGTTCCCCTCTCTCTGTCCCCTCCCTCTGTCGACCTCTCTCTGACCAACTCACTCTCTGTCCCCCTCTTCTCTCTTTCCCCCACTCTCTGTCCCCCTCTCTCTGTCCCCTCTTTCTCTCTCCCTCTCTCTGATCCCTCTCTCTGCCCACCTCTATCTACCCCACTCTCTGTCCCCCCTCTCTGCCCTCCTCTCGCTGTCGCCCTCTCTCTGACCTCCTCTCTCCCCCCACTCTGTACCAATCTCTGTCCCCCACTCTCTGACCCCCTCTCTGTCCCCTCTCTCTCTCCCTCTCTCTGATCCCCTCTCTCTGACCACCTCTATCTCCCCCACTCTGCCCTCTCTCTCTGTCGCCCTCTCTCTGACCCCCACTCTCTCCCACCCGCCTCTCTCTGTACCCCCTCACTGTCCCCCTCTCTCTCTGTCACCCCACTCTCTTTCACCTCTCTCTCTGTCCCTCTCTATCTCTGAGCCACTCTCTCTCTGCCCTCCTCTCTCTGTTCCCTCTCTCTCTCCCCCGTTCTCTGACCCCCTCTCTGTCGCACTCTTTCTGCCCCCTCTCTTTCTGACCCCTCTCTCTGTCCCCCACTCTCTCCATCCCCCCACACTCTGTCCCCTTCTCTCTCCCCCACTTTCTCTCCCCCACTCTGTCTCCCTCTCTCTGTCTCCCTCTCTCTATCTCCCTCTCTCTGCCCCCTCTCTCTGTCACCGTGTCTCTGTCACCGTCTCTCTTTCCCCCTTCTCTCTGTCCTCCTCTCTCACAATACCCCTTTCTCTGCCCCCTCTCTCTCTGTCTCCCCTCTCTCTTTCCCCTCTCTCTGTCCTCCTCTCTTTGTCCCCTCTATCTCTCCCCCGCTCCCTCTCTGTCTCCCACTCTCTGTCGCCCTCACTCTGCTCCCTCTCTTTCTGCCCCCTCTCTGTCCCCCTCTCTCTCTGTCCCCCTCTCTCTCTGTCCACCCTCGCTCCACCCCCCATCTCTCTGTCCCCTATCTCTCTCCCCCGCTCTCTGCCCCCTCTCTCTCACCCTCTCTCTTCCACCCGCCTCTCTCTCTGTCCCCTACTCTCTGTCCCCTTCTCTCTGTCCCCCTCTCTCTCTTCCCCCTCTCTCTTCCCCCTCTCTCTCTTCCCCTCTCTTTTTCCCCTCTCTCTCGGTCCCCCTTTCTCTGTCGCCACTTCCTGCCCCTTCTCTCTCTGACCCCCTCTCTCTCTGACCCGCTCTATCTCCACAACTCTCCGTCCCCTCCTCTCTATCGCCCTCTCTCTGACCCCCACTCTCTCCCACCCACCTCTCCCTGTACCCCTCACTGTCCCCCTCTCACTCTGTCACCACTCTGTCGCCCTCTCTCTGTCCCCCTCTCTCTCTGTCCCCCTCTCTCTCTGTCCCCCTCTCTCTCTGTCCTCCTCTCTCTGTCCCCCCTCTCTCTGCCCTCCTCTCTCTATCCGCCTCTCTCTGCCCCCTCTCTCTCTGCCCCCTCTCTCTCTGTCCCCCTTTATCTCTGAGCCCGTCTCTCTCTGTCCTCCTCTCTCTGTCCCCTCTCTTTCTCCCCTGCTCTCTGACCCTCTCTCTGTTCCCCTCTCTCTGTCTCCCTCTCTCTGTCTCCCTCTCTCTTTCCCCCTTCACTCTGTCCCCCTTCTCTCTGTCCCCCTTCTCTCTGTCCCCCCTCTCTCTGTCCCCCTCTCTCGGATCCCTTCTCTCTCTTTCCTCCTCTCTCTCTGCGCCCCTCTCTCTGTCCCCCTCTCTCTGTCTCCCTCTCTCTCTGTCCCCCTCTCTCTGTCGCCCTCTCTCTCTGAACCCCTCTCTCTCTACCCCCCACTCTCTGTCCCCTCTCTCTGTCCCCTTCTCTCTCTGAACCCCTCTCCCTCTGTCCCCTCTCTCTCTGTCCCCTCTCTCTGTCCCCCCTCTCTGTCGCCCTCTCTCTGACCCACACTCTCTGTTCCCCTCTGTCTGTCGCCCTCTCTCTGTCCCCTTCTCTCTCCCACCCGCCTCTCTCGATCCCCCCTCTTGTCCCCCTCTCTCTCTGTCCCGCGCTCTCTGTTCCCCCCCCTCTCTGACCCCCTCTCTCTGTCCCCTATCTCTCTCCCCCGCTCTCTGCCACCCTCTCTCTGCCCCACTCTCTGTCCCCCTCTCTCTCTGTCCCCCACTCTCTCCATCCCCCACTCTCTGTCCTCCTCTCTCTGACCCCCTCTCTCCCCCACTCTGTACCCCTCTCTGTCCTCCACTCTCTTTCCCCCTCTCTCTGACCCCTCTATCTCCCCCTCTCTCTGTCCCCCTCTCTCTGTCCCCTATCTCTCTCCCCCGGTCTCTGCCCCCTCTCTGTCACCCTCTCTCTGCCCCCCTCTCTGCCCCCCTCTCTCTCTGTCCGCCTCTCTCTCTCTCTGTCCCCCACTCTCTCCATTCCCACACTCTATGTCCACCTCTCTCTGACCCCCTCTCTCCCCCAACTCTGTACCCCACTCTGTCCCCCACTCTCTGTCCCCCTCTCTCTCTGTCCCCCACTCTCTCCATCCCCCACTCTCTGTCCTCCTCTCTCTGACCCCCTCTCTCCCCCACTCTGTACCCCTCTCTGTCCCCGACTCTCTGTCCCACTCTCTCTGTCCCCTCTATCTCCCCCTCTCTCTGTCCCCCTCTCTCTGTCCCCGCTACCTCCCCCACACTCTGTGCCCCTCTCTCTGTCGCCTCTTTCTGTCCCCTTCTCTCTCTGACCCCATCTCTCTCTGACCCCCTCTATCTCCCCCATTCTCTGTCCCCTGTCTCTGTCGCCCTCTCTCTGACCCACACTCTCTCCCACCAGCCTCTCTCTGTGCCCCCTCACTGTCCCCCTCTCTCTCTGTCACCACACTCTCTGTCACCCCTCTCTCTGTCCCCCTCTATCTCTGTCCCCCTCGATCTCTGTCCCCCTCTCTCTCTGTCACCCTCTCTCTGTCCCCTCTCTCTCTCAGTCCCCCCTCTTTCTCCCCCGCTCTCTGACCCCCTCTCTGTCACCGTCTTTCTGCTCCCTCTCTCTCTGTCACCCTCTCTTTGACCCCCACTCTCTCCAACGTCCAATATCTGTCCCCCTCTCTCTGTCCCCCTCTCTCTGTATCCCCTCACTCTTTACACCTCTCTCTGTCCCCCTCTCTTTGTCCCCTCTATCTCTCCCCCGCTCTCTGTCCCCCTCTCTCTGTCGCCGTCTCTCTGCCCCCCTCTCTCTGTCGCCCTCTCTCTGCCCCCCTCTCTCTCTGTCCTCCTCTCTCTCTGTCGCCCTCTCACTGTCCCCCTCTCTCTCTGCCCTCCTCTCGCTGTACCCCTCTCTCTGTCCCCTTCTCTCTCTGCCCCCTCTCTCTGCCTCCTCTCTCTGTCCCCCTCTCTCTGTCCTCTCTATCTCTCCCTCTCTCTCTGCCCTCCTCTCTGTCCCCCGCTCTCTCTGCCCCTCCCTCTCTGCCCCCTCTCCCTCTGCCCCCTCTCTCTCTGCCCCCTCTCTCTGTCCCCCGCTCTCTGATCCCCTCTCTGTCGCCCTCTCTCTGCCCCCTCTCTCTCTGCGCTCTCTCTGCCCCCCCTCTCTGTCCTCCTTTCTCTGTCACCCTCTCTCTCTCTGTCCCACACTCTCTCCATCCCCACACTCTTTGTCCCCCTCTCTCTGACCCCCTCTCTCCCCCCACTCTGTACCCCTCTGTGTCCCCCACTCTCTCTCCCCCACATTTCTGTCAACCTCTCTCTCTGTCCCCTCTCTCTCTGTCCCCTCTCTTTCTGTCCCCTCTCTCTGTGTCCTCTCTCTCTCTCCCCCGCTCTCTGACCCTCTCTCTGTTGCCCTCTCTCTTCCACCCGCCTCTCTCTCTGTCCCCCTCTCACAGTCCCCCTCTCTCTGTCCCCTTCTCCCTCTGCCCCCTCTCTCTGCCCCCTCTCTCTGCCTCCTCTCACTGTCACCCTCTCTCTGTACCCTCAATCTTTCCCTCTCTCTCTCTCTGTCCCCCTCTCTCTGTCCCCCTCTCTCTCTGTCCCCCCTCTCTCTGTCCCCCTCTCTCCGTCCCCTCTATCTCTTCCTCTCTCTCTGCCCCCCTGTCACTGTCCCCCTCTCTCTGTCCCCTTCACTCTCTGCCCCGTCTCTCTGCCTACTCCCTCTGTCCCCTTTTCTCTCTGCCCCCTCTCTCTGCCTCCTCTCTCTGTCCCCCTCTCTCTGTCCCCTCTATCTCTCCCTCTCTCTCTGTCCCCCACCCTCTCCATCCCCCCACGCTCTGTTCCCCTCTCTCTGAACCCCCCTCTCTCCCCCACTCTGTACCCCACTCTCTGTCCCCCACTCTCTGTCCTCCTCTCTCTGACCCCCTCTATCTCCCCCACTCTCTGTCCCCCTCTCTCTGTCCCCCTCGCTCTCTGTCCCCCCTCTCTCTGTCCCCCTCTCTCCGTCCCCTCTATCTCTCCCTCTCTCTCTGCCCCCCTGTCACTGTCCCCCTCTCTCTGTCCCCTTCACTCTCTGCCCCGTCTCTCTGCCTACTCCCTCTGTCCCCTTTTCTCTCTGCCCCCTCTGTCTGCCTCCTCTCTCTGTCCCCCTCTCTCTGTCCCCTCTATCTCTCCCTCTCTCTCTGTCCCCCACCCTCTCTATCCCCCCACGCTCTGTTCCCCTCTCTCTGAACCCCCCTCTCTCCCCCACTCTGTACCCCACTCTCTGTCCCCCACTCTCTGTCCTCCTCTCTCTGACCCCCTCTATCTCCCCCACTCTCTGTGCCCCTCTCTCTGTCACCGTGTCTCTGTCACCGTGTCTCTGTTACCGTCTCTCTGTCACCATCTCTCTGTCCCTCTCTCTCTGTCCCCCCTCTCTCTCCCCCTCTCTCTGTCCCCCCCTCTCTTTCCCCCTCTCTCTGACCCCCTTTCTTTGACCCCTCTATCTCTCCCCCGCTCTCTGCCCCTCTCTGTCCCCCTCTCTCCATGCCCCCCACTCTCTGTCCCCCTCTCTCTGTCCCCCTCTATCTCCCCCTCTCTCTGTCCCCCTCTCCCTGACCCCCTCTGTCTCCCTCCCTCTGTCCCCGTCTCTCTCTGTCCCCCTCTCTCTCTCTGTCCCCCTCTATCTTCGCCAGACTCTATCTTCCCTCTCTCTGTCCCCCTCTCTTTCTGTCTCCCTCTCTCTCTGTCCCCCTCTCTCTGTCTCCCTCTCTCTGTCCCCCTCTCTCTGTCGCCCTCTCTCTGCGCCCCTCTCTCTGTCCCCCTCTCTCTCTGTCCCCCTCTCTCTCTGTCTTCCTCTCTCTCTGTCGCCATCTCTCTGTCCCCCTCTCTCTGTCCCCCTCTCTCTGACCCCTCTCTCATTATGTCCTCCCCTATTTCTCTCTCTCCCTCCCTCACCTTATCTCTCCCTTTTCTCTCTCTCATCCTCTGTCTCTCCCTGCTCCTTGGCTCTCTCCATCTTCTCCCACTCTCGATCCCCCTACCTTGGTCTCTCTCTCTCCCCACCTCCCTCCGTTTCTCTCTGACTAAATCTCTCTCCCTCCTATCCTGCCTTTCCTCTCTCTCTGACACACTCTGTCTCCCTAGTCCTTCCCTCTCCCTCTGACCCAGAGGCTGGGGGTTGGTGGTGAGGCTGCGTGTGGGGGTGGGGGTGAGATGATCGAGAGATGTCGGAAGTGGGAGGTGGGGAAAATGGGGTAGAGACGACATTGCGGGAGGGAGAGAGAGACGGCAGGAGAGAGAGAGAGTGAGGGTGAGGGGGAGAGAAAAGAATGGAGGCAGGTGGAGAAACTCATGTTGGGGGTGTGAGAGAGAGAGGGGGAGAGTGCGGCAGAAAGAATAGTGGAGGCAGGTGGAGAATCCGGGGTTGGGGGCGGTCTCTGAGAGGGGACCAGAGAGAGTGAAAGGGAGAGTTGGTGAGAAAGACTGAGTGTGCAGAAAGAGAAAGAGAGGGAGAGAATTGAGGAGGAAGAGTCGGGGAGAGGAATGGGGAGGCCAGGTTGGAGTGGGGGGGGTGCAGAGGGAGTTAAACCCAGCTCCTGAGCTCAGGGCCCGGTGCCCTCCCCTTCCATGACGACCAGGACTTGGGGCTGAGTCTGTCTCTCTCCAGCTCAGCTTCTCCAACACAAAGACACACAACAACATCGGTCACTCTGCTGCTCGGCACGCTTTAATCAACATTTTTATTGTTTACAAATGGAAGTGATGGATACAGTCAGTGGGATGGTGCCTTTTCTCACTGGCCCCTGAGTTGTGAGAAACATTGAAATGTGTCCCTGTAACCCCCCTGTGGGATAAGGGTAGACAAACCAGCGCTACCCTCAATCTGTTCCCATAGCGACAGGCTGCTCCATCGCTGAAACATTGAACCGAAATGAGAAAATCCCGGATGGATTGATTAATGAGGGAATTTGATTGATGGATGGATTTGGGTGAAGGGATATTTCAGCACATTCTTCAGCTGCTGCCTGAACTTTGTCTGGGTCATGGCATAAATCGCGGTGTTTGTGCAACAACTGAGGAGCTGCAGCATGAAGCCGAATTCCTGCACATTCCCATCGAGATACACAGACCGATACCCAATCCAATGCATCCGGCTCCATATAGAAAACAGCATTAACATTGACCATAACAGGATGAAATTGGCCGAGATCACAAACAGTAAAATTATGGATTTTTTTCGGTTTCTCATTTCAGTGTCAGACTGAGCGTCCCCATTGGTGTGAGCGCGGAGTCTCCTGCGGGCTCTGCTGGTCACTACAATGTGTCTGACGGTGAGAACATTGAGCAGCAGAATCAGGAGAAATGGGACACACGGGGTTAGAATGTGGTGGAGGAACTCGATTGTGACCCAGATACTGGAGGATAAAGCAGCGTCTGTTACCTCACAAAACCAGGGGAGGTTCCACAGCCGATACCGAGCCGTGAGCATAAAATACCAGGAAATGTTCGTTAAACAGCTCAGCACAGTCACTGCTCCCAGAACCACAGCCGCCGTTTTCTCACTGCAATATTTACTTTTCAGCTTCTGGCAACAAATGGCCACAAACCGATCAAAGGTGAAAGTGACGGTGAACCAGACAGAGCAGTCAGTGGCTGCATAAAGCAGGACGGCGTGGATATTACACACGGGGACGGAGTCCATCAGGAAATAAAACTGTTCCCAATAAACAATGGGAATGTGTCTCAGGAGCAGGTCGAGGATAATGACCAGGAGATCCGCCGCTGCCATGGCCCCCAGGTAACGTCTGACACATTGAGAAAATCCACAATCTTTATAAAGCAGGACGTAGATGGTCACTATGTTAACTGTGAGGAAGGAAAACAAACCCATTATCCATCAGCCTGGAGGCAAAGGGACCCGTTTGATCAGGGACCCAGTGAGATTTTCAAATGTGTCCCTATATTCAGGGATTTATTAAAATAATTGGAGCTGGAATAACAACTGGGAAGTTTTGAATTACTGACAAAAATGTCAGTTTTGGAATGTTGGGGGCAGAACGTTCCGGGATCTCCTTCAACTGTCCATCACCTTTCCCCTCTACCCACCCCACCAACATGATGTACTGTGCACAGGCTACATATCTGTCCAACACGGGGAGCTGCACTGACCACATCATTGCATTATGTATAAACCTCAACCAGATAGACTGTTCAGTACAGCGACCTGTGCAGGGATCACCCGTGAATTAATCTGTAAACCAAGAGCAGTTACCCTCCCAGCATGTAGGACTGTGTACACCACCCCAGTGCATTGATCTTTAAACCAGGAGCAGTTACCCTCCCAGCATGTAGGGCTGTGTACCCCACCCCAGTGCATTGATCTGTAAACAAGGAGCAGTTACCCTCCCAGCATGTCGAGCTCTGTACACCAACCCACTGCATTCCTCAGTAACACTGTGTTAGATCCCTGCGCAGTATGGGGAAATTTGCAGCCCATGCTGCATGCATACAACACTGTGGACTGACTCCCTCCGGACACCTCACCATGACCCCGTCCCCCACCGACACCGACACTAACACCACCCACTCCCACCCTCCCTCCCTCCCTTTCTCCCATTCCAGGAGAAACAGCCTGGAATAGGACAGAAAAGGCCGATCCGGGTGGTTGAGTGCCCGATATCCGTTCCCTCACCCCCCTCCCCCCGCCATGTGGGGAGGACCCTGGTACGAGCCAGAGAGGACCGGGACGCCTCGTGTGGAGATTCTGAAACATCCACGTCCCACCGACTGAGTAAGGAGCAATGTTCCGTGAAAGGCAATTCTCACTTTTAACCCACTGGCAGCTCCGTTTCCCCCCGGCACAACTTAGAAGCCGTGGCCCTGATGCCATCTCCCTTTTGTGTCGAGCTGGTACAAATGGAATCCCCACGGTCTCGGTGGGCAGGAGGGTGGGCTCACAACACATCGTCACCATCACCTCCCAGGAAGGGAGCACGGAGACTCCTTCCTACACCTCCTCCTGTAAACAGCTCAGATACTGAAACTAATTTGTGACAGTTACTGCTCTCCCCACTTGTCCTGACATCTTCAACAATCTATGCTCATATACACCCAGCGCTCTCTGCTCCTGCAGCCCCTATTTAACGGTACGGCCTGTTTTATATTGTCTTTCATTGTCTTTCCTACCAAAGTGCATCACCTCACACTGCTCTGCATTGATCACCAGCTGCCATACACCTGAACACTACACCAACGTGTGATTGTACTGTTAGAGTTCCACACTGTCCTCCATAGACTTCACAATTCTTCTAGGTTTGGTGCCATCTACAAACATTGAGATTGTTATAGCGTCACAGTTCCCATGCAATAACTGAAATTCTGCGACTCTCACGAGTGTGAGCAAGTGAAATCCCGCTATATTCCAAACGGACAGAGTCGAATAATGACATGCTGTCAATGGAGCAACAAAAATCCGGATGCACACCAGACGGAGTGAACGAAATATTGACAAACCATAGAGAAGAGAATTCCAGATTGGCTCCAAGTTTCTGTATTTTTATCAGGGTATTAATGTCATGAAGTCGAAAGTGTGTATGTACCTTTAAGAGAGAGGGAAAGCTGTTCTGAACTGAGAGCTTCCAAGCACCTGTGATATGAGAGCATGGCAGACCCAGAGTGTGAAGGACAACTGAAAATATGTCACATTTGGCTGTGAAATAGATCCCTGAGATGGTTGCTCCTTGGACAACAATTCGAATTTTACCAATCTGTTTAAATTATGCCACAGGATACTAAAACCAAATCAAGTTTGAATGTATTGGTTTTCGGAAGTTGAACCAATGAGATGTTCCGACGTTGTGCATATTAAAAATGCAGGCATTTAGAAAATTGCAGACAGAGTAAATGCCGTCAACACAGATCCAAGAGATTAGGAAACGCTCTCTATCAAAGGTACCTTTTCATAGGGAACATATTTGCAGTAAAAACACAGAAGATGACCCAGGGAGATCTATGGCCACAAGAAGACACACAAACAACAGCTGCTGTGCGATTTTGAAATTAAATGAGTGCAATTTTAATAAGTGTCTTATTGAAACAGTATATCGCTGTAGAGTTGGAGTGGGGTAATAAGCGTTTAAGAGAAAGGGGGTCTCAGAATTCAGAATACTTGATGTAAAATGTTCACTTTCAGAGTTAGATTAGGTTAGATTACTTACAGTGTGGAAACAGGCCCTTCGGCCCAACAAGTCCACACCGCCCTGCCGAAGCGCAACCCACCCATACCCCTACATTTACCCCTTACCTAACACTACGGGCAATTTAGCATGGCCAATTCACCTGACCTGCACATCTTTGGACTGTGGGAGGAAACCGGAGCACCCGGACGAAACCCACGCAGACACGGGGAGAATGTGCAAACTCCACACAGTCAGTCTCCTGAGGCGAGAATTGAACCTGGGTCTCTGGCACTGTGAGTCAGCAGTGCTAAACACTGTGCCTCCGTGCCCTACGGTGCTCCTTGGACAATAATTCGAATTTTACTGTCGGGAAAAGTTAAAAAATAAATTGATGTTATTATGTAAGCAGTGGAATTTGGGTGTTCTCTGTCCCTCATATTTTAACAGTTTACGAGGCAAATTGAACATTTCTTTATGTTTAGTTTAAGTTACCAGATGAGCTTCACGCCGCACCATGACAATTTCCGTGTGTGTGTATCTGTGTGTCTCTGTTGGGCAGGTCTGGCAGTCTCTGTGATGCTTAAAGTAATGCAATGCCACCCTCTGCTGGCCTCCCCACGCCACTGCACAGGCATTGGCAGAGGGTGAAAACCAACAGGGATTCATTCAGAGAGGAGGAGGGAGAGGGCAGCTGCTCACAGCACCATCCAAACTGATGTCTTATCCATGTACTGATCTAAACGTCCTTCAAACATTGTAACTGTCCCTGCTTTCACCACTTGCTCTGGGAGTTCATTCCACACATAAGTCAGATTCTGACTAAAATCTCTCATGACTTCTGTAAGTCTTTTTTCCTCACACCTTAAAATATCCCTCAGTTTTGAATCCCCAACTGTAGGGAAAAGACATCAGCCCTTCGACTTACCTGTACCCCTCATTACTTAATAAACCTCTGTAAAGTTACCCCTTAATCTCATACTCTCCATTGAAAAGAGTCCCAGTCCATCCAGCCTCTCCTTATAGCTCACTCCCTCCATTCCCAACAACATCCAGGTTAATGTATGCCCAATCCTCTCCAGCTTAATAATATCAAAGTCAGTAATATCAAAGTGACTAATCAAGGTATTTTCTACGGGTGGGGAGACCAAAACTAGACGGTACAGGTTGAAGGTGAGAGGGGAACACTTAAAAGTGACCTAAGGGGCAGCTTTTTCACCCAAAGGGTGGTGTGCCTATGGAATGAGTGGGCAGGATGACCAGACTGGACACAGTATTCCAGAAGAGGCCTCATCAATATCCTGTACAACCTCAACGTAACGTCCCAATTCCAATACTCAATGGTCTGACCGATGAAGACAAGTGTGTTAAACACCTCCTTAACCATACTATCTACCTGAGATGCAAAATTTAAAGAATTATACCTGACGGCCTAGGTCTCTGTTCCCCAACACTGCCAAAGGCCCTGCTTTTAATTGTATAGATCCTGCCCTTGTTTGATTTACCAAATCCATTACCTCGCATTAATCCAAACTAAACTCCATCTGCCACCCCTCAGCCCAGTGTGTGATATTACCACCTCCTCATTCTCCCCCTTTAAAAATCCTCCCCGTCTCCAGGAGACCTGCACACTCTGACCTTGAGTTTCTCAAAGACCCTGAGCTTGGGTTGCCTTGTGTGGTTTGGAGAAGGAGGGACAGATTGCAGACACTGTCAATGGGGAGGAGAGGTTGGACAGTAATCAGCGGCCTGGTGTCATTTCGTTGTTTTAGGAAGAGGGCAGTCACACGTTAGAGGTGGGTAATAGTGATCGGTGTTTTGCCACCAGAAATTATGCTTTTTCGTTGTCGGTGGTGTTCCGTGAAAAAAAATCTATTCGAGACCCTTCATTGGGCAGACTGTGACTGCAGGATTTCTTTTCTTAATATTGTAGATTACAGATAATAGCGATTGAAGACGTTCATAGTTAATTTCGATAGCACAGCACGTGCACTCAATATCCTACAGTTGAGACAAATATCTTGCATTTGTTTAACAATACAAAGTGTTTGTGTAGTTCCGTAATGGTAACCTGATTATAATAAATCCACACTGAGCTGAAAGCTGGCACTTAAAATATGACCCAAGTCTGGGTATGGTAGTGTAGTGAGAAGTGACCCTAGCTCTGAACCAGAACTCTGGATTTGATTTTAATTCCTGAACTTGTGTGGTCGTGTTCCTAGCTCTGGACTAGTAGGACTGGATTCAAGTCCTGCCTGTTGCAGAGGTATGTCACAGCATGTCAGAACAGGCTGATGAACAAACACGCAGGAGAATAATGTTACAGCTTTATGGTTATTGCCGAGTGGTGCGAGTGTCCCTACCTCCGGGCACTAAGATCTCGGTGTAAATCCCACAGAAGTGTCCCATGATACATCTGAACAAACTGATTAAACTGGTTGTAGAATTATGATCTGATGGAGAATTGAATTTCAGAATTTAGGCCCGGAATGACTGAAAGCACAACTATTCGTGTTGATTGGAGTCACATCGTGCAGCGTTCGAGGTTTATAAAATCAGAATGATCATGGATAGGGTGAGTAGTTAGGGTTTTCCCTCGGGTTAGGGGCGTCCAAAACTGGAGGGCATTGGATGAAAGTGAGAGGGGAAAGATTTTGAAGAGGCGTAAGAGGAACATTTTCACGCAGAGGGTGGTGCGCGTATGGAATGAGCTGCCAGAGGAAGTGGTGGAGGCTGGTACAACTGCAGCATGTAAAAGGCATCTGGGTACGGACAGACCTGCCGAGCTTTTCCAGCAATATCTGTATTTCTTTCAAAAATGCTTTGATTTTAACGCAGGTATTCTAAATACATTATTTTTTTTTAATGACGCAGGGACATATAAACACATTTTCAAATTGACCAAGACCATTTTCTGCTAAGGGTATGGCTCTGTGCGAGATGGCAACAATGATGCATCGACATGGAACAGGAAATGTGTTGGAGACATAGTTTGGACATTATACAAGGAGACCTCACATGATCCAGTTTGGGAGAGGATGACATTATTGTGTGATTCAACTCAGAGAGGGAGACAATGTAATCTTCCTGAGAAGGAATGGCCTATTACACTCGCTCTCTCTCCCTCATTATTCCTCATCACAGCAATGTGTGTGAGCTAAAAAAAAACGTCGATCCGGTCATCATTGCCATCCTCATTTTTAAAGAATTCATGCAGTGTGGGAACAGGCCCTTCGGCCCAACAAGTCCACACCAAACTTCCAAACAGTAACCTTGCCAGACCCGTTCCCTGAGATTTACTTCTGACTAATGCACCTAACCTAGAAATCCCTGAATACGACAGACAACTTAGCATGACCAATCCACCTAATGTACACAGTGTGAGCTGTGGGAGAGAAATGGAGCACCTATTAGAAGCTCGCGCAGTCAAAGGGAGAATGTACAAACCCCACACAGATAGTCGCCCGAGGCTGGAATAGAACCCTTGTTCCTAGTGCTGTGAGGTAGCAGTGCTAACCACTGAGCCACTGTGCTACCCTTTGGGTGATTACTGGCCAGAATTCATTGGAATCTTCTCACTGCCTAATGCAAAGGGAATTCAGCTAAATCCAACTGTCCCAGGATGAAATCCCATTGCTAGCAGCTTGTGTGAGTAGAATATCTTCAGAAGCCGAATCACATTTTGGACAATCTCTCAATTTTTCCTTTTATCATAAGTTACACTAATATTTGGACAAATTTCTTTCAAGTTCAAATTGCAGAGATTGTGTTTGTGTGTCTGTCTCAACATTTTAAACAGGGAAATATTGATTACATATTTGCAATACCCAATTGCCATTCACCTTTCCATCATAGTTTGAGTAACATTGCTCTGGATCATAAACGTGCAATTTGAGCAGATTAAAGAAACTAGCCTGACTTGTTCCTAAAACTGACCCTGCCCCAGTCTAACACCTTTCTTATCGGCCATATCACCAACCTGGTCACATTTAACATTTGTTGTGAGCAGTGGAGGAGTGGGACGAGAAAAGGAAACAGTGACCCAAAAAGTCAGGGAACTCTTGACCGGTGAGCCTGATGTCAGTGGTGGGTAAGTTGTTGGAGGGGTTTCTGAGGGATAACAATTACATACATTTGGGAAGGCAAGGGCTGATCGGGATAGACAACGTGTCTTTCTCATGGGAAATCAAGTCTCATTAATTTGGTTGAGTTTTATGAAGAGATAAAAAAGAAGATTAATGAAGGCAATTTGGTAGACATTGTCTATATGGACTTCAGCAAGGTGTTCATAACATTCCAATTGGTAGACAGATTAAAAATTCGGTCACATGGGACACAGAAGAAGCTTGTCACAATTGGCTTGAAGGAAGAGGGATATTTTTCAGACTGGGGGCTTGTGACCAGCAGTGTGCTGCAAGAATCAGTGCTCAGTTCAATGCATTTCATCATTTATGTAAAGAACATAAATGTGGATATCGGGGACATAGTTAGTAAGTTTACAGATGACATCAGAAATGTGGTGTAGTAGATTATCTCAGAGTACATCGAGACCACAATTAGATGGGAAAAAGGGGCAAGCAGTGACAGATGAAGTTTAGTAAGATAAATATAAAGTTTTGCATTTTAGGAAGGAATTATACACTTAATGGCAAAGTCCTGAGGAGTGTTATGGAACAAAGGGACATTGTTCCTTGAAAGTGGAGTCGCAGGTAGACAGAGTGGTGCTGAACATATTTGGCACATTTGCCTTAATCAGTCAGAGCATTGAGTATAGCAGTTGGAGTGGCATGTTGCATCTGTACACGATTTTGGGAAGGCCATTTTAAGAAAACTGCATTTAATGCGGTTGTCTGCAGAAAAGATTTACACAGATGTCCCAGGGAGAGTTTGATTAGGTTGAGGTGTTTCTCCCTGGAGTGTCAGAGGCTGAATGGTGACATTATAGAGGTTTATAAAATCATCAGGGGAATGGATATTCTGAACAGCCACGTTCTGCTCTTCAGGGTAGGGGAGATCAGTTTCAGAGGCATAGGTTGAAGGAGAGAGGGCGAATGATTTAGAAGGGACCTGAAGATAAATGTTTCACATAGAGAGTGTGTGTGTACAGAAAGTGCTGTCAGAGGAAGTGATGAAGGTGGTTACAATTGCACATTTAAAAAGTATCTGAAAGAGGAGGGATATTGGCCAAATGCTGGCAAATGGGACTGGATCAGATTTGATATCTGATTGGAGTGAACAAGTTGGACTAACGGGTCTGTTTCTGTTCTGCATGACTCTCTGATTCTACAAGAAGGATGATGAAAAATTCTAAAATGACCTTTCAAGTGGGAATTCTCTTCACTGGAAGATAATCATGCCTCTATGTTCACATTGATTGAAAGCTGCAGTACTAAATATTTGACAGGGAAGTAAGTCACGAATATTGGGATCCAGACAGGAAAGTGGGGCTGAGACCACAATCTGATCAGCCACAATCGTAGTTCCTGGTGGAGAAGGCTCAAAGTGTCTAATGACCCACTCCTGCTCCTCAGTCCCATGTTTCTGTGTTCCATTCAGCCCCTCATACCTGATAGACAGGGACAGTTGGAGGCCACTTACTCTTATAATCTGGTGCACAGAAACAGAGGAGACCATTCAGCCTCTCAAGACTGTCACACATGCTTTGAAGTGACTTGGGAAATGTAATTGGAAACTCCAGGCACAGTTATGAAAGAGGCCCCTCATCTCTCTTCACAGAGCTTCCCCTCTCTGCAACTTGTGCTTCATTTGTTGGTCATGCTGTAGATGCAGATTGGCTCTGAATACAACCCATATACTCACCAGAGGTGGCTCACAAAATCATCTGGTCTCCCTGACTCCAATATTCAGTAATTGCACATTTATGACAATAACACCTGCTAAATTTCCAATAACAGAATGTGAGAACATCAGAAACAGGGACAGGTCGTTCACTCACCAGGCCTGCCTTGCCCTTCACTAAGATCATGGCTGATCTGCTCTTGGTCTCAAATCCTCTTTCATACCCAATTCTTCATCGCCCTCAACTCTCTGTCAGGTCAATATACATCTACCTCTTCTTCAAATACTTTCAGTAATCTTGCTCCCTAACATTCTTGAGAAGAGGAACCCTGATATTCAATACCATTTGTTTGAAGAAAACACGCGTTGTTCCTATACCATGGCCTATTGATATGGACAAAAGAGGTTGACTCAATGGTTCAGGTAAAAATGACTGGCCCTGATATCAAGACAGTGGTTGGCTTTTGTTGACATCAAGGAGCTAAACAAAACTGGACTTAATGGGAATCAGACTAAACTGTCTAGTGTTTGGAGTCAAACATGGCACAAAGGAAGATGTTCACCATCTCAGTCCTCGGTCACCTCTGTGGGAGATCCTCAGGGTAGCTTCCTCTTCACAAACAGCTTCAGCTGCTTCATCAATGTCTCCCCGCCCCCACTTGCCGCAACATAAGATCAGAAGTGGGGATGGTCACCGAAGATTCCAAAATGTTCAGAAGATTTGTCGCCCATCAGCTCCTGAACCGGTCTGTGTCCATGTGCAGTACGACCCAGATACCAGTCAGGTTTGTGCTGTTAAATGGTCTGTAACATTCATATAACAGCATTGCCTGGCACTGCACATTGCCACAGTGGAATAGAGTTCATTCAGCAGCTCTCGCTGGTTTCACAGGAATATGAGGAAGCCATTCAGCCCATTGACACTATTGGAGAAGAACAGGGACAGCCCATTCAGTGCCTCAAGCCTATTACTCAGGAAGGGAAGGCGTCCAGTGTGATGGACCACACCAGAGCCCCTCGAAAATATTTGAAGGCGGTAGCCTTGACTCTAATGTTTTCGTATTTTAAAGGAAATGTAAACTGTCTGTTCCAGATGTAATGAGACTGGTCATACTACTCTGTGTGAAGCAAAACGCCATTTATTTAAACACGGAAGATAAAATGAATCCAAAGAAAGAGGAATTTAGAATAATGTAATTCTATTGGTCAAATTAACAGAATAATAGATCGTGGAGCGATTACTAATGAACTGTTCCAATATAGGAAAATCGCGTAAACACAGCCCTGGGCAAAAAGGAATTTTCAGACACAGAATGTCACAAACATTTCTCCAATCCAGGAATCAAAAACAGCAGCAAGAGAAAATTCAGACAGAGTAGCAGCCAGGAGACATTCCCTGAAGCTGCCAACTCTATGTAGACCCCAATATTTTCTGATGTTGCTGAGATCCTAAACTGTGAGAGCTGGCCACACCCATTCAGGCTGCATTAAAATAAACCCAAGGCCTCCCTCGCTGTTTTCCCAGTGGTCTTAACTAGCCAGCTGGTTCAATCTCTCTCTTAAAAGAAACCAGGACAAAATGAAATCTTAAAGCTGCAGCATCATCACATTTGTCAGCACATCGAGCTGTCCAACAGGAAACAGAGGTAACCCAATCCGGCCTTTGGCCATGTCCAACCGGACAAGGAAGAAGT
This sequence comes from Chiloscyllium plagiosum, assembly GCF_037043375.1. Lineage (NCBI taxonomy): Eukaryota > Metazoa > Chordata > Chondrichthyes > Orectolobiformes > Hemiscylliidae > Chiloscyllium > Chiloscyllium plagiosum. Next base: position 101,866,095 of record NW_028270183.1, read on the forward strand.
CATTCAGTCCTTTGAGTCAATTAAACAGAAACAGAATGAGGCCATTCAGCCCTTTGAGCCACTTATACAGGAACAGTAGGAGGCTATTCAGTCAGTTGAGCCACTGAAATAGGAACAGCAGGAGGCCATTCCTACCTCAATGCACTTACACAGGGGCAGAATAGGGTAATTGGTGCTGATCCTGATGAATAGCTTATGCCCAAAATGTCGACTCTCCTGCTGTGCTTTTCCAGCAAACTACAGTCTACTCTGATCTCCAGCATGGGCAGTCCTCACTGTCTCCTAATTGATGCTCTAACATGATGAACAGTTGCAGCAGAGGCTGCACAGACAGATTGTTCCACGTTGTACCTCGTGGCGCCATCACTCATGATACACACGTGGGACTTTAATGTGGTTTACTCGCGGTGAGGAGGGAAGTCATATGTCTTGTGTGAAGTCTCAAGGAAGCATGTTCCATCTCCGAGGTGACAGCCTGGTGTTCTCTATGTTGGGCGAAACCTGGCGGGAACGGCTAGCTGTTTCAGATGGAAGGTATTGTGGCTGCTGTTGGGGATTGTGAACAACATAACGTTCTGTACGGATTCACATGCCAATTAGATTAGATTACTTACAGTGTGGAAACAGGCCCTTCGGCGCAACAAGTCCACACCGACCCGCCGAAGCGCAACCCACACAGACCCATCCCCCTACATTTACCCCTTCACCTATCACTACGGGCAATTTAACTTGGCCAATTCACCTAACCTGCACATTTTTGGACTGTGGGAGGAAAGTGGAGCACCTGGAGGAAACTCACACAGACACGGGGCGAATGTGCCAACTTCACACAGAGAGTCACCTGAGGTGGGAATTGAACTCGGGTTTCTGGCGCTGTGAGGCAGCAGTGCTAACCACTGTGCCACCGTGCCGACTTCTCGACCATGTGGGAGAGTTAATTAAGGCATATAAACTATTAGGAAAGTCACGTTAGACTGATGAATGGACTCTCTAAGTTCAAATAATGCTGATCTTATTCATGTTGATCTTGTCTAGTGCTTGTCCTGTTCATGATTCGGAGATGCCGGTGTTGGACTGGGGTGTACAAAGTTAAAAATCACACAACACCAGGTTACAGTCCAACAGGTTTAATTGGAAGCACACTAGCTTTCGGAGCGACGCTCCTTCATCAGGTGATTGTAGAGGGCTCGATCGTAATACAGAATTTACAGCAAAAATTTGCAGTGTGATGTAACTGAAATTATACATTGAAGAATTGATTGTCTGTTAAGCCTTTCATCTGTTAGAATACAATGATAGTTTCACTTCTTTCATGTGTAAATCACAAAACACTTTTTTTGAAAGTTGCATTCTCGGGGGAACACTTCAGTGGTCGAGGACACTCAGCCTCGGACCTCCGGGTGACCATCCTCCAAGGCTGACTTCGGGACAGGCAGCAGAGGAAAGTGGCCGAACAGAGGCTGATAGCTAAGTTCTGTACCCATAGGGAGGGCCTCAACCGGGACCTTGGGTTCATGTCACATTACAGGTGATCACCATTGCACTACACGCACACACAGAGAGATATTCCTACACACACACTCTCACATACACACGGACACAGGTACACACAGACGCGCACACAGACACCCACACACACCCTTATAGACACACACACTCCCACACATGCACCCCCTCACAGACTTAAGACACTATGCACTCACTACACACACACACACTTCCTCACACTCACAACCCCCACCTCAGACAGACACACACAGACAGACAAAGACCCACATGCACACATATATTTTGTTTGGTGAAGTTTTTTGTACTTGCAGAGTTACATTGCATTTTGCTCAAAAACTGCATACATTCATATAGAACTCTGAGCTCAAAAACTGCATGAATTTATGTAAAACTCTGTTATCGCACTTTTTAGATTAGAATCAATCTAAACGTCAGGGCATAGACAGAGAACACAGGGGGCTAACACCTTCAACATATTGTCTAGCTATCACCATTGTTAACAGCTAACCCGAGAATGCAACTTTATACAAAAAAGGGTTTTGTGATTTACACTTGAAAGAAGTGAAACTATCACTGTATTCTAACAGATGAAAGGCTTAACAGACAATCAATTCTTCAATGTATAATTTCAGTTACATCGCACAGCAAATTTTTGCTATAAATTCTGTATTACGATTGAGCGCCCCACAATCACCTGATGAAGGAGCGTCGCTCCGAAAGCTAGTGTGCTTCCAATTAAACCTGTTGGACTATAGCCTGGTGTTGTGTGATTTTTAACTTTGTCCTTTTCAGTGTATCCTGTATGCCTTACTCTGTCGAAGTCTATTTCCACCCTACGATCTGCCTGGCCATGCTTAATATGATCTGCCTCCACTTCTCATAAATAAAGTGTTTCCCTGTACTGAGGTACATGTGGCAATAAATCAAACCAATCAATCCTGACTGACGTATGGAATTTCTCACCCTATCAATGTCTCTTTTGGAAATAAGTGATCGCTGCCACTCCTCGTGTTTCAGCATCGCCATTTCTTCGTCTCTCACAGCTCTACTGATTAAGCACTCAGCCAATGTGCCAAAAGCCTTTTTCACTGCCCTGTCTACCTGTGACTCCACTCTTAGAGAACCGTGCACTGAACACCAGGGTCTCTCTGCCCACTACACCCCTTAAGACTCTCCCTTTCACCATGAAACTCCGAAATTGATTTGAGTTTCCAAAATGCAAGATCTCACACGTCTATATTAAACTCCATTTGCCATTTCTCAACCTACATCCCCACTTGATAAAGGTCAAGCGGCAATTTCTGATAAACGACATTCAGCTGGCATCTGTGGCTGTACTTTCTATTCAGCAAAACCCGCTCTGTCTTAAAGTGACTGGACATGATTTCGGCTTCATAACACCTCCCCGCTTCAGGAAAAAAAAACCATGAAGCAGCAGAATGAAAAGATGGCTTCATTTCTTTTCCTCTAATTCTTAATCCCATTATTATGAATTACAAAACTATTAATCTCAGCTATACCATACATATTAATTCTGCACGCATAACTAATATTGCAATGAGTCGAATCTTATCTAAACTTTTTCCTTTAAATCTGCGATAACACATCTGCTATCACATTGTAGGACCCACAGTATGTACATTTTGTAAGTTTAAAGTCGGTAAAATAAGACTGCAATGAAATACTCTTATATTCTGTTCTTTAAATATTCAAAAAATGCGAGAGATTTGTCATTGTCCACGATCATCTCTGACAATTTGTTTATCATATAAACATGAAAATATTGTCAGTCCAGTGCGAAACCTAATCATTCTTTTTCAATAATGGAGATGTTGCATTTTTTTTTTGGCGGATATTGAGTTTTTTCGGCAAGTAGCTAATTGGCCATTCCATTACATCATCATTTTACTGTATCAATACATCTCCGAGCCCTATATCCCGAGCATCAAATGCAATTTTCAAAGTTTTTCAAAATATTTGGTTCAGCTAAAACTGGTGCGGTGATTAATCCTGCTTTAAAATTCTCAAATGTCTCCTGGCATTATTCTGTCCACCATAATTCTGTGTTCTTCTTTAATAAACCCATCAGAGGTGCCAATACGCTGCTGAAGTTTGGAACAAACTTCCGATAGAATCCACTCAGTTCCAAAAACCGAAGCACCTCTTTCTTCGAGGATGGTCGTGGAAATTCCTCAAAGCCCTTCGTCATTGTGTTCCATGGGGCCGACCTCCCATGGCCAATGTAATGTCCCAACAACGTCACCTCTGCCTCCGCGAATTCTGTTTTCTTTAAGTTTATTACCAAGTTTGCTTCTTGTAATCGTTCAACATGCTCTGCCAACTGTAACATGTGAGCTTTCAATCACTTGCTAAAGAACACTACATCATATAGATAAACTACACAATTTGTACATCTGGCCACAACTCTGTTCCTGAGTCTTAAATGTGTCTGGAGCATTATTCATTCACATGACGTACTCTAACTTTTTTTGTCAACTCCGGTATCTTTAAAAGATAGTTGAAATGACTCAACATTTTGTTAGTTTGAATGGGTCCACTAAACTTGGCTTCGAAGGGATTTCCTACCACTGGTGGCATACTAACACGTCATCCCCACGGGAAATCGTCAAAGTTTCAGAGTTTTTATCTGCCACCTGCTTCATTCCATGCTGTGTCCTCTTCAGGTGCTGTTTAGCTAACTCACCTACTCCATCTAATTTCTCCCTCACCTCAGATACATAATCCAAGTGTGAGATATCCGATTTCGGTCCTATCAGTTTATAGTTAATTAACTTCAAAGGACCTCTCACTTCATATACGAATATTAACTCAACGGAAGTAAAGTGAGTAGATTTATGTGGGGCATCTCTAATGGCAAACAATATAATGAGACACCTTTATTCCAATCATTCGGGTAATTCTGACAGTACGCCGTTAATATCATCTTCAGCATCTGATGCCAACTTTCCAAAACTCCCTGGGATTCGGGATGCGATGCAATTGATTTAAACTGAGTGTGCCGAAGCTATCCAAGATGTCCTTAAATAGCTGATTGGTAAAATGAGATCCTTGGTCTGACTGAATCACACTGCGTAGCCCACAGCGAGTAAAGAAAGCGACCAACTCCTCCACCTCCCATTTTGCCTTAACACACCGTAATGGAATTGCCTCTGGAAATCTGGTGGACACATCCATTATGATCAGCAGATATTGGTTTCCAATTTAATTTGGAAAGGGGAGCTACACAACTAATCATAACCCACGTGAAAGGTTCTTCGAATACAGGAATTGGCAACAAAGGTGCTGGTTTTAATACTGACTATGACTTACCTACCATTTGGAATGTATGACATGTACAACAAAAATTAACCACGTCCTTGTGCATTCCAGCCACTAGAAATGCTTTAGCCTGAGTCTTCCGTGCATCAACTCCTTTAGCTTTTTCTTTCGGTTTTCCTTCCTGTTGTAACTTATGACAGTGGGATCTTATTACTACACAGTCTGGAAAAATCCCTGGGTATTTTTCTTTTAATTGCACAGTTCCCTGGTCTTACTTTAGCTTCACCACCACAAGGGGTGCCTCTCCTACCTTGGATCCTGCTAAATCATTCCCAAGAATAAACTGCATTCCTGGAACTGACACCCTGTCCCTCAATCGCACTGTTACTTGCCCAAACTTGATTTGGCACTCCAACCTAATGTTAAACAGGGAATGCTTAATTTCTGTCCCCATTCCACAAATTATCACGCTGTTGAGTAACATGTCAGAAAGAGTAAAAATACTTCCATCTCTTGCAATTGGAGGCCGAGAGAAAGTGAGGACTGAAGATGCTGGAGATCAGAGTTGAAAAGTGTAGGGCTGGAAAAGCACAGCAGGTCGGCAGCATCCGAGGGGCAGGAGAGTTGACATTTCAGGCATAAGTCCTTCATCAGGAAAGTGGGGGTAAGGGAGGGGGAAGGGGGTTCTGAAATAAATAGGAGGGTGCGGATGGAGTTGGGTGGGAGATAGCTTGGAAGGCAATAGGTAGATGCAGGTGGGGGTGATGGTGACAAGTCAGAGACGAGGGTGAAGTGGATAGGTGGTAGGACATTTGGACCTCTCAAACTTTTCAGCATCAACGTTGACTTCACCAATTTCAAAATCTGCGCTCCCCAACCTCATCCCAGATCCAACCGTTCAACTTAGCACTGGCCTTTGGAACTGTTCTAACTGACCATTTTCCTTCCCATCTATCTACTCCACCTTCTCTCCGACATATCACTGTCACTCCCACCTACATTTTCCTATCTCCCTCCCAGTGACCCTCCAGCCAGCCCAGCTCCTACCCTCGTATTTATCTTTTAGCCCACTTGTCCCCCCGCCACATTCCTGACGATGGGTTTATGCCTGATATGTCGATTGTCCTGCTCTTCGGATGCTGCTTGATCTGTTGTGCCTTTCCAGTTCCTTGCTTCTCAACTATTAGCTACTGAACAGATCCCGTATCTTGCAAAATTATAACTTATTGTCCTCCCCCCACACCCCATTTTTTCTTAGTAAGGTTTATCTATGGAGGCAAATTCTTTATAGTTATCAGGCACTGACTCCATACATAGCCCCTGCCTCGGGTGTGCACTCTCCTGCAGCTCCTCGGCTCTACTTGGGGTCTCCTTTACCAGGTTCAGTAATACCACTGGCTTAAACTTTTTTGCCACATCTTTTCCCAAAGTTTCTTCCTTCAACCCCCAGCACTGTGTGTCCCAGCTTACTGCAGTGAAAACAAATTTTCCCAGTGCCCTTCTTAAACCATCGGCACTGCAGTTTTATTTGTTCTGCTCCTTTATAGTGAGAACACCTGAGGCCTTTCACCACCTTTCAATCCCCTTGGGCTTCTTTATCACCTGTGGTAAACTATTGCCAGTGTGCTTTTCTCTATGTTTTGTAGTATAGGATCTCCCCTTCTCCCAATTTCTATCCCTCAACAGGATGAAAATCCTCCTAGAAACTAAATTTCATCTCATGCACCAATGCATACTTAACTGCCATTTCTGCCGTGCTTCTCACTTCTTGAACTTCCTGTTCATTCACATGAATTCTTACCGTCTATGGAAGTGAGTCTTTCAACCCTTATCCATTTTTAAGGCCTGCACACATTTATCAAAATGACTGTGGTTATTTCTTTCAAACTCAACATAACTCTGACCTGGTTCCAACTCTATATTTCTGAACCGCTGTCTATAATTCATAAGCACTCAAAATAGCCTGTTTGACATCTGCATAATCTCTTGCTCTCTCATGTGACAGCACTGTACATACCTCTCAAGCTGTACCCACCAGCTTAGTCTGAACTAGCATTACCCACAGGTTCACTGGACATGACATCTGCTGAGCCAATTTTGCAAATGAAATAAAAAAGGTTTTGGCATTTTTCTCACCGAAATATTGCAATGAATTAACACAGTTTTATACATCCCTACTTTCTCCCTTCATCTTCATTCTGCTAATTTAACTTTCTTGGAGGAGAAAGTGAAGTCTGCAGATGCTCGAGATCAGAGCTGAAAATGTGTTGCTGGAACAGCGCAGCAGGTCAGGCAGCATCCAGGGATCAGGAGAATCGACGTTTCGGGCATAAGCCCTTCTTCAGGAATGAGGAACTTTCCAACTTTCTTATCTAATTCCAAATTTCTGAATTTCAAATTCTCCCCGTCTTTTTTTTTCTCACTTTCTCTTTCGCTATCTTCTCTCTCTCTTTCTGTCTCTCTCTTTATCTTCTAACTCCAATCGCTCCACTTGCAATTTAAGTTTTTTCTAACTCGACTGCAGTTTCCTGCTTCTCTGATACACCAAAGTGCTTGACCAACTCCATTATGGTGACAGCTTTCCTTTTGTCCCTGGTGAAACCCAATTCTAATCTACATGTTCATTCTAAAAGTATGCCCTTCCTTTGTCTTTCTAAACTTTGTCAGCAAGTTTGTGAATCGTCTTCAAACCTCAGAACCTCTTTAGTAATGTTAAATGCCAATTCTTTTAATTTAACCAACCACAAGGAAACAAAATTAAATGAATTTTGTCACCTGTTTTATTTGAAGGTCTAGGTCACTAACTGCCAAGCGATGGAATCTGCTGGGACTTTTTGCACTCCAAATCTGTTCAAACCCTGTACGACAAGCCCTCAAAACATTATGATGGCGATATCGAACTCCCCTGTTAATTAAACCACACACCCAGAAAAGCTCACCTCGCCTCGTACTCTGTTAAAACATGAGTGTCGCAAATTCGACTATTAAGAGAAAAGTAACCATTTATAAATATGCAAGTAAGCTCGCTGAGCTTGAAGCTTTGTTTTCAGATGTTTCGTCAGCATGACTAGGTAACATCATCAGACAGAGTCTCTGGTAATGCACTGGTGGTATGTCTCGTCTTTGTATTTATAGCTCTTGGTTTCTTAAGATGCGTGATGTCATTTCCAGTTTTTTGTTCAAGGGAAGGTAGATAGGATCTAAATTGTTGTGTTTATTGATGTACTTCTGGCTAGAATGTCATTCTTCTAAGAATTTTCGTGCGTGGCTTTGTCCTAGGAAGTGTGTGTTGTCACAGTCAACATGGTGTCCTTCTTTGTCTGAATGTATGGACACTAGTGATAGTGGGTCATGTCTTTTGGTGGCCAGTTGGTGTTCATGTATCCTGGTAGCACAACAACAAAACAGTTCAGCAGAATGAGATTTTGAAAATAGAAGTATTTTCACATCAGAAACCAGGTTAGGTCACTGAGTGCAGGGCTGATGGGTGAATGGGTCTCAGTGAGAATTGGGGAACAGACAGCAGAATTACATTGCAGATATTCCAGCTCGAAACTGCGTATTCATGTAGTGCTGTAACCAAAGCAGCGGGAGAGGCAGACATGCATTAAACCACAACGTGTAACATTTTGCCCAGGATAATCTCCTCAATCTGCCATTACCATCGACACCATCTATGTTTCAGTGACGAGTTTGGGTGAATATATCAGAGTCAGAATCACATGAACCTTAACCTGATGCTAACTCATTAAAGCTACCGGACTTGACCAACAGATCTGAACGAAGCCCTGCAGTTCTGCCACATTAAGTCATAAATAGTGATGGACAAGTAAACAAATGACAGAGGAAAAGGCTCCACAAAAATCCCCATCCTAAATAATGGAACAGGCCTGCACATCAGTGTAAAAGTGAAGGATGTTTTATCTGCACATCCTCTGCCAGAAGTGTTGAGTCGGTGATACACCTCACCCTCATCATGATGCCCACAAAATTACAGATGCCAATCTTCAACCAATTCGATTTGTTGTACACATCATGAAGAAACAGCTGAACACAATAGATACTACAAAGGCAATGGGCCCTGACACCATTCCTGCAATAGGACTGAAGACTTGTGCTGCACAACAAGCCATGTCCCTGGGGATGCTGTTTCATTCCAGATACCACTCTAACATGTCCCTGGCAATGTGGAAAATTACTCAGCTACGTCTCATTCCCTAAGAGTGGATTCATTACAATCTGACCAGTTACTACCCCTTAGTCCCATCACGACAGTAAAATTGGTGGGAGTTCTTTTTGACAGAGTCGTCAAGCAGCACAGAAATAACCAGCTCAGTGTGGTTTCCGACAAGTCCCCATGTGGAGATGGTGCTGCTGTGGAAATGTCATTGGATTACTAATCCAGACCAGGATAATGCTCTGGCAGCGGGTGGAAGTTAAAGATAATTAATAAAATATCGAGATCTAAAATCTGGTGTCAGTAATAGTGACCTTGAATCCAATATCGATTGTAAACAGAATTTCCTTCTCCAATATACTTTTAGGAAGTGAATCTCCCGTGATTTCCTGGGCTGGCCTAAAACTGACTCCAAAGACCTGACATGTGATAAACATTTCAATGGTCTCTGAAACGGCCAAGCAAGGGCACTCATTTGTATCAAACTACTCCGAGGTCTGAAAGGATGAAACCGGACAGAACATCCGGCCTCAGCATCAGTGTCAGAAAATGGAATGGGAACACAGTCCTGTCGCCCCTGCAGAGACCCCCTTCCTTACATCTGAGAGCTTGTGACAACATTTACAGAGCTTTCCCACAGACTGTACAGAAACAGCGGGAAAGGAGTAGGTCATACAACACTTTGAGCCTCCCCATTCTAGTTCATGGAAAAAAATCTCCTAAATGCACTTACCCCACACGATATACATATTCGCTAATGTGAGTAACCTTGGGAAGCTATAAAATAGGAAATGCAGTAGTATGTTTGGTCCATCGAGTTTGCTACCCAACTCAATGTAACCATGTCTGGCCCTTCATTTCCACACCATACTCCTGCTCTCCCACCATCCCTTTACTGTCTCTAAATCCTTATTTATAATCAGTGTCTTCGTTTCCAGATGCGAGAGAATTCTCCATATTCACAGTCGTTGAGTACAGGTATTTATTCTCATCTCAATGAAGAATGGCCTGTCTGTACCTAGTACTGTGGCTCCTTGTTTTAGACGTCCCAGCTAGGGGAATTACCATTCCTGTTTTCAATCTGTCTCACCCTGTCAGAGTTTTGTATATTTCACTGAGATCTCCACTCATTTTCCTAAACCCCATGGAATACTGGCTCAGTCACCCCAAACTCTGCTCCCACAACAAGCCTGTCATACCAGAGATCAGTCTGGTGATCCTTCACTTCTCTCTCTCAATGCCAGGTTTGTCCTTTATTAGGTATGGAGATCAGAACTGCCCACAGAACTGCACAATATTTCCACACTGTAAAGTAATCTAAAATCTAATCTAATCTAATTTGAGATGATGTCTCACGAAGTTCCTGTACAGCTACAGGAAGACACCCTTTCTCCTGGACTCAAATCCACCTGAAATGAAGGTCAGCACACCATTTATCTTCTTAACTGCTTTCTTTCCTGCAATATTGCTTTCAGTCACTGGTGTACAAGGAGATCCAGATCCTTTTCAATGTTATAGCTCCCCACTTGCTAGTTGTATATACATTGGTCAGCGTGGCAATGTCATTCCTAGTATTGACTTCTGGTTACAGAAATCACTGTGCTGCAGGAAGCTCAGAGGTTTATGCAGAAGGAAACAACAAAAGGGAGCATACGTCCCTTTGTAAATCTACATGTTTCAACCAATCCCTTTCAAATGGTAGGCTGCCAATTTTTCATTTCCACCAAAGGACACACCATCACCTCTATCCAAATTGTTCTCCCTCTGTCACGTATTTACCCATTCACTCCACTTGTCTTCGTCTTCTCGGTGCTTTTTTACATCCTCCTCACCCACTCACAATCCCACTTCCGTTAGTGCTGTCAGCAGGCTGGGATATATTGTATCTGATTCCAGCAACCAAATGTTTAAAGGGCATTGTGAACAACTGGACTCCAAGCACCGATCCCTGTGACACCTCAGCAACCGTCCTCTGTTCATTTCTATTTATTTATTTCGTGAATCTGGGTGTCACTGGCTGGGCCAGCATTTATTGCCTCTCCCTAATTGCCCTTGAGAAGGTGGTGGCCAGCTGCCTTGTTGAACGCTGCAGTCCACCTGCTGCTGTTGACCTCTGATGCCATTAGCGAGTGAATTCCAGGATTCTGACCCAGCGACTGTGAAGGAGCGGTGATATATTTCCAAGTCAGGATGGTGACTGGCTTGGAGGGGAACCTAAATATGATGGTACTTCCATACATCTGCAGCCCTTGTCCTTCTAGATAGACATGGTCTTGAGTTGGGAAGATGCTATCTGAGGATCTTTGGTGAATCATTTCATTGCAGCATGTAGATAGTAAAACAATGCTGCTGCTGAGCGTTGATGGGGGAGCATTAGATTAGATTACATTACAGTGTGGAAACAGGCCCTTCGGCCCAACAAGTCCACACCGACCCGCCGAAGCGCAACCCACCCATACCCCTACATTTTCCCCTTACCTAACACTATGGGCAATTTAGCATGGCCAATTCACCTGACCTGCACATCTTTATGACAGTGGGAGGAAACCCACGCAGACACGGGGAGAATGTGCAAACTGCACACAGTCAGTCGCCTGAAGCGGGAACTGAACCCGGGTCTCAGGCGCTGTGAGGCAGCAGTGCTAACCACCGTGCCACCCACACGGTGGATGAAGGGACAGTCAGACTGGTTGCTTTGTTCTGGATGGTATGAAGCGTCTTGAGTGTGGTTGGAACTGCACTCATCCAGGCAAATTGGGAGTCTTCCATCACACTTCTGACTTATGCATTGTAGATGATGGACAGACGTTTGTAAGTCAGGATGTGATTTAATCGCCGCAGTATTCCTAGATTCCTAATTTTCCACATAATCGGGGAAAGCCATTGTTGTAACTGTGTTGAATCAGTTTGGCTAGGGGACTAGCAAGTTATGGAGCACAAGTTTTCAGTACTATTGCCAGAATGTTGTCAGAGTATGGACCCTTTGGAGTATCCAGTATCTCCAACCATTTCTGGATATCGCGTGGACTGAATCGAATTGGTTGATGACTGGTAACTGAATTGCTGAGGATCACTGGAGGAGGCTGAAATGGATCATCCACTTACCACTTCTGACTGAAGATTGTTGCGAATGGACCAGTTTTATCTTATACACTGAGGTTCTGGGCTCTTCCATCATGTAGGAAGAGGTTATTTGTGGAATCTCTTCCTCCAGTGAGTTGTTTAATTGTCTCCAACGTTTCTAGACTAGGTGTGGAAGGACTGCAGATCTTAGATCTGATGCTTTAATTGTGGGATCACTTAGCTCTGCCTATCACTTATTGCTTATGCTGTTTGCAACACACGTTGTCGTGTTTGGTGTCATCACCAGGCTGACACCTCATTGTCAGGTATGCCCAGTGCTGCTCCTGCCATCCTGCACACTCCATTGAACCAATGATGATCATCTGAATTGATGGTAATTGTTGTGAGGGGGATATGCCAGGCCATGAGGTTGTGTGGTGTGCAATTCTGCTCCTATAGATGAACCACAGCACCTTATGGACACCCAGACTTGAGCTGCTAGATCTGTTCAAAGTCTGCCCTATTAAGCACCGTGATAGTACCACCCACAATGGCGGAAGCTATTCTCAATGTGCAGGTGTGACTTTGACTCCACAATGACTATGCGGTGGCCACTCTTACCGATATTGTCATGGACAGCTAATTCTGCAACTGGCAGATTAGTAAGTCTGTGGTCAGTATGTATTTTACTCTTGTTGGTTCATTCACCACTTGTCAGTCTAGCATGTATATCCTTTAGGACCCGGCAAGCTCGATCAGTAATGCTGCAGCTTCGATGTTCTTGGAGGTGGGCATTGAAATCCGCTACCCAGAGTACATCTTGCGTCCGTGATACTCTCAGTGCTTCCTCCAAGTGTTGATCAGCATGGGGGAGTAGTGATTCATCAGTTGAAAGAGGCTGGTACATGGTAATCAGCAGGACGTTTCCTTTCCCATGTGTAAACTAATGCCATGACACTTCATGGGATACGGAGTCACTGTTGAGGACTCCAAGAGCAATTCCCTTTCAACTGTATTCCAATGTGCCGCCATTTCTGCTGTATCCGTCCTGCTGATGAGACAGGAGATATCCGGGGAAGGTGATAAGGAGTCTGGGATATAGTCTGAAATAGATCATCCACTCAGTACTTCTGACTGAAGATTGTTGCGAATAAATCAGCCTTATCTTATACACTAAAGTGCTGGGCTCTTCCATCACGGAGGAAGGGGTTATTTGTCGAATCTCTTCCTCCATTGAATTGTTTAATAGTCCCCAACGTTTCTTGACTAGATGTGGAAGGACCTATTCCTTACAGAATCATATCTTACAGGCAATGTCAGGCTGTTGCTTGACAAGTCTGTTTATTTCTATTCACTGTTTCCTGCCAGCAGTCCCATTCTAGAAAGATGCCCATACATTAGCCCCAATCCACTAAGATTTGATTTTGCAAACTGGGCTTGGAGCTTTACCAAATGTTTTCTAAAAATCAAAATGTTTAACATCCATTGATTCTCTTTCATTTGTCTCCCAGTCTGTTTCTTAAACATAATTCCCATTTTAAAAATTATGTTAGTGTTGTCTATGACCTTTACTGTCAGTCCCAATAATTTCTCCTAAACCATTTACTTACTATGTTCTATGTTGCACGTACTCTACCATTTTCCCACACCAGACTCGGTTTTCCTTGTATTGTTTGAGATTTCTGTGAAGACAGAACGGAAGTCGTGGCTTCATAGTTCTGCCATTTCCCTGTTCCCCATTCTCCATTCTCTTGTCTCAAACTGTAAGGAAACTGCACTTGTTTTCTCATATTTCTCACATTGACATGTTTTAACAAGTGGGCGGGACGGTGGCATAGTGCTGCTGCCTCACAGCGCCAGAGACCCGGGTTCAATTCCCGCCTCAGGCGACTGACTGTGTGGAGTTTGCACGTTCTCCCCGTGTCTGCGTGAGTTCCCTCCGGGTGCTCCGGTTTCCTCCCACAGTCAGGTGAATTGGCCATACTAAAATGCCCGTAGTGTTAGGTAAGGGGTAAGTGTAGGGGTATGGGTGGGTTTCGCTTCGGCGGGTCGGTGTGGACTTGTTGGGCCGAAGGGCCTGTTTCCACACTGTGATCTAATCTAATCTAATCTAATCTAATAACCCTTGTGAATATACTCTGCAGAAACTCATCAATTCTTGCCTTGTTAATTGACCTTCCACACCATACACTCATAGACTCTGTGCTGACAGAAGTACAGCACGATCTATATTAGTCCCACTTTCCTACAGCAGGCACATAGCCTGGAATGTTATGACACTTCCAAGTGCTCGTCCAAGTACTTTTTAATGATTGTGAGGTTACCTGTGATGATTTCCCTCTCAGGAAGTAATCCCAGAACACAACACCATCGAGGTGAAAAAATGTTTAAATCCTCTCTGAACCTCAAACGTTTCACTTTAAAAGTGTGCTCCCTTGTTCTTGACCCTCTGAGTAAAAGGAACATCAGTTGCCTATCCTCCCTGTCCGTGTCCCTCATAATCTTATCCTTCTGAATCACATCCCGCCCCCCCCCCCCCCCGCCGGCCTTCTCTGCTCCAAAGTAAACAACCCGAGTTTTTGCAGCCTCTCCCCATAGCTGATATGCACCATCCGAGGGAACATCCTGGTGAATCTCCTCTGCAAACTGTCCAGAACATTCATATCCTTCCTGTAATGTGGCTCCCAGAATTACATACAGTGCTCCATCATGGACAAAACAAAGTCCTGTATAGCACTTGTAATCTACGCCCGATGAGGAAACACAACACCCAAGGTCCAATTCTGAACTAGCCCATTACCCTGTCCAGCCACATTCAGGGATGTGTGGTGAAGCACACTCTGAGGTTCCCAGTGTGCTGCAATTCATTGACTCCCCTCCTGCCTGGTTTCTTCTCCCAGAGTTCACCAGCTCATATTTATCAGGGTTACATTCTATCTGCCATTGATCTGCCCATCTGATCATTCCATCTGCATCTTCCTGTAACTTAAGGCTTTCCTCCTCACTGCTAACCACCCAGCCAATCTTTATGTCAAACATACACTTACTTATCACACCTTCCCCACCCTTTACCTAGCCCCTTCCACATTCACATGTATTTTTTTATGAATAACACAACAATAAGGGACACAACACTGATCCCTGGGGTACACCAGGGGACACTGGTCTCCAGTCAAACAAGCAGCCTTGTCCCACCACCCTCTGCGTCCTGCCACTAAGACAATTTTCGTTGTACCTTGTCAAGTTATGCTTCATATTGTGAGGTATTACTTTATTTTGCAATTTCCCAGGTGGAATTTGTTTCAAAGGCATTCCTACAAGACATAACAATCCACCTCCTCAAACTAATGCAGTCAAACCCATTGAATGTGACTTCCATCTGATAAAGTCATGATAATTATCCCTGATCAAACCTTGCGACTCTGATTGGAGTTCAATTTTCTCCTTCCCTATTTTCTCCAGTAGTTTCCTTAACAGTGATCTAATACTCGCTCGTCTATAGTTCCCTGGTCTACCTCTCCCACCCTTACTGTGAAGTGGAATCGTATTAGCAGTGTTCCAGTTCTCTGGCACCTCCCCTATGGTCCGATTCTAATTAAAATATTCAGTCAGTGTCTTTCCTCCCTTGACCCCAACGGCCATCTGTGATACAACTCATTCAGACATGGAGATTGGTCCAAATTGAAACAGAACAAAACCTCAAATCCCTGCTCGTATTTTACATCAATCTGTTCAAGAGCTTCCTAGTCCATCTTCTTGAATTCTGTACCTGCCTCCTCCTTCTCCCAAGTAAAATAGATGTGAAGGTCTCATGTAACAATCCATCCATGTTCTCCAGCTTGACACACAGATTGCCCATTTGGTTTCTAATGGACACTAACTGTTTGCTGATTATTCTCTTCTACGTGTCCGTGTAGAACATGGTGGGA